>NW_022196905.1:7202476-7220408 GCF_008632895.1 Mastomys coucha
AGTGATTAACAACAGCTTCATATGCAAATTGCATTAATGAAGGAGTGCAAAGTCATCATGTAAATTAAATATGTCAAATCTCTTGGTGAACTTTCAATCTTGAGAAGAAAAAACACTGCTTTAATTTTTTTACATCATCAATTTTGCAAGATTGAAAATCTAAGAATCTTGGTGTTATAAACAATTTTCACCTTTTTTTTCTCCTTCAGCAGGCTGACAGGCCAGCCTGATGTGCACCGAATGTACATGTTAATAGGCCAATCAAAAATGCAAAACAATTCGCAATTACTGGAAGGACCTAATGGTCATTAGAATTTACAACTAGGTAATGAACTGAAGTCTGCCCACACCATGCATATTCATAAAGCAATTTAGCCTTTGAAGATTAAAGAAGTGCTTAAAATTCAAATGAGCTTTAGCAAATTATCAGTAAGATTCATCCAAAAAGCAAAGGGTTTTTCTTCCTATGATTTCCTCATTTTTTTAATGCAAAATTGTTATATCTTCCAGACTGAGCTTAAACTAAACACAGAGCCTTTAGTCAAGCCAAAGGGGCTAAGAGACAGACAGAGGCTGCAAACATCGTTACGGACTTTGTTCATAAAACTAAGCCCTTAAGAGCCAAACCTATCTCTAAACATGGTAATTTATCAAAAACAGCCCAGAGTTGCTCATAGGCAACACTACACAGTCCTCCAACAGCACAGATTACCTCGAGTTCCCCGCCCTCCCAGAAAGCCTTTCCCCCTCAAGTTGCCTCTCCTGTGTAAACATCCACTGTGGTAGAAAAACAGCTTTTTCATCAGCTTGGAGTGGCATGCCTTTTAGAAGTTTCTGCTTCCAAGAGGAAGAAAGCAAGAAGGGACAGAAATAGAATAGCGAGGCAGAGAACGATGTCTGGTTTACTTCTGGGAGTGAGTATCCTGTCCTTTGGTATTTGTTGCCCTGACTGCCCTGGTGGAAGGGGTCATGCATACATCGGCTGACACTCAGAAAGTTGTGTGTCCACCCACCACCAGCAGCGGCCCATCCCAGTCAGTAGGAAGCAGCATGGGATTTGGATTTTCATGCTTCCCAATTACCAATCTGGAGAAGCCTCTCCTTGCATGCTGATATCTCACTAACCTTGGGACATTTTTTTTTTAAATGCCTAGTGGCAGAATTCCCAATGTATCACTCTCCCTGAACCCCCAAATGTCACCCCCAAGTATGTGTTCAAGTCATACCCTAGCTGGTGGACGAGCCATACTGCCAATGGCCTTCCAAGGGCCACATTGCTGGGCTCTCCACTGCTAGATCCAAAAGGTTCTGTGCTGCGGGGATTTGTTTGAACTTCTCTGCCACTCTTGCCTCCCTTACCCTCTTAAAATAGTTAATCTTACCAAAACTGGTGGGTGCAATATAAAGGAAAAAGGGGGGATACCTCAGGTTTGAGTCCTGGCTCTTTGACTCATATTAGCTGACTCAGCTTTAATGTTTATCAGAAATGATAGGACACGGAGCTGGATGGAACCTTCATTCACAACCATCTGTATGAGCCACAGGTCCACAGTCCTGACCAACTCTGTTTGACACTAATGTTACTCTCCATGAGTAACATGAGTAGAGTTCAGTGAGTGCTGAGATGGGAATTGACAGGGTAAATCAGAATTAGATTAAAAACAAAAGTTTAGAGGCTGATACTACACTACAGAGCAAATGGGACTTGAAGGCCAAATTTCCCCTAACTGCCTGAGAGCCATTCTCCCTATCAGAGCGGTTGCCTACCATCTGCCTGCCGGCCACAGTCACACAGGAGAGTGAGAGGCATGCAGGACTTGGGATAGCCCTCTTTAAATACAATACCTATATGCTTAATATATAGCAATTAACTTGTGGTCAGGAGTCTACAGGCAGCAGGCTGCCCCAAGTAGATAGCAAGGGAGGAAGGCCCAGAGCTGGGACAAGCACAAAAGACAGGTCCAGCAACAATGCCTGCTGTCAGCAGCTGAATTATTTTTATACAGGAATTTTTATCTCTATTGTACAAACAAGTACGTGTCTGTGCTGACTTGTTAAGCAATCCACTTGTATGTAGAATAAGGTTTTTTTTTTTCCTGCTTGCTACCAGTCACACAGCTCTAAGATCAGAAGAAATACATAGTCTTTGAAGCTGCTCAAATGTTTTAGTTAAAAGGACAGCAGTTGTTTTCAAAGATCCAAGAGTATCTTTATCAGAATTAAATTCTTCCTTATTGATTTTGCCCCTTAACATAACAAAAACATAACATGAGAAGGTTACGATTTATTATTTAAAAAAATTTCAGCCTTGAAATGATTTTTTCAGTAGTCAGTGCTCACTTTTAAATGTAAAAGAATAATCTCTTTTAATCTTAAGGTAGGATGAAGTAAGAGAAGCTCCTGAGACTTTCATTTTAACATTGCTTAATGCATTGTTGTAAATGTAAACTCAAAGGATTTTTGGCTGGGGCAGGAGTTAAAACAGTTCCTTGTGGCCAGCCCCTTAAATGTACGCATGCCATGAAATCATGTCATATGTGGAGTCGCGATGGGGGAGGCTCTATCTTTTGTCCAATGAGATGTTCTGTCTTTGAAACATAACAGACTAGATTCAGCAAGTCAAGCATTGTGTCCAACTAGTTAAGAATCTGCCCTAAAAATTAACAGGTGTGATTGCTTTCTTTAACATTCTTGAATGAATCACTACTTAGCAAGAAAATGAACAACTAATGAATATAAATCTGGTGGCCTGTGCTTGGTAGGAGATGTGGTGGCCTGTGCTTAGTAGGAGATGTGGTGGCCTGTGCTTAGTAGGAGGCTTTAGAAAGTTCGAAAACAGAAAATGAAGGAAGGGTTAGGGAGGTTCCTACGCCTGTGTTTGTTTTCAAAGCGCCTCTTCAAGTTTCGCAGACAGTCCATTATTGATTTTAATTGGAGTTTTTAATAGGTGAATTTGCCTCTATCTAAAGGCAAGATCAAATTGTAGGTGTAATTGTTCTTCACCAATGTTAACGACAGTGAGGATATAAACAAAAACTCATTGTGAGTGGCCAAAGGTCCCCAGGTATCCCCGTCGTCAACATACCTGCTCCAGGGCCCCACTGGGAATCGCCTGGCGGAGACTGATTTGCTTCTGAACAACATGCTACATGCCTGTCTAGAGAAGGCACAAGAAAGGTGCCTTTCTCACCTCTTTCAAAAGTCTCTACCTGAACATCTCACCTCTAGGTGAGTATAATTTGTGTTTAGCACCCTTAAGACCTTAGTATTTACCTAGGTAGATCAAAAGGAGGGGAAAAAGGGGGGGAACTAGGGGAGCTATGGAAGGCCCAGCCTACCTCTGGTGCACATGTCAGCTGCACACAGCACACAGCCTTAGAGGAGCACCCTGCCCGAGTAAACCTTCCAGCGGGGTTGCATCAGACCTGCTCAGTCCCTGGGGCAAGCTCAAGAGGAGACACCCCAGTTCCCTGTCGACAAACTTCTAATTCTCCAGTTCTGGCAGCTTATTTTTCCAAGTGTTTTGTTTCAGGAAAACCTGTGTATTTTTCTTTGTATGTTTTGTGGATTTACCACAACTGGTTCTGACAGCTGTTGATTCTGTTAAATGAACACATTATAAAAATTCTCTATAAAACCTCAAGCAATAACAGACTCAAAAATATAATGGAAAAATATTTTAATGGAGTTCCAATTGAGAGTAGGGTTTTTTTAAAAGAAGTATAAATAAAAGTATAGGAGTCCCTAAATCAGCAGTGAGTATGTGTATGTGTGTGCGCGCACGCATGCATGTGTGGATGTGTGCGTGTGTGTTTAATGGGAGAAGAAGGGTGTTACAAATCACCACAAATATTTACACTGTAATCCCTTTGTTCAAATCACATACTTTTTAACAGAAAAAGCTGGAACTGTGGCTATTTTAAATTTTAAATATTCAAACGCCTGTAATTAACCATATGAAACAAATTATGTTGCATTTCTCCATACCAGCACATGCAGAGAGGGGGGAAGGGGGGAGGGAGGGAGGGAGAGGGAGAGGAAGAGAGAGGGAGGGAGAAAGGAGAGGAAGGAAGGGAGAGAAGAAAAAGAAAAAGAAAAGAAACACCTAACTGGTGGTGGTCTGGGAGGTGGCAGAGTTGGGGAGACAACTCAGCGAGGAGGAATGGATGAGGTTTTCATTTTGCTATAGATCAAAGCAGAACAAGCCAGGAACTGTAGCATAGCGCGCATTCTTCCATCGATGTCTCTCACACTGGGCTATCTAAGTTTATACAATTCCCTAGCCTAGCTGCATATTAAGCTCGCTGTGTACAGCTTTATTATGGTGCAGTGGTGGAGGAAGCATTAATATTCCAACTCCACATCTGACAGGGCATTTACATGCGCCCATCTGAGCGGCACCTGAGAGTCCCTCCAAGGTGCAGTAACTGTGCGCCTATTGTAAAGGCAAATGAAGCTCACCTATTCCCTGCTGGGATCAGAAGTGACCTCGCCACCCCCCCATGCCTCAAATCCTTCCCTTGCCAACCTAACTCAATGCCATCTCAGAATGACGAATGAGCTCAGAAATAGACCCCAAGTTACTAACCCTGCTAAGAACAGCAAAATCCTTTGCTGAAATGTTTTAAAAATGCAGAGGGGAATGCAGCTGGCCAGTAAAATGCAGAGAGACAGAATCCAGCGAACCCAATATGGAATACGTTACATTCTAAAACTGATTAGAAATACAGTTTGATGTTTACTAGCTTCAAATTGAGTTTGGCATCAAGCATACTGGCTTTAATAATGCTGGCATTTTAGTATTATTAGTAGTAGTATTTTAAATTTGCCTTTGGTCTCAGAGAACACATGTGGAGAACTAGAGAATTCTTATTCATCAGGTTACATTTCCTGGAAATTAAGTTTGTGACAGAAAATGAGTCCAGTAGCAATAATATGGTTCGTGCTCAAATTAATTAGGTCATTGTTGTAAAAACTACATGGCAAATTACAAAGGTAAATTTACAGATATTGGCCGGAGCTCCAGACTCTTGGCAGTGAGAGGGAAAAGCAGCTTAAGGGCACTGATTTACCTGGGCCACTAAAGGGACAGAGGAGGGTACAGTGGTCAATTTTCTATTTGTTTTACAAATAAAAAATACCGGTCATTCTCCATTAAATTATATAGTCTGCACATATTTTATGAACTGTATTAACATCCTCCAAATTGACACATAAAATAAAAACCTGTTTGAAATATTAAAAATGGGCCCTACACTAAAAAAAAATTATTTTTTTCTTTGAAATAGCAACAATGCTGACATAGCCATGACCCAAATGAAATCTGAACTAGCAGAAAGGCACCAAAGATCCTTGGTGATTAAATCGCACACTAAATTGTGGCAAGGTTCCAAACTGGGTCCAGTTTGATGCTGAGTGCTTTTTACTGAAAGAGGCTAGTACTACTGTATGTAAGATGGACTGGGACTTGAAGGGAATTTTGTCAAATAATTCCCTTGTCATAAAGGATGCAAGCAAGGTAAATCAGATAAGTGCCCAGTGACGTTGTCTATGGACTGCTCTCTTTCTTCCTTCAATCTTACATCTTCCCCCACAGGAAAGCCAAACTTTCTTACTCAGTGACAGCTAATGCAAAGCCATTTGCCCCATGTCCTTTATTCAACACCACCAGGAAGACAGCATGAAAATCTAAAATCTGCATTCCATGTTTGTTATGTGCCACAATTTAGCTCCCCCATGTTGGCCAAAGACGGAAGCTACAGTGTGAAACTAATGATTTTTCCAGGACTCTAAAATGTGCCATTTATGTCCCCAACTCTCCTCTCTCTGAGCTGTCCTGACCCAACCTGGCTGTTTTACATCCAGTTGCATTTTCTAGCCCATGGACAGCCCCACAGTTAAATGCCATACTCCCTGGGAGAAAGGTGTGCAAAGCATACTTCAGCTCCTTGAAAAAAAAAAAGTGCACAACCTGCCCTACAACAAGGATGGGTTGATTTGAGAAATTACAGCACTTGGGGGTTTTTGTTTGTTTGTTTTAGTTTTCACAGAATAAACAGAGAACGGGAGGGAGACTTTGTCCCCCTCTGCTCCTATTCTTGAAGTGAATACATATTTGTGTTTCCAATAAAAGACCATTTTTACATTAACTGTCTGTAACAGCAGGAGACAGAAGAATGAGCACAATCTCCACATCACATACAGGATGCTCTCCATATCACGTGGACCTATTCTCAAAACTATTATTTCTGAAAGGCGCCCAGGAAGATGTGCAATGCATCTTTGCTGTGCCACCCAGAGGGTGACATCTGAGGAACTTTGAGATCCTTGGGATCTTCTATATGTTAGATTTTGTTTTTCTTTTTTGTCTTTCCAAAGTAAATTTAGCAGCCATGCGAGCCACTGTGTTTAATTAAGCTTTCAAAAGTCCTCTAACAATGCCAACAATTATAGGACACTTCTGCAGCTCAACCATGCAGTCACTGTGACAGTTCTATTTACAATGTGTCTTAGAGTTTCTCTGACATTGTACTTTGACAAAACATCCAAGCTGCCCATCCACAACCTTTCTCTGTCTTATTCACAAATACAGCTTGTGTGCGGGACTCACAGTTCCAGGAACATCAGTCTGTGGGTAGTGGCCCCACAAGCATAGCCTCGCTAGGAAAATGCTAAGTATTTGTTACAAAACAACCTTCCCTGCTCTAAGGGCTCTGGAGGTAAATAAACAGTTGCCAGTATTTTACTTTGCTTTCTGAATGGCGGTGTTTTCTGGGGTTCACTGCCACACTGAAGCTTGACTTCGCAGATCAGTATTTCTTTTTATTCAGAATCATACAGATAAAGAGAAATGAAAAAATAAGTAGCTGCAATAAGACACCGCCACTTATAGTCTCATTTACAATTAATATACAAATGCATCCTCCAGTTTCCTCTGGGTAGGAGTGGGAGAGGAAAGGCAGGCTGGCTCCTGTAGACTGAAAAGTGTGGTGCTTGCTTCACCTGTAGGTAACATGCTAATATCGTTGCTTTTAAGAATTCCCTCTCCGCAGAGACCCTGTCTTACATATCCAGATATCAGCTGCTCTGTGTGGGCAGGTGATTTTAAACACCCCAGTGGAAATGCCTGTATTCCGGATGTTAGGGGGGAAACGCCAATGTTCCATCAATAGCAGCAGGCTTCCCTGCACGTCAGCAGACTTGTGCTTTCCCACTATGTTTAAAAGCTAACTTTATGATAGGCTAATCCTAATTTAAAGATCCCCATGTGCAATGAGCCAAGACTGCAAGACTGACCCTGTGAGACGATGTCTGGGGTCTTTTCTGTGAAAGAAAACAGTTTTATACCCACTCATCTTCAATGGGTATTTCACTCATCACAAAATAAAAGACTCAAAAAAATATATATATAGGAAGCTCCATCCGTCAAAGGCTGCTTCTATCTGATGCTGGGCATTTGACCTGCATATTGATGGACTGGACCACACGATATAAGCTGTTAACAGCCATTTAAATTAATACTGTTAAAATGGTCTCTGTGTCTCATAAGCATATATATAAGGCTCTGAATACCTAAACAAAATGGAGAAACCAGCTTTGTTCAATGCTTCTGGATATAGGCAATGCAGATGTGCATGACATCTGAGAACACACACATCTCTCTAGCTATCAGGTAAAAAGCATCCTACCAAAAAAAGAACAGTCGGCTTTGGGAGGCCTGAGCACAGCCAACATGCATGCTGCTTCACCGCAGCTCTTAAGGACACTGGCTTACCCTCCTGTTTCAAAGTCCCCAAATTCTAGGCTTTCCTTAGGAAGATTTCGTTCCTGCTTGCTGCCTGTAAAATGGCACAGAGCATGCAGTGAACTCAAATCTAACTTCTATCATTTCATAAAGCCTTGCCTACCCAGCATGCTTAAATGACTGTCTTTCATGGAGTTGCCAAGTACATTCTTGTAGTCATCCATCAATATATTTCTTCTCCAATATAGAACACTGCTTCTCTCCTTATGACACACAGTTCAAATGTCTACTGCATGGTTACTGTTGGGAATCGTGGGAGCCCTGGCATAGAGAAACCAGCTGAGAGTACACCATCATCTTTCCAGAACTTCGCTTCAGGGGCCCCTGAGGTCCAGAGCATCATAATTTATGTGCAATAATAGAATGTTAATTTCACTATAGGAATGCCTTAATTCATTACTGTGAATTACGAGAAGTCATGATTCTAGTTACTGACATCTCACTTTGAGATGTGACCAGGATGTGTATGTTCAGCCAATACCAGGGTAAGAGCAGGTGATTAGACACCACAAAGGAGGCGAGGTGCTGCGATGACTTGTGCATGAAAGGTTTACCTCGCCTGGACTGCATGTGTATGCTGTGAGTATGAGAGACACCTTAGGAAGCCTTCTAGAGAAACAATGCACCCTTAGCCAATCAAAACAGATTTCAAATGCGCACTCTTTCTCTTTTCTGTCTTTTTTTTGGGGGGAGGGGTCTTTAGATTCTGCTACCATACCGTAATAGTTTTGAAATATCATGGAATCATTATGACAACCAGTTAAGGGCTATTTCTTTCCCTGTGCATCCACGTAGAGTTCCAACGACACAAGCGAAAAGTCCTAACTATTTATCTGAAGGCTTCCCTCAGCCTTCAGATTCCTCTTCTAAATACAGAGGCCCTGATTTTCAAACTGGCTAACCTGAAGCTGAAAAGCTATTTAGGCCTTCAGGAGTATGTGTGGTTTTAATTCTTGCCTGACAGACACTGTGTTTTGTCTTTTAAACGAGCAGCTCGATATGTAAATATGATGTTACATCACACAAGCCTTACTCCATATTTGGTGATTTAGCAAGGCTTTGGATCTCCAAAGACGACAAATCCCCTTCCGCCTGCTCTTGCTTCATTAATCATGCCTCACACTTCGGTCCCTTCTCCTCCCAGTCACAAGGCAGCACGTGGAAATGGTCACTGCAATGTCCTACAGGGGGTGTGGGGGAGATAAAAATCTTCACCTACACGTCTCAGAAGCTGAATGTGGTAGCTTCTAGAAAAATACTCGCCGCACGCAGCGTTCCTGGCAAGCAGATTCCTCACTTCACTAAGGGAAAATAGCTGAGGATTGTTGCAGAAAGCATAAAAGAAAAGATAGGAAATGCCACACTTGATCTCAATGATCAAATTCCAGATTTGGGGGAGGAGCGATGTGACATTTAATCCACACACACCCCCTTTGGTCCACTGATCTATTATAGTTCAACTCCATGGTCCAACTATATCAGAGACAAGTTGCAGTGAGTCTTGTGACTGACTATCTGCCTTTCCAAAAAAGAACACACCTGCTTTTGGAGGGTGGGGCAATGCAGAGAAGGAACTGTCTCCCAGATGTGGAAATCCTGTCACCACTGAAGTTGCTTTTGCTTTGTCTAACATGCTAAAGCAAACAGTGCTTTAAGAGCCACTACCTAGTGTTGCTGTTTATCACTAGGGCAGGGAATTAAAGTCCCTCTGTTAGCTTCTAATTCCTTTTCCCTGGAGCTACTGAGAAACCCACACACCTAGCTACCTTCTTGGTAAAATTAGCTGAGAGAGAGAGAGAGAGAGAGAGAGAAAGAGAGAGAGAGAGAGAGAGAGAGAGAGAGGAGCTGTTAAATATGTGCATGCATTTTTTTCCAAGAAAATTTTTACATTAGGCTAGGGAAGAAACTGTGGAGTCTGGACTGGACATTTGTAAGGGTGACATGTGGCTGTGTAAACCACAAACAAAATCAAGATACATCTGTCAAAACCACATCAGAGACAAGAGAGAGCACAGAGGAGCATTTATCACTGAGCTGAGGAGGCAGGCTGCAGGGAGCAGCCGTTCCTGTCAAACCAACCTTTTGAAATTTCCAACATGCCCTTAAACTTTTCGAGTAAGCATGTCTGTGCGCTTCAGCAACTGCCCTCTCTACTCTGGCCTGGCCAGTCGAAAATGGCATCTTAAAGTCAAGGTCACTGTGTCATCCCACCACGGGGCTGTGTTTAATTACAGCCCCATACAGGCTGACAGCCAGTATGGATCCAAGGCTAGCCCTGGAGCTCAGTTAACTCTTTCCAGCCCTTCAAACTAGTCATTGGCTCAACTACAGATGTCTGTGTGGTTACCTTGCCTCTGATACATCCCCAAAGCCATAAGTGGACACTGGAAACTGAGCTAGCTGTGGTAAGGTTCAACACTTTAAAATAGGAGGCAAGCAAGTGGAGGAGACTGTTGGTATTGTCAGAGTCAGGAAAGGATGTCAAGAGCGTGTGTACCTTTCCAACCTGCATCTGACTCAGTAAGTGGGAAACAAATTTATTTTCCGAGTTCTGGACGGAAGCAACGGGAATGATTATTTAACATTACAAGGCTGCCATAGACAGTCACACGGAGAAATACAGACAGACTTCATCTCCTTCCTGCTTGACTACAATGCCTCTGCAAACAAAAAGAAAACATGCAAACAGCTTTTCTCCTTTGCTTCTCATTTACCTGCTATGTGTTCCTGTTTGGGGCAAATTCCTCTAGATGACGTTGATAAACAATCGTCATCCTCTGGCGTGACCTGGATGCCAACCTCCACAGGATTGGATGCCTTTTTCATCTCGATGGGAGAAGGGGAAGGCGGCTTATCCACACCTTTTTCTAAGCAGAGGCTGCCATTGCATTGTTTCCGTTTGTGCTCGATAAAAATAAGAATGTCCCCCAATGGGAAATTCATCTGGCACTGCCCACAGGTGAGAAGGTCATGGTCCCCTTCTGGAGCTCCCAACGGGCCGTGGTCTGCTTCATCATCTGTAAGAATGGCTTCAAGAGGTTCGGCTGTGGTTGAAGAAACAAAAGCACAATTATTAGGGAACCAGTGGGGAGAGAAAAGGGGAACATACATTCTCAATCCCACCCCTGCCTCGCCAGACTAGAACAAGTGTTTGTAGCAGTCTCTACATCAAACCCAGAAAATGTGGACATAGGCAACACGTGCTCTGGAGGGTATCAATAATTAAATCTATCAGTGAGGCTGGCCATCATGTACTAAAGGGAATCCCTCCGACTTGGATAACTCCAGAGAACATACACACACTATAAATTCTTTCTTTAGAAAGAATGTGATTTAATAGCTAACACAAAAATATAAAGACTGCTTAAATAATAACTACGGGAAAACATGAACTGAAACCAATCCCCCCCCCCCACAGTAGGTTTGTCTATTGTGCCCAAGATTAGAAAAGGAGGCGAATGAGCACAGGCAGCCTTTGTGTGTGAATCTCTGTACTGTACACAGGGCCTCCGCACAGAAGGCTGCTGCAGCCACACAGGACTGTCACATTCACCTAGCTACCCATCACAACGAGGTGAGCTAACATCTCTCTGCCCTCCTCAGCAACACCACGAAATCCAAGGAACATCACATTCACTGGCACGTCTTCCCAAACATGTTCCCTAAGTGGGATACTTCTGAGTACTTAAGAAAATAAGCCAATTAGTCATGTTTTTTTTTTTTTTACATCCTGAAGAAAAGAATGTCTAAAATATTCTAAATGTGTGTGTGCTTGGTGGCATCCATGACATTAGAACTCAGAGTGGACAGCCAAGCTCCATACTTCAGAAGGCTGAGCGGCCTTTCTTCGGAGTTGAGAGGCTTTACCTAATGTAGTCAAACTTGACTAATTTTCTGAATGAGCTCCAAAATGCTTCATTATGGGACTATTTCTGCACATATCATCACCAGCAAATGTTATAACAAGATAGCCATGTCTTTCTTTCCTGTTTGCTTGCATTTTTTTAACTTTGCATCCCAGCATCTATTTGAGTAGCTTTTATCATTTTTTTTAACTTTGCAAGTCGAGAAAGGAGAGCTGGAAAATCTTGTTTATACTATCTTTTAAAAAAAAGAAAGGAAAAACTAAAACTAAAAAAAAAAAAAAAATCACAAAATACAAAACATGTCCAGGATGCTCTGCCAGTCAATGAAAGTGAAGCAGAAAATGTACAAGTCTTAAACAGTTAATCAGTCTGACCTTCTTTAGCAAGCTGCCAATTTCACATTTAATGAACTTAAAGCCACAGAGAATCAAAAAATAGATTTTAATTTGAGTGTAGAATATTGGAACAGATTTTGATAAAGTGCAAAAATCCAGTGAACTCAGGTTAAATTTATTTCAACCCTACCCAGGCTGGATATTGAGGGGGAAGATCTGGAGTAACTCCCAGATGTGTTGGGTGAAATAATATTGAGAGAGTCCTGCCTAAGCTGCACCTGGGCTCAAGTAGGACATGTCATAATTTCTAGCCTTTGGTACGCCTCCTAATTTAACATAGGTCACCGTAAGAATATGAAGGTTAGGTTATCTCCCTACTAACGGAGGCAACAAAGTAAGCACTTATGTCCCTTTGCCCAACATCCTGATCAAAAGGCAAATATGGAATGCACGAGCATGCTTTTCAGATAAAGGAGCCAAACGGAGGGACATGCTTCTGCTTTGTGTCTCTGTGTCATTTTCCTCTGCGTTTGCTTTCATTTTGAGCAAGTGAGGAGTGGGAAGTCATGATCCATGATATCTGTTATTTGAATTACGAATTTTAAGTGAACATTGGCAAATGTGGCCTTTTCTGCTGCTGCTGTTTAACTACAAGTTCTGAGGTTGAGAGACTGAAAGGCTCAGGGGGTTAAAAAACAATGTTCTATTAAAGGTAAAACATTTTTGCAAATCCTATCGTCAGGATTCCTGCTGGGCTCTGTTGTTGTTGTTGTTCCCAGGGCCTGATGGACTCCAGAATATAGAAACAGTATTTAGAAGCAAAGGGAATATTCTCTTAGATATCAAATAGTTAAAGGTAATTCGGTACAAAACAGACTTGGTTAAGTCTTTTAAACGTAGTGACTGAACTGATTTACAATCAAAACCAGGAAATGAAGTGGTAATTCACCGGTTGCTGATTACACCTCCACATTTCACCTAATTAATTTTATAGGAGGCAAAGTTCTTGAAAATAACAAGATGATCAAATGTACAGATATAAAACCTGTAACCTCAACATTTTCTATGCTCTTAATGTAAATTATTGCTAATTACCAAGAATTCTACCCTAATGTATGAAATGCATTTAACATCCGTCTCCCTGAAAAACATTTGCCTAGTAATGTGCAGAGATATATCAAAACGTGTTTTTATTGATGCTGCTGCATTATTTTTTTAAAAAAAAATCACATCAAATGGGGCACAAAGAAAATATGAAAATACAATTCTCTTCTAGCAAGCAGCCTAGTGATTTGCATTGACATCTCTCAGTGGCGATCAGCATTTCCTCTCTGGCCATCAGATAATTTCTCTGTATTTTAATGCAAATTCTTCATTCCCCTAAAAACATTCCTAACCTCAGCCATTTTACCCCCTCCCTTCAATTCAACTCCATCCTAATTCTCCCCTACAATACCACCCTTTCTAAGCTTGGGCCTAACTCGGTACAAAGCGGGGAGTCCTCGATTGAAGTGGAAGGGAGTGGACAAATCATCACAATAATTAGCCGCGAATTCTCTCTACAAGGAGAGGAAGACAAAATAAAATGCTGCTGCTTCCAGCAAGAGAGACTGGACGGCCTCAGTGTCCTAGCGACTGCAGACCGATATATTTATATATTCATGTTTATTTCTCTCTCTTCTCCCACTCCCCGCCGTCCTCCCCCTTCCTCGTTACAAACATAAAAAAAAAAAAAAGAGGAGGCAAAATCCTTATAAGAAATGTTGAGAAGAGGCAAGGAAACCAGGGCTGCTGGGGGAGGGGGAGGGGAGCTGTGTCTCTCCCAAGTTTGCTTTCCAAGTGGATTTTTCTACACGCGTTAAAGCAAAGGGAGGCTGAAACCCGAAGAGGCAAAGCAAAGAAACAAAAGCAAAGCCAAGGGCTGCAGGCCGGGGGCCGGGGCCCTGCGGGAGTAGGCCGCGCAGAAAGTGAAGTTGGGCGCCGGGGCTCCAAGGCACAAAGCAAGCAGCCTCCTTCTAGGCTGCAGGCTCCGGCCGCGCGCGCTGCGAACACGTGCAGCAGAGGCCCGCAGTCCCAGCTTGGAGGCGGCGGGTGGCCCGGGGACTGGGCTGCTGCCTCCACGCCCCTGCAGCCCGGCAGCCGCCGAGCGCCGGTTCCCTGAACCAGCCGGTTGTTGGGAAAAGGAAGTAAGGTTTGGAAAACTGAGCTGGATAACCTGATCAAGTCTTGGCTTCCTCGCGCACACCCCAAGCGCGGGTCCTTGAAATTCATTCCGTGTGCACAGGCTAACATAACACTTTTACTTTGGAAGATCTGTGCAAATGTGTTTCGCCCGCAATTCCGGGCACCGTGTGCGCGCCAGGCGGCGACCGCGGTTATTCATTATTAATGACGCTGCTAGCCCGCATCATTATGATGATAACTATTACTATTGTTGTGATTTCGGGCTTCCAGGCGAGAGCTGCAGGAGGCGGGGAGGGGGAGCGTTGGGTTGCCAAGCCGTCCGGTATGCCTGCGGTGGCCGCAGAGACCCGCGCTTCTGCGCGGGGATGGGGGGTGGAAAAAGTGAACCTAGAAGCCAAGGGCAAACTTGCCACATCCCTGTGTTCGGCCTTGCCCCTAAGCTCGAAAGAGCACTCTCCATCCCTCGCCACCGAAAAATGCCTTCCCTGAAAGGACCCTAGAGTGCACCCGGCTCCCCGCCGGGAGCTCCCGGGTCCTCACGCACGTGAGGGTGTGGGCTGCGCGCCCCAGCGCTTCTCCTCGGCCCTAGCCAAAAGCCTTTTTTTTTTTTTAAAGTCAAAATGAAGAACAAAGACCTAAGGGGTAATGGGGGGTGGAGAAAGGGAATTCAGCCTAACCGTTCGTTGCCCCCCACCCCCACTCTCCCAACGCTCGTCCCTCCCCCGCCGAGAAACGCCGGGCAGGGGGTGGGGGAGGCTCTGGTACAGGTTCAAGTTCGTGGAGCTTTTCTTGATCTTGTTCTGCCTCCTAGCGACCAAATGGCTCATTCAGTCCACGTAGCTGAGGACGGGGCTGGGGGTGGGAGGTGGGGGCGCCCTACGGACTGGGCAGCCTCCTGCCCTCTAAGCACCCAGAAAATGAAAGAAGTGATCCCTGCACAAACCCCTCCATCTGGCTTCCTAGTCCAGTGTCCTCCCTGGGACAGCAGCGAGACTAACCCTCCCAGCCTGGAGAGTCCCAGAAGAGACCCAAGTGGGAGGAGAGTACTGGGCAGCTCGGACTGCGCCTCCCAGACTGTCCCTCGCGCCCCCCATTGCATCCTTCCTAAAGTCCCAATGTCCCGGCTTTCCCGAGTCCTGCGAACACTGCCCTTCCTTCCCGCCGGTACCTGGCCGGGCTGTAACTTCACACCGTCGCGCGCCGCGTCTGCTCTGTATCCGGCGCGGCCGGTGGGAGTGGGGGCGGGGGAGAGCGGCGAGGGAGAGATGCGCGGGGGTGGGGAGAGGGAGGGCCCCGCAACGTGCCAGGGCGGGGGAGCTTCCGAAGTGTGTGACAAGTTCCAGGGCCCAGAGGGGGGAAAAATTCAATTCCCAATGAGCACCCCTCCCTCGACAAACGCAGAAGAGACATAGGGGGGTCCTTCAAGCTTTCGTCGAAAATTAAGAGTCATGAGTGAGAACGGAGGATTTGAAGGGGGACTGGAGACGTGGGGCTCCATGCCTTTTCTTACCCGACTCAAACTTTCCTAAGTGCCCACCACCCGCCTCTCCCAGCACACCTCAGGTGGAGATAATCGTCACCGCCACTAACACTTTACATAAACTCACAGAAACCCCTGACCAAGACAGGCCCAGGGTAGAGGGCAAGAACCCAAAGGTGGGACTCTCTGAGTCCGGGGACCCTGCACCCCAAAAATGCATACTCAACACACTTCTGCCCCGCCCCCTCCTCAACCTAGCCAAGAAACTGCTTTGGTCTAAGAGGCTACTGGCCAGATTTGGGGAGGGGGGGCAGGGAAAGCACGTGGTAACCTCTCAGCCGCCCAGAGTTAAGGACAAGAGGAATCTAAAAGAGTACCCCGGGTGTAGTGGAGGGGACTAGCAGAACTCTCCTTTACAGCTGCTATACAAAATAAAAATGTTTTGCAAAACCGAGTTTGATCCAGCAGCTTTCGCTGTCTGAGAAGTCGGAGGGAGGGTTCGGTATTGTGCTAGGGGCGGACCAGAGCGCAGGCCGGGCTGGCGGAGTCGCAGCGTGGCCTGCGCCGTGCCTGGCGGGTGGGCGGCGAGCGCCGGGTGGGCGATCCCGACTCCAGACTGGGGCACGGCGAGGTCGGGCGAGGCCCAGCCGCTGCGGCCGCCTGCTCCGGGGCTGCCGCGGCGCGCTCGGTCCTCTGTCTGTTTGTTGGCAGGAGGCTCCCGCACACGCGGTGCTTGTAAACATTCAGACACGAGATTTTTCCCAATCAAAATCCACTTCCACTTTTTTTGAAAATCTTCCAAAAAATAGTAAGAGGAGGGAGTTCCTCGCTCCCTCTCCATGCTGCCGGCGCTCTAAGTTTGAAACTTGATGGGGTTTTGGGGAAGGGGTGTCAGGAATTTTTCTTTTCTTTTCTTTTCTTTTTTCCTCTCTTTTCTCTATTAAAGACTGTGGAATTTCTGCAGGGGTGGGGGTGCGAACGAATCCGAGGAAAGAGGTGAAAAATACGACTGGCAGAATGTTTGGCTTCTTTGGGGGGAGCAAGAAATTGTACATTCCCTTGCGTTACTTAAATTTATTTATTTTTTATTATTTATTTCGCTCATCTTCGCCTGGTCTCCTTCAGGGCTCACCCAGGAGGGGCGGGCAGCAGCAACCCGCCGGCAGACTCCTGCGCCCTCCCTCCCTCTGCCGCGTGCCCCTGGCCGCCTCCTCTCTCGGCCCTTGCTCCTGCCCTTCGGCAGCGGTGGCGGCGCAGGAGGGCAAGCGCGAGGAGCCCGCACAAAAGGCGGCGGGACAAACACCCACCTCCGGCCGGAACAAAAGACGGCAGCGCCGGGCGCGACTCCGGTCCTTCCCGGTCACCCGGCCTTCCCAGCCGCTGCAGCCCCTCTCCGGACTCAGCTGACTGGGAAGCGCCGGGGGCCCTCTTCTACAGTCCCACTTTCGTACTATTGTGGGGGTGACTACTTTCCTCCCACTGCGCACTTGACCGTGCACACGTTGGCGTCCTGAGGCCGGTCTCACCTCTTTTCTCCCCAGGAATTGTTTTTTTAGACTTGACTCCCTCCCTCCCCTCCCTCCATTTTCCTATAGTGAAGTGGAAACAACCCCCTTTCCTTCAAGCTCCCACCCCCAGGTTTGCATGTGAGTGTCCGCATCCTTAGCATTGTTCATTATTTTTGCAAAACTAGGGTAGAAATCATTGCATTCCTTTTTGAAGGAAGAAATAAAGCGGCGGAGAGAAGGAAAGAGGAGGAGTCAATTTTTTTATAAAAATTAAAAGGTGCGTGCCGTCTCAAAAGTGCACACGGTTCTCGTTCGAGAGGGGATGAGGGGCTTTTTCCCTTTTAATCTCTTTTTACTTCGACTACCGAAGGTTTTTCACCTGAAAAATTTTTTAATGCATGCACACACCCCTCTCTTAACCTCACTCTTGCTTAGCGTCCCGAGCGCCCTCGTGATTATTAATAATTATTATTACTATTATTGGGTTACTTACGCGAGAATTCCCGTTTGCTTAAGTGCTGGGGTTTGCCTTGCTTGCGGCGAGACATGGTGGGCTGCGGGGCGGGCGGCGGCGGCGGCGGCGGCGTGCGGACGACGGCTCGGTTCACATCGGGAGAGCCGGGTTAGAAAGAGGGAGACTCCAGAGAAAATATCTTCATCAGTGCCTTTTGACATCCAAAATAAATTAGAAATAATACAAAGATGGCGCAGGGAAGATGAATTGTGGGAGAGCCGTCATGGCTTTTTTTTTTTTT
>NW_022196905.1:7220563-7221814 GCF_008632895.1 Mastomys coucha
GGCCAGTGCGGGGCGGGGGAGGTGCGGGGCGGGGGGCTCCTCAGACGCCAGACGCGGCCCCTGGGGGGAGGGGCGGGCAGAGGGGAGGGGGCTCTGGGGCGGCTGGCTCACCAGTGGCCGCAGCGAGCGCCGCGGCGGTGGCGTGGCCCGGAGAGAAGAAAGGGGCGGCGGTGTGGGGGAGAGGAGGGAGGGGGAGCAAGACTTGCTCCCCGCTCCACTCCGCCCGACACACACACACACACACTCACCGACCCTAAAATGAAAAATTATTGAAGTGGGGGGTGGGGGCAGAGTGCTCCCGGACGCAGCAGCCCAGAGCCAAGACAGGCGCGGGCGGAGGGAAACCAGGTAGAGTAGGTCCCGGACACCCTCCTCCGTGCGCACACCCACTTCCCCTCCCCGCCAGGGGACGCCGAGGGCCGGAGTGCGAGCCCCGAGCTCGTGGCAGCGCTCCGGAAACTTTGCCCAGTGAAAGCTAGGAAAGAAAAAAAAAAAAATCACCCGAAGTTGAGAGTTGAGCCTCCAAGTTAAGAGCTCCGCAGCGGGCTAGGGGAGGCGTGCGGGAGCGCGCTGGCGAGAGAAATCCAGCCTAAGTTTGGAGGGTCGCGTGTCCGGAAGGCTAGTGCCAGGGCCCGGGGAAGCCGACGCCGTCTGGAGAGAGGCGGTCGGGGCGAGGCTGGCGGCGCAGGCCTGGGTTCCAGGGCCGGGAGCGCGCCCCCAAGGCCAAGTCAGGGACCCGGGATCTGAGGAACCCTACAAACAGTCGAGGGCTGAATGCCACAGAAGCCCTGAATCCCCAGCTCCCGAGGCTTGCAGAAACAGAAAGGTCGAGATACAGAGACCGAGAAGCCAGATTCCGGGTGTGTTTCAGTCCCCAGAGGGGAGCACTCGGGGCTGGGGCCCAAGCGTCCACCTCTGCGCAGTCGGAGGCCGGAGGACAAAGCAAGGGTAGCCCCAAGAGCCCGGGTCTCTGGGAACCTGCTCGCCGCGCTGCGGGAGGTCCTGGAGCCTGATTCCGGGGAGGGACACACCCCCCTCCCACTCCGGGGCAACTGTGAAAGCACTGAGCGAAGGAAAGAAAAATGTTTCTTACGGACAGAACACAATTGTTCTAAGCTGTTACTCGGGGAAAGAGAAAATGGGGAAAGGAAAGAAAACTGGCTAGCAGGAGCTACGGGGAGACCACGGTGGTGAGGCCCTCGGGTCACGGCCGCGCTGACCAGGCGCCAGCAGCCACGGCGCACACTCGAG
>NW_022196905.1:7221831-7222740 GCF_008632895.1 Mastomys coucha
CCCCCCCGGTCCCCTCTGCAAACCTTCCCTGGAAATTAGGGAAAGACCTGTTGGAAATAAACCCCTGTCTCTTTAATGCACACACGCGCGCGCGCGCTGCCGCTGTCAAAAAGCGGGCTTCGCTCTGGCGTGGGATACTTTCAGTTTTACGTAAAATATACAGCAACAGCACCCCCTGCGATTGGAAAGTTTATTCAGAAACGTGCTGCAAAGTCCCCCGGCGTCTCCCGCCTCCCAGCCTCCCAGCAAGCCTGCACCACCCTGCAGCCGCCGCAGCCGCAGCCGCAGCAGCAGCAGCAGCAGCAGCCAGGGAGACCGCGCTCCGGGTCCAAACCTAGCAGCGCCCGGGCGGGGGCGGGGGATGGACAGAGTCCCCGGGAGGCGCCGAGGGCGCAGGTGGAGACCCGAGCTGCAGGTGGACGTCTGTGAGTCTCTGCAGAGCCAGGAGCCTTCCTCCCCTCTCCTCTAGAGCCTGCACCCAGCGTCCCCGCACCCCTCCTCTGAGACGTGTCGTTTCCTTAAATTCACCCACCCTCCGGGGGATTGTATTGTTTTAAGGCAGGGCCCCCGGGCTTGCACACGCTCGCCCACCTCCCAGCCTCAAAGGCTTGTGGCTGTTTATTCCTGTGTCTCAGGAAAGTTTCAAACCTATTAGAAAATGGCTTGCCTGACTCGGCGAAGCTTCGGGCCCCTCTGAGGAAGAAACACAGGTTTTGATGCCCAGCGTTAGCAGAGCTGTGGGCTAGACTGTTTGGGGGGGGGGGGTGCTGTTTCCCTTTAGCTGGTTTTCCTGGGGGGCCGGGGGGGTCTTGAATTCGGTTTGAGGAGCAGGAAGACTATTGCAGTAACTGCACGACACCGTTTCCCCTTTTCACTGAGTTCTTCAGAGCAGGTCAGCATCTCTTCCTC
>NW_022196905.1:7222750-7224686 GCF_008632895.1 Mastomys coucha
GTCGCCGCGGGAGGTGGGAGGGGAGGGGCCACAGTGGTGGACTTCTGCAGGGTGAGAGGAGAGGAGAGTAGAAGAAAGTACAACCTGGAGGCCTCGGGAAAATAAATAAATAAACGCCTCTTCAGGTAACAATAGTGAGCCAGACCCCTTCAGGACGAAGCTGGGCAGATTTGAATCTTGCTCTCATCCATAAAAGTCTGTACAGAAAGGAGACAGATGCATGGACAAATTGTGCTATAGAAATATATACTGTATATGTGTGATTTATATATAATGGTGTGTATAAAGCTTTTCAGGGTTGGCTGTAGTGTAAAACGTAATGACTTTATTACCTCTGAAAGGTTCTGTGGTTCACATTTAACAGTCTTCTGAATTACAATTCATTACACAATCGCGTGCTCTCTAAAACCGGCACCCTATCAGGGCCGCTATCTGTGGTTATTTCCAATAAATAACTGGCAGCATTTTATTGATTTTTTTTAATAAAAAATCATAGGAAATTAAGCACTTAGTAACAAGTAGGTCTGCCGTGTTACTGCACTTGTTTCAGATTCCAGGGGGTTCCTTTGGAAGCCACAGCTTAAAACATACATTTAAAAAACAGTTACAGCTGCTTGCCCTGGGTGCCAGTGCAAAGGTAAGCAGCAACGTTTCCACGATTAACATAGATTTCATTTCTCCATCATGAAATGCCCAGGGTGAAATGGGACCTGCCCTCTGCTCCCGCCCCTCCCCCAACCAGATTCACCCAGCCCAGAAAAACAGGGCTGTGCGTCGGCATTCGGTCTGTCTTAGCCGGCCCCCTCCGGGTTCCTAGTGCTCGCGGGTGCCGGTGACGCCCCTTCCTTCTCACTGATGGATATTCACCAGAGAGCCCGAAGGTGGGGGAGGGGAAGTTTATATGAGTGTTTAAAGAAGTAAAAACCTGGTGTTCTAAGAGATTTGAAAAATAGTGCATAAGTATTGATTAATGATGCAGGTGGTGTTGTGGAGCGGGGTGAAAGGTCAGTTTTAATGTACACACTTGGGCACGCAATAAGTATATTTATTTACCTTTCCAGAAATGGCTTTTAAAAAGTAGTAAATTATGACAACGTTAGAATTATTTTCTAGCTGTTCAGTTAACTTCGTTTGGGGTTGTAATACCCTTGCTTGCTTTCCTTGAGAGAGCTCGGTGGGCTCTTTCCCAAACCTTTAGTGACGACAGTGCGTAAACCCCAGGCCAGCAGACGACCCCTCCCCTTCCCTCCTCCCCGCTTTTATCTTGCCGGCGGAGGAGCCTCCCCATACTTCCTGCAGTATATATTCTGCCTCTGATCTCCGTACTTAATAGCCAAGTCCTGGTTTATGCTTTATAATGTGTTGACAAGTTTTCTAACAGACTTTCTGAAATAATGCACATATATTCACGTCGGTTAGAAACCCACCGTATTTTTAGTCTAGTAGATCTATACCCTAATGCGGAGAGGAGGGTGTAAATCATAGAGGGTTTCATAGTCCTTTCAGTAGTTTTCGGTATGAAGTATGAGCCGCGTGGCCTCCAGACGTAACCTTTTAGAAAAAAAGACAGGGCTTTTATTTTATGGTGTAAAGTGCTTTTAGCTTCGGGGTTCTGAACGTGAATGTGGTCAACAAACAGCTTCAAGAGGGAAGCTTAATACAGCCAGCCCCAGCTGTAGTGTGAGCATCCCGTACACCGGGGACTCTCTGCGAGCTGGAGGGTGAGGGGTTAAAAGGTCTGTCTCGGTGGAAACTACAAAATTAAAATAAAATATTCACTGTTTGTCTTTAGAGAGAAACGCTTTCATAGATTAAAAAAAAAATAAATGAATGAATGATTAAAAATGCAATCAGTCCCATCTCACTTTTTACTTCATTCTCCTTCTTTCTTTTTATCATTTTCTGTTCCCTAATTGGCAGAGCAGAAAATAGAGAA
>NW_022196905.1:7224724-7233274 GCF_008632895.1 Mastomys coucha
ATGGGCAATCATCTTTAGGTTTGGACCCTATACTCAGCACAGAATTCACATCTGACGCTATTGAGGGAGCGCTGCTAGCTGGAGTGCTGTTAGACAATGCATTTGAAAGGGCAGAGGCTGTGTGAGCTTCTGTGCTCCCTGCTGCCTGTGTGACCCCGAAGCCCAGCCCTAAGGAGGCCCAAGAGTAGACAGTATCTACGCCTTCGTCAGGGGCTAACTCTTCCCTGAGGGTTAGGGTTGGAAGCCACAAGTTTCCCCCATCCTGAGAGAGCCACCCATCTGGTCTTTCTCCAGAGGCTGCCTGGGTTTCTGGGGGCTGGCAGGTTGTTTCATATACCTGGACACACCCAAAAGAAAAGGAAAGGCAGGGTCTGCCCCTAGACAAGGCTGCTGTGTGCTGAGTCAATCATGCTGGAGAAGAGGGGAGCAGCAATCTCAGTTAAGGAGCTCTTCTCAAGAGAAAAGAAGTTCTGGTTAGAACGTTGCTGAATGAAATTGTTAATTTAACATCCTAATGTTTGCATAAAAGACACATAAGTACAACTCTGAATGTCCAATAGAGGTAGTGTACTAGTGATTACTGCTACACACAATAAATGCTCAATAAACAGTCTTTGAGTGGATGAACTAGGATGAACACTCTTACCACACCCATGGAACCAATTCATAACCATTCAAACTGTATTAATTTACCCAGAAACCAACAAAGCAGCCCTACAGTGAGAGTCGATTTAAGCCTTAAAGTGATTCCTACCAAGGACAGCTCAAAGGAGCAGCATCCCAAATACCTCACAGCTAATCAGTTAAGAATAGAAGGCAATATGCTCACACCCTCCTCCAACAACCTACACTAACAATCTTCCAAACTGGCCAGTATCAAGAACCCAGGATCAAATATACATTTCCCCCTTAACATTGCTTTTTGGATAGGTAACTATCTATTTTATGAAAAAAAAAATGCAATAAAAAATATTTTGGACTTTATCCCCTACTCTCTACCCTAGCCATATGAATCTTGTGCTGATAAAAGAAAACTATTTTTTTCAATATGTGGTTTTCACACCCAAACTTTAAAACTACTTCCAACTGTGTGCTTCCTTCTTTTCTTCTGCTTTTTCTTTCTTTTTTTGTAAACAAAAGGAAAAGCAACACACGAGTGTATGGACACACACGCGCATACACACACACACACACACACACACACACACACACATCTGGCCTGACATTTTGTACAGCAAGTTTCAGCCCAGTGTGATTTAAAACAATGTGAGTTAAAAACCTCTTAAAATTTGGGTTTATAATGGAAACGCTGACAGACTCTTAATTATAGCAGCCTCGCCAGACACTGCTCTAATGAAATAGTTGTGCTTTCATTACTACGAGGCACTATAGTTAAGGGTCTGTCAGTGTTTCTATTATAAACCCCAAGTTTAAGAGGTTTATAACTTGGGCTGTTTAAATGGCACTGGGTGGAATTCAAGTTATCAGTCCAGATGTGAAGTTGTTTTGTAAAAGGCAAAATAACTCAGTTGTGGAAGTTTTTGGATTCTCTCTTTCTCTCTCTCTCTCTCTCTCTCTCTCTCTCTCTCTCTCTCTCTCTCTCTCTCTCTCTCTTGCAAAAATGATTTTTAGTGGTTTCAGATGGTTTTACTGCCAACTTCTAGCTATGACTTCACTGTCTGAAAGGGAATTTTATAGACAATCCTTTATTTGGACAAGAACTCTTTGCTATTCTTGTAAGTTTTTATTATTTTATTGTCTTTTAGAGTATGTATGTATGTAGTTTGTGTGCCTCTATCTCTATATATGTGCCTGTCTATCCACACACAGAAAAAAAAATCAAGACTAAATGCCAGGAATGGTGCCGTATCATATGTGGACACACAGAGGGATTGTGATACAATTTTCAGAAAAAAATATGCATTTACCAAAGCCAAGAAATAAAGCACCTCGTGGACTCACCTATCAACTGTGCAGTAAAAATTGAAGAGCTGGTGTTTCAAAATACATTTTTATGATTAATTGACACACAATAACTGCACATGTTTAGGGGATACAATATGGTGTCTCAATACATATATACTGTGTGCTAGGGTATTTGACATTATCTGTCACCTCTGACATGTTGCTTTGTGTGGGAAAAACTCAAAATTCTTCAATGAATTACTGTCAACCATTTTTACCCACTGCAGTTGTAACATTAGAAGTGATCTCTCCTATCTAGCTGCACCCCTTATTTGTTAACTCCTTTCTTCACCCTCTTCCTCTCCCTCACATGCTCTACTGACCACTAATCTAGTCTCTACTCTGACCAACATTTTCATTTCCACGTGTAAGTGAGGCCATGCAGCATTTGCTTTTCTGTGCCTGGTTTATTTCGCTTAACAAAATGTCCCCTAGTTCTATGTTACACAAATGACAGCATTTTATTCTTTTATGGCTAAATTATATTCTACTATGTCTGTACACTACACAATCTACATTAAACGTACAAGTGCAAATGTAAAGAAGTATTCTTAAATTTATTTCAGAAACATTGGGGACTTTGTGGTATCAATTGATCTGTTCAGAAAGCAATAGCCAGAGGCAGACATAGTGCCACAAGCCTATAATCCCAGTTAGACTAAAGCAGGATACCATAAAATAGAAGCTAACTTGGCAACTTAGCAAGACTTTGTCTCAAAATAGAATTTTAAATAGTTGGGAATATACCTCAGTGGTAGACTTGCTTACTGTATGTGAGGCTTATGTGTGGGGCTTAATTTTTAATACCACTGGAAAGAGCAGGAGCACCATTATGTGCAATCAACAAAGAATTCTATGCTTGGCTTTGTCAATAAATTCATGAAGGATTTACCTTGGATGAAGTGACCCAGGATGAAGTATGTATTATTAACCCAGTATATCACCACTATAATATATAATGGATATTTACTAATGATGCTGTGACTAAAGATAATCCTGTACAAGAAGACAACAAAGATGATGGTGGTCATGATACCAATGATGGTGATGATAGTGTTAGTGACAGAGATGGAGATGATGGTTATAGAGACACTGGTGGTGGTGAGGAGGAGGAGGAGGATGCTGGATATGGTAGTGGTATTGATGATGGTGGTGGTAGTGGAGATAATGGTGATGGTGGTAGTGATGACAGTTGTAATTATGGTGGTGATGATAGAGATGGTAATAGTGGTAGAAATAGTAGTAGTGATAGCAAGGATGGTAGCAGTAGAAATGGTGATGGTGGTGGTGGAGATGGTGGTGGTGGAGATGATGATGGTGGTGGTGGTGGTGGTGTAGGGATGCTGATAGTGGCAGAGATGGTAGTGATGTCAGGATGGTCGTGGTCGTGGTGACAGAGATACAGATGGTACTAGTGGGAAGTGGTAATTATGGCGTTTCTATGCTTCATATATCTATCAGTAGGATGAGAATAGGATGAAAGCTGGAGTCAAAAGTTCAATTTACATATCCAACGCTGGTTGCTTGAGCCAACCCATTCTATACAAGGCAGGCTGAAGACCAGCTTAAGGTAAATGTTCAGATGCATCGGTTCTGAGCCAGCTCCAAAAGACAGCTCTGGCTGGGTTCTTCTGTCACTCCATTACATCCCTCACTGACTTCTCACAGAAAGGCCCTGAAATTAAGCAGCAGCCACACCTGCCTGTAGAAGCTTCTCACTTCCTAAAGAGCAGTTCCTTTTCTCTACTCTCTCTACAGTCTGCAAATAGACTACAAATCAGTCCAGCAAGCCATGAGGCTTCAATCACTCTCACTTCACAAAGGCTTCAGTTGGTCTCCTCAGGAGTTATCTGGGTGACAAAACAGAAGCTGTCGTCCAGTCCAAACATATCACCAGACCTAAGTTCCTTCTTTGCCAGTTTCTTTTCATTTGGTTGGTTGGTTGGTTGGTTGGGTTTTGTTTTATTTTATTGTTGTTGTTTGCTTGCTTGGTTTGTTGTTGTTGTTGTTGTTGTTTAAGACAGGATCTTACTATTTGCTTTATCTATCCTGGAACTCACTCTATAGATCATGCTGGCCTTGAAATCACAGAGATCTGCCTGCCTCTGCCCTCTGAGTGCTGGGATTGAAGGTGTATGCAATCACATCCAGCCTCTGATGGTTTTTTATAAAAACTAATACCTTGTCCACAGCCATGACAGTCACTCCTACAGGCCGTTGACTAGCTGGAAGGTATCCCCGTCCCTTCCTCCTCCCCCCACCAGTCATCAGCCTTTTTATTTTCTATTTTCCTGCTAAATTCAGCAAAGGTAATTTTTCTGGCAGAAAATATCTATCCCTTCTTGCTGTTCTGTGACAGCTTGGTAAAGAATAAACACAACTCCCTGTTCTCCCATTCCTGGTTGTATAACAACCTGCCTGCCTTCTCTCCCTCTTACAAAGTCTCTGCAGAAGGTCAGTTATCTAAACCCCTAGTTTTCCACAAAATTAAGAACCTGCTCCTAAGAATTGTGCTGTTTTTTGCTTTTGTTTTTGTTTTTGTTTTTGTTTGTAAAGCTGGAGGATTGCACAGAGCAAACAGGAGACATGGTCTCTGTCTAGGGTGACTTCTATTTTTAAATTACTAAGACATACAAACATGCCACGTTAGAAAGGTTCATTGTCACACATGCCAAAACTGTACAAAGGAACACTGGCAGCATTGCTTTGGTGGCCAGAGCTTCATGCCACAGACTTAAACAGTTCTAAACCACTATCAGGAGCCTGTGTGAAGCAAGATAGCTCTGGCCACTTGTGATACCAGATATTTTCTTTCTGTAGAGACAGTTCAGTTTTTTGTTTGTTTGTTTTGGTTTGGTTTTTTTGTTGTTGTTGTTGTTAAGATTTATTTATTTATTTTTATGTATGTAAGTGCACTATTGCTGTCTTCAGACAAACCAGAAGAGGGCATCAGATCCCGTTACTGATGGCTGTGAGCCACCATGTGGTTGCTAGGAATTGAACTCAGGACCTCTGGAAGAGCAGTCAGTGCTCTTAAACACTGAGCCATCTCTCCAGACCCCGACAGTTCGGGGTTGTTGGTTTTTTTTTTTTTTTTTTTTTAGAAATGAGAGTATAATGTGGATGTTGTCCTTTGGGCACAGAGAGCTATGGTAATCTACTGTTATCACAGCTTGTATGGTGTTAACAAACACCTAGTCAATTTTGGGGTCTGCTTGGTTGGTTTTGATTTTTGAAACAGGGTCTCCTGTGGTCCAGGCCAGCTTGAAACTTGTTGTAATAGCTGAGGATAGCCCTGAATCTCCTGCCTTCACCTCTCAGATGATAAGTGTATAGGCATATGCCACCACCCAGCCAGCCGCTCTTGAGAAATGAGCTTTCTGCACTCTGGTTTGTCTTAAAGTCAGTGTTGCAGACTGTCCCTGGCACACTTTCTTGGAGACATCACTGTTAAAACACAGTATTCCCATTCCTTAATGTAGAATAAGCATTCAGTACATTTCGAAAAAAGGAATGAATTCTGAAAGTGGATGGCTGGTTGATGCTGGTGAGTTAGAAGATGCAAACAGAGGGCAGAAGGTAGTTTGGAAGCACTGGCCTTTGGGTGGCTTTCCAAGATCACATACCACAGGCCATGTGGGCATCTATACCTACTGGAAACAGTCGCTTGTCTCTGCATATCCCAAGAATGGTTTCTGTTATAACAGACACTGAGTCACTCACTCAAGTTCTGGGTTGTCCATAGTGATGAAAGCCTGTGCCATTTTTGCCCCTTATAGATCCTAGTGCAGAGTAAGACATGAGGAAAATGCCTGGCATATAAATAAAACCTACAAACTGGTCTGCTTAGATTCCCAGAAAGTTTAAAACACCCTACCACAGATAAAATATCCTTTTCATTATTCTCTATTCTTGGATTTTGAAGTTAAATAAGCAATTGGAACAGCCAAATGCTGAGCAAGACTCAGTCTACAGCTCTTTGCTCTAGGAATACCTTCTCTAATGTATGAAGGCCTGGTCACCTGGTTCTCAGCCGAGGACTACACTAGGTCCCTGAGGTTTGTCCCACCCATCCCAAAATGGGATGGGGGATATTAGGGAGTAGGACTGGCTTAAAGAGCATGGAAAATATCAATACATTTTATTCAAAAATGATTAATAAATAATCATACTCCTCTTAAGACCTTATCTTGAACCCACAGCTTGATTATAAGTAGGATAAAGCATGGACATAACAGACTTTCAGAATTAAGCCAAGTTCTGATTGCAATGTATTAGAGGGCATGTATGCATATTGATTATTTCAATAGTAAATGTATAAAGGAGTTTTGCTCAAGATATAGATCTTTCACATGTATATTGATTTAGGGATTCTAAAAGATTTAAAAGATACTCATTTAAAAACATGTATTTATATAAATCAACACTCCCAAAGCAAAAATACATCAAATTAAGAAGCAACCTCAGAACAACTTGTAAAAAAAAAAAATTATTGTAGTTTTGGCTTCATCACTATCTTCAGGATACCTGGATGTCTCTTCATATGGACACTCATCTGCACACACACTAGTTCCATTCTCTTCATCAATGGGACAAGAGAGATTTTAGTGCTCCCTCAGTCCAGACTCATGTGTTCAGTGCTCAGTCCAGACTCATGTGTTCAGCTATTTACCCTTAGCAGGACTGACATGATCTCTGATTTGTAGCAACAATCTAAAATTAATACATTTGTGAAAATGCTTTAAAAGTTGTGATTCGCTAGTTCCAATTTTAAATATTCTGGAAGGGGAAAGATGCTCGCTAGGAGAACTGAAGGGAGTAAGCGAGCCCCAACTCCATCTAATACCCTTTTTAAATGTTTTTAAGGATGACAGGCTGACCAGCAATTTAAGAACTGCATGGCAATTCTGATTTTTTTTTTCCAGAGTGATATCAAACAGCTGAACGTGTAGGGAAAGTTGCGTTGTAAGCATAAGATGATGGCAGTGGGTGTTTTAATGAGAAATTTCCCAGTCAGAGTAACAGACATATACATCAGCTAATGTTACATTGAGAGGTAGTATCCAAGCATGCAGGCTAGGATGACTAATGTGTGGTGAGAGGACCCTTCTGCTGGTGGTCTGAGCATTTATGTCAACACGTATTATTGATAGCACATATTATTTTTACTACACGGTATCCTTATTACAAAAACTTTAATTGCAGGGAAAAGTCCTCTTGCCCTCTTGATTTTGATAGGCATTCCCACAGAAAGGATAAGAGACAGAGCAAGCTTTGGATTATGGGATGGCAGCTGAGGATGTTTGCTGGCAATGCCGGCCCTAGGAGCCGTAGTCTCAGCCCTTAAAGAAAAAAGGAAATTAAGCACAGTAGCCTTGGAATAAAGTAAAGATGAAAATTTGGTGAAGAGTCTAAGAAGCAAGGTACCTCTGAATTAAGGTTTCAACCCCATCCTCCCAGAATATCATGCGCTCAGGCAGGTATTACCCACTAAAAACCATATGAACTAAAATCCCAGATGAAACAGCATGTTGCCTGATGCCTGCTCCTGAGTTGGAGGGGGGAAAAAAAAGGTTTTTCTGAGTGTGACTTTAATTATAATGCCACTTTGCTGGGATGCCCCTCAAGACAGCAAACAGAATAACAAAACCCTGGGATTCAGAACTCTCACAGACCTGAGAGTCCACAACACGAAGCACAGTTTCCACAAAGAAGGTCAGAAGGGCCAGAAGAAAAGGTGTATCAAAGGTATCCTTGGAGCTTGGAGCCAATAAAAATGAAACTATTCTCTTCTGAGACCTAATTAACTTTTATATCCAAAGGTACACTGCACATTTGTTCATTGCTTATGAGGGGGACTAAAAAATACATGTGCTGTGGCTTTTAAATGATCTATTGAGCAGCTTTTCCATCCTAGAATTCCTCTGTTCTTTAGAGGTATTCAATGCATAAGACTATGCTAATTTTTTCTGAAACTTTAAGTATTTTCTTATATACATTTTCAGGGAATCAGAGGCTGGTCTCTATAACTTCCATAAAATTCCCTCGAAAATCCTAAAACAAAACCAAACAAAAATGTTCAGGGAACAATTTTTCGCCATAGGCTTTGTAAGGATTAGTCTCCTATTAGAATCACTGTTCCTATATGATCCTTTTTTCTTGTTTTAAAGGGGGATATATATTTTTCTGTTACCTTTCCTGACTGTAAAGCAATCACAGGGGCCTGCAGGAGGCATCATAAATATGCAAATTTCTACAAGATGACTGTTTCCAGGGCCCGTGCTTCCATATAGTGAGGGAAGCTGAGAGCTGAGATGCCTGTGTCCAAGTAATTCGCATGTTGGTAGTGCCCCCTGCTGCAATCGCAGGTTGTCCAAGACAGGGAAAATAAAATTCTGAAGCATTTAGATCTGGTTAAGATGTGAAATAAAGGCCCACTGCCCCCTGCTCCAGGAGCAGCCATGCCCAAGTCTGGAGCCTCCCCTGCTGGTCGCAATCCCAGCTTAATCATCTTGCCAATCTAAATTTGGAAATTTCATTTTTATCTCAAAATCTTTTAATGTACAGGTTACACCGAGATGGATT
>NW_022196905.1:7233284-7257442 GCF_008632895.1 Mastomys coucha
AGTGTCAAAGTCAAGACTTAATACGGCATTTTCAAAGAATGAAATGTGTTAAGGATTCTCTCCAGTTACTGAATGATAATAAATTGTGAATTAGAAGACGAGCCTGCGATTGACTAGGACATTGGGGCAAAAAGGAAAAAGTTAGTGTTAATACCATGTAAAGCCATTACACAATTTCAAATGGTTTTATTTATTAAGGGAAAATTTTGTGAGCCATTAGCTCAGAGTGGACATTTTAAGATTCAAAATAAAATGAAATGAAATAAATACAGGAAACAACCAAGTTATCAGCACAGGGAACCAGTGGCTCTGTAGTCACTCTTTACAGACTTTCATATTAAGATGGGGGGACCGACGGAGCAGAATAACACGGTACAATTCAGACCTGTGACGGTCTATTGAATACATAATATGCATTTTTAAATTGCCTGAATATATATTCACATGACAGAATCTAATGGGTTTAGGAGGAGTCCTTGCTCTTGATCAAATCATAAAAACTGTTATAAACTTGTCTATCATATTAAATCACATACATTTCTATCAAAATTGTTTTTTGTCTTCCTGTTTAAATACTAGAGTTAGAACAGATAAAAGGAAATTAAACCTGCAGACGCACGCACACACCCCTACACACAAAATCACAATTTCGTATGCATTAGAGTCTGTGGATTACAGCCATCAAAGCAAGCCTTGACGTCAGACACCTAACTTTTTCTGGTGGACTCTCCTCAGCCTTCCTTCCTCCAACGTCCCAACCCTCCCAACTTGATTATTTTTGACTCCCTGTTTCAGAACCATAAGCATTCTCCTGGCATAAACACTTCTCAGAGGCGGTGTGCAGGAGTTTGAATTCCAGCTTTGCTCTGCATCTCGTTTCCATCCCCAGCTCTTCACAGTCAGAGCAAGGCAGAGGAAACTACCCCATCATTTCAGCAATGAGCCTGCTTTTATCACCCAGGAATTTTGTAGCCCATCTTCTGAGCTCTGGATCTCAGAGCCATGGAGAAAGAAAGAAAGAAATTGCTGGTCACTCACTACCAGGCAGTTAATTAGAAATAGATCTTGGTATTAAAGGATCTCATCGATTCCCTACTCAAAATATAACAAGCGCCCATGACTATATGTGGTGAAGGGATTTGTAACTTGTTCCTTCTGGGCCTTACTACTACAGAGGCAGTGTACTATTGGGCAGGCAGTGTACAAACAGCAGTTGGGAATGGAAGCCCCTCTTACAGAACCCTAACAATATGTCTGCCATGCACCTTCTAGGCCCTCACTACAACCATTCAATCTATTGAATCAAGAGACTGGTCTTATCTGTATTTGTGAGCTGACTGTCAACCTGTTTGGGCTGCATATTAAATCACCTGTAGGAGCTGTATCAAGCTGAGATGATCTATTAATTCTAAATTTATTAACCCTTAGAGTACAGTCATCATGTTTAATCTAGTGTAGCCCACATTTATTTTACAAGACTAAATCCTTCTTTAAGGTATGACAGTGCTGTAGGTTAAAAACAGCTACTATGGGTTTCATTATGATAATTGGAGGAGAGAGAATGTCTGAAAATGTTAGTGTGGCAGCTGGAACAGGTTGGTCCCAGTCTCTCTCCTAGAATGAGATTTGTCTGTCAGAGAAAATGTCTCTTCAGAAACAGTTCTGTCTCTCAAAAAGAATGCAAGAGGAAAGAGAGGGCAGGGAGGAGAAAAGCTTCTGACAGAGACAGCCAGTGGTCCAAAGCCAGGAAAAAAAAAAACCAAAAGGCTGCGTGTCATGGCGGGGTCACCTACAACCTGATGGATTCACACTAAATCTCCAATACACTCCTGGTCAAGACCACTGACAAAATTCCAGGCAGGAGTCAAACTTGAAGCTCAGTAAGGGTCACCTATCCTGGAATAAAAGATTTTTTTACCCTTTTCCCTCAAGGAATTCTGAACAATTCAAACTACAAGAAGCTCTACAAAAGAAAAAAATATTCATTTAATATGTTAATCTGGCATTCAGGGATATATATATATATATGTATATATATACACATATATATACATACACACATAAATATATATATACATATATATATACACACATAATCTTAAACCTGCCCATTATCGATGTTATCAACATATTCATAGCTTTTCTTTCAGACACAAACCGCTAGGCATGCTCTCTTTTTTGGTAACCACGTGCCTGATATCTCTCTAATGTAGCCTAATAACAATTTTAGCATTCAGATGAAGCGATTTCATTCTGTGACTGCCTTTTCTATTAGATTTGATTTTGAGAAGCCCCAGTGGGTGCCTTCGAGGCAGAGATCTATCTGTGAGGCTGCTACCGACTCAATAGCAGCCTGAGCTAACCTTGACCTTTCAGGAGACCCTGCTCCATCTGGTGCCAGCCTGCTTTCCACCACCTCCCCTCCCTTTCTGGCTTCATAGTCAACATTGATCAAGGCAGAACTGAGAGCTTAGTCTTCTGGAAGGGCTGGGCAGACTCGGGAGGACAGTACATTTCAGTATATGGAAATGATCAGCCTCTTATGTAATCATAAATCTACATAGGAGTCTTGTGATTTGATATTTCATTCACCTCCAAAGATTTTTTTCTCCCTCCCAACAGGGATTTATAAGCTCAGTGAGAGCTCCCGGACAACGGCTTTCCCCAACACCTGGAAATTATCAAGCTTGCTGCTCGCTGAATGATGCTAACAGCTCTAACGCTGCAAATTCATTTTTAACAACTCACTGGCTTTTATCTAGGATTTGTGTGTGTGTGTGTGTGTGTACATGTGTGTGTGTGTGTGTCTGTATGCACACAGACATACATACACGTGCCTTTCTTTAAGAAACTACCAAAGCAATGCATACTATCAAAGACACCAAAATCAAATCTGACTTAAATATCTCCACCTCCACACCCATCCCCATTTTGTGTTTAGAGATAGATCAGGTTTTTCTATCTGCATTCTGTCCTCATTCTAAATCATTAAGAAGGGAAAGATAAGGAAGAGGAGCACGAGAGAGAGAGAGAGAGAGAGAGAGAGAGAGAGAGAGAGAGAGAGAGAGAGAGAGAGAGAGAGAGAGAGAGAGAGAGAGAGAGAGAGAAGATTGTTAACCTTGGAGTGAAGCTTGGATCCCACCTCTCCCTGCCTAGGCCGCATCTCCCCCACCCCCTTCTCCACAGACACACACAATGTGTCGTTCTCCATCCACACCGCCCACTAGGGCACACAGCCGCCTCCTGTGCCTCACACTCTTTCTTTCCTCCTCTGCACCGGGGGCTGGGTGGAAAGAGGCTTACTGAGGGGGAGTCACGTGGGCAGCCCGTGGGCAGCAGCGGCAGCAGCTCCAGAGAAATTGACTGACTGGCCGCTTGGGCGCATTTCAATATATGGAAATGACCAGAGGCTTCTGCGATAAATCAACGCTCAACACTTTGTCATTTGTCTAGTTCTGCTTCATTTTCCTATTTCCCCCTCTCCTCGCAGAGGCTTGTTTTCTTGCTTTTTTGCCCTGCCGCATTTCTTCCCACCTTCAACCTACACCTTCTCCAAATCTTGCCCATCTTTGCAGCTGCCCCCACCGCGGGCACCCCCTTCTGTTCTCTGTCTCCACTGTAATTGGAAACATCCGGTCGGCGATTTTTCCCCCTCTTCCTTTCCTTTCAAAAAAAAAAAAATTTTTTTTTTCCCCAACAAAAACCGGCCGACATTTGCTGTTGTTCTTCAAGATTTCTTTTGCAAGAGATGCCCAGGATGCTCTTACATAATCCCCGAGATCTGGACCTCAACCCCTCTTGTAATAAAGAAAGAGAGGAAGGGAGGGACGGAGGGGGGGGGAGGAAGAGAAAAAAAAACAAACCACTGTTCGCATCGTCTTTCTCTACCTCAGCCCCTGCTCCCCATCTTCCAGGAGTTCCCTCAGCAAACTTAAAAGACTATCGGCAGCAACTTGTGACACGAAATGCCAAGGATAGCACTTAGTGGACACCCAGAAAAAAAAATGGGAGAGCGCAGTGGGGGTGGGGGGATAGCAGGTTTGCAGGCTCCTGCTGGGCTCTTGCTGCTCTTCCTGGTGCCCTCCACCTCACCCCGCCCTGCGCCTCAGGTCTAAAAAAAAAAAAAAAAAAAAAAAAAAAAAAAAAAAAAAAAAAAAAAAAAAAAAAAAAACACCTAAAGCTCAATCTGCAATTACTCTCATGTTTCTCAAGAGCTCGGCACAGCCTGGATTCCATGGTGCGTGTTAAAAAGCGAAATTAACAAAAGCCCACCACCACGCGCTTGCTTTCCTTTGCTGGAGGAGGGTGGGCACTGAGGCTGAGGACTACTTGTTTTTAAGTTGTGTTCAGAAGCAAACACTAGCTTCCTCCACCCCCTCGAAGCTTCTACTTGGCATTTCTAATCTTTCAACTTTTATCCCTCTCTTCTCTACTGGGCAGCCTTTCCTTTTTTCTTTCTCTGGATCTGGGAACAATAGTATGTAAAGGGTCAGTGGGCATCACCCTATAAAGCTCAGAACCTAATTAATTTTATTAAAGGAGGATCTGTTTATGCAATATGACAGCCTGGGGGAATTAACCATTTGAAGACCCAGACGCAGGCTGGTCAGACACCAGAGTCCCTGCTCACAGCATAAGCTTACACTTCCTGCCCCTCCGGGATCCGGTCTGGGTTTTGTTGGCCTTTCTGGAAAGAGTCCGAATCCAGGGCTGAAAACTGGGGACCTTGGAAAATCCATACATTGCCATCCCCTCGTGATGGCTGAAGTGCTCTGCCCTGATAGTTGCTTGCAGGGACTACTCAAAATGTGTCACTGTTGGGAGGGGCTGGACCTTTGGCTCTTCGAGAGGACCTTTGGTGTTCTGGAATACTCAACTTGGATGGAAATTAAGCTGAGTGAAATCCAATAGGTTTCCTCATGAGCAAAGGAAAATGTAACTGCTTCTAAGTCATTGTTTCTTTTCCTGCCACTCTGGTAATTTGAAATACATTTTTAATAACCTCCTGAAAACAATTTAATAGTTCAGACATATTATTCTTTGACTTAATATCCCTGTGCATTCTTTAATTGCCAAAACAAAGTTTATTTCATTTTCTAAGGCTAACTTTATACCTCCTAGGAATTCTAATGTCATAGTGTTGTGTATGGTGTGTGTGTGTGTGTGTGTGTGTGTGTGTGTGTGAGTGTGTGTGTGTGTGTGTTTATCATCACCTTGGATTTTATTCAACAGGGATGTAGAAATGTATAGCATATGTATAGAAATAGATATGATAAAATATTCAAGAGCTTTCTGAAGCCTTGAAAATAACCCCGTCTTTTATGGAATTTGTTTTGATTTAGATCTATAGATAGTAGAAAGAATGAAAGAAACTGTGAATTACACCGAATATAAGATGTTTATCACTTTAATATTACACTTCCTAGCTTCCACATTACAGAGCTTTAGAATGCTCCCCAAACTTTCCGGGGGAAAGCTCTGCCTGGTGCAGTCTGAGGTTTATCTAGAAAGACCTGCCAGCACATGCCAGCTAAAAATGAGTGTCAATTAATAATAATAAAAATGCTCCCTTATTTCTACACTTGTGTAATTTAACAGGTTTGGAGAGGAACACGGGAGCACAGCGGTTGTGAGGACTTTCCAATATATGCGGGTGTAACAGCTTTCCTTCAAAGAAGCCAAGCCTTCCTAAAATAGAATGGCTTAACATTTCTTTTTTATATTAAAAGTCCAATCTACACTTCACATAAAATGGTTTTTACCATAAAAATATTTGTCTCTAACAAAATGCACTTTTTGTTCTACCAAAAAAGCAAACATCTTGAAACAAACTTCTTCCAGCTTCTTGCAGCTCCCATTGCAATTTTCTTCTTCGCTGTCCCTCCCCCCACAGGGGATGCTCTGAACCCTGGAATAAAAATAATCACTATTGAAAGACTGGATATTCCAGAATACCCTGTTTCCCAATATTGCTAACAAAATTCAATTCTCAAACTGCTCTCTGATGGAACAGGCAAACTGGGGGACTTACACTGATATTTCTAAGTGCAGTTTGTTGCTTTAAAAACATATTGTACTGATTAATAAAAATGTGAAATAATTTGAGTTACAAATTTTGAACTACAGATCGCCATCTGCTCAAATGGGGGAAAACCAAAAATTACCGAATATATTTTCTCACCTCTCCTTTTTTTCATGATAACATAAACAACATTCCTGAATAATTAAAAAAAAGAAACTGACTGCACTGGCTGCATTTTCATAGTTCAACAAGTGCTGGGTGAGTCCACCTTCTCCAATGTGCAGTTATGTTTTTCTTAATTACTTGCATCTGTTCTATCAGAAGAGTGGTGTCCTGGAGGTTTCCTGTGTATTGTGCAAATCCGGTTTGCTCTTTGGGAACTGCAGCCTCTGGGTTAAGATGGTAATGCAGACCACCTATCAGGCAGTCACTCTTCATCCCAGGTGCCTCTGTCAGAGCCCTGTGTCAACACACGATGTCCTGTAGGGTGTGAGAGGAAAAGAGAGCCCACAAAACCAGGTTTTCACGGAAAAAGTCAGCCCACCAAATAGATACATAGTTACAGAGGTTCAACAAACCAGTAGAGAAGAAAGTAGCTAAGTAAGTTGCCATCCCTGGCTGTCAACAGCACTTGGTGGTCTCACATCCAGGACCTAGTTTAATTTCATTACTCCACTAATAGAACTGGGGAATTATCTAAGATGCACCATGTTGCTGGCTTTCAAACAATGAAGACGATAAGTCAGGAGCCTCTGGTGCAAGTCATCCTAGCAGGAGATCCAGTAGATATGTAACGAGTACTGTCTCGGGCTGTGCATGAATATGAAACAACTGCACCCCGCCAAAGTAGTGTTGCTGGGAATCAAACCCAGCGTCTAAATGCATGCTAGTCAAGTGCCCTACCACCGAGCTACATCTCCAACTGCACAAGCAAGTGCACCATAGTCCTAAGAATAAAGGAATCCATTTACATTAAGCAAAGAGCAGGATCCTTCCCCTTTGTTTCTTTCTTTCTGACTGGCTAAGCTGGGGGTGGGGCAGGGAAACGCCTCTGTTTGATTGATTGATTGTTAGTTGTAGGGAGACACACACTGGCGCTGTGAACCAAAAACCAACACTTGATGGTTGTAACTATCAAGTCACCCTGTGCCCCAGGGGAGGAAGAGTAGCCTGAAGCAATGTTGTCACGCCTACCATATTTCACAACCAGCTTCAATTAAGGTAAAATTTAGGGTATGAATCCCCCAGACCTTTGGAAGAATGCACTACATGGTTCGGGTCCGTTGTAGATCAGAACGCAGAGGAGGAATCCATGTGTGTCTGGCTACAAAATGAGCCAGGCTTGTTTTAGAAAACACCCAAATCCGGGGGCACTGCTGGGAAATAACATGCAGGGATTAACTGAATTGGACAATGTGAGACAGGCTCTCAAGGTAGGGAGAGGTGCCCCCGGAAGTGCACAGTAGCAGTAGAGATGCATTTGGAAAAGGGGGTGATGGTGCAGCTTTGGGATAGACCCCAGATATCAGCCTTCACTGTCTGGCTGAGCTAGAAGCAACAGGGATCACTTCCGTGTTTTGGAGAAAGGTTGGTAGGTGACAAGCTCTTTAGAAAAATGAAACCTAGAAGCACATTGGAGAATGGCTCAGGACAAATTGCCAGTCAACCTGTTTTATCAGCCAGTCTTCAAGAAATGGTCCACATGCAAATGTAATATCCTCCGCTGACCAGGGGAGGGCGCTCAGCAGCTCCCTTCTTCCCACTGAAGATGATGCTTCTGTCAGTGGCTTCTGTTTACGTGCACAGGATGGCTGATTTTTGGAGTCTTCAGATACAAAGCCCTATTCTTTAAGTACTTCTACCTGTTTTTGAAATCTTTATGTCTAGGAACCAAATTCACTTTTCCAGAGGTCAGTGCAAAAGATTTTACCAACACTTACTTATGCCTCATCTTGACTCAGTTTGATGAAAGCTGAACTAAATTAATAAAAGAAGCCCCTCTCCTGCCTCTAAGAATAAACACTAGAAGGTGTCTAAGCCTCCTAGCCATGCAACCGTGTTTATTCAGCACCCACGGTGTGCACAGTCCTTCTCTGAACTCTTTTAAAAACTAAACCCAAACACAGAGATTTAAAAACAGACAACATAGATGAATAACTTACACAATTGTTCAACTGTGCTTTTTTTTTTTCTTTTTTTATTTTGAGACAGGGTTTCTCCATATATCCCTGGCTGCCTTAGATAGAACTCACTCTATAGACCAGGCTGGCCTTGAATTCAGAGATATGCCTGCCTCTGCCTCCTGAGTGCTGGGATTAAAGGCAGGTGCCACCACACCAGGCTACAATTGTGCATTTTAAAAATATTCTAAAATTAAATGATGGTTGAAATTGCCCATTCAGAGTGTTTTCTAGAAACACAAAGCTAAGTTTTGTAAATTAAAAACCCTTTAGAATGAAAGTCTGTCTTTACATGGACATAGAAAACAACTTATAGAGCTTTTTTTTTAGTTATTTTTTTTATATGTGTTTGTGTGTTTGTCTGAATGATGTCTGTGTACCGTGTGCATATCCAGTGCTGGAGGAGGCCAGAAGAGGGCTTGGGATCTCTTAGGACTGGAGTTACAAATGGTTGTGAGCTGCGATATGGAAGCTGGGAATCCATCCCTGATCCTGAAGGAGAGCAGTCAGTGCTCTTAACCAAAGAGTCATCCCTCCCAGCTCTGCGGAAAGTAACAGTCTCAAAAATGGGACAGCATGCTACATTTCAAATAGCCTCTGCTAATTAGAAGACTGCCCTGTGTCCTGCAAGGGCCGTCAACACTGTTTAATATGGGTCTGCTAATACTCCATTCCAAAGGCCCTAAGTTAAAAATCTTGTATCTTGGCTGTTAAAACCACTGCAGGATGGGTCTTGCCAAATAGGAAGGGACATTGTTTTCCAGCCCTGGACATGGAACATAGCAGTGTCGTTTGGGGTGGGGGTGGGGGGGAATTTTGAGACTGACTGACTGGCTGTGTGTGTGTGTGTGTTAGAGGTAGACAGATAAGAAAGCCAAGCTCACACACATACACATCCCTCTGTGTGCACCTTAACTGTGACCCAGGCTAGAACCTCCTTCTCTTGAGAGTGAAGACTGCCTTGACATTTTTAGTGAAGAAAGTCTCCAGTCACTCATGAATTTTTCATACAGGATTTAGCAAAAGAAAGTATTTATGTGAGATTTCTGCAAAATAGTTTCTATTACAATGTTTACCACTGCTATCTGTTTCTCTGTTAAATTATTTGTTTTGGTTATATAAAATCCCCTTTGGCAGGTCATGGTGAAGACACGTTTAATCCCAGCAGAGGAGAGACAAAGGCAGAAGGATCTCTGTGAGTTCCAGGCCAGCCTGGTCTACATAGCAAGTTCTAGGCCAGCCAGGGTTATATAGTGAGATCATGTCAAAAAAAAAAAATTCCCAATTATGTAAACACACACAAGTACTAGTACATTTTATGAAGTACATATAGATATGCATTATGTCCACTTTCATAACATGGATCATCTGGCTTTATAAAAATTATTGTGAAAAATGAAATCAAATTTCTGCTTCTGTCCTTAATTCTCTTGTAATTGGTACTCTTTTTATATGGGTCCCTACTTCAAACATCAGAGAGAAAACATTTAATTCAGCTTACATATCTTATCTACCACACTATCACAGACGCTATCACAGAAAATGCGGAATTACAGAGTGAGAGACCTCTGGTCTGAGCCCTGGTCTGCAGAGCACCCTTTATCTGGTTAGAGCCCAGCTGTAACCTAGCTGCTGCTCGGGAAGCCATCCTTACTGCAGTCCCATTCTCACTGAAGACTTCTCAGGAGAGCCTGCCTGTGTCTCTTTTCCCCTTGCTATCTATGTTTCCAATGTTTTATCTTAGAGATAAGGCCTAGTTAAATGTGAAAACTGACTATTCCCTTGGGTTCTTCTTGTTTAAATTACGGACCCATAACTGTTGCTTTTCATCCTTAGCAAGAATTAAAAAGGATCAACTTAAAACCATGGAAGCTCTCTATCTAAGAAACAAGTCTAATAGTTTACACTGTGTGCCAATTGAGTGTGATGACTACTTTGGAGATCTGTAAGCATTCATTAGTTTAGTTTCCTCCCGTTAGCTTGCAATAAAAATAATAATATTTGCCATTTACTAGAGGCTCTGCACCCTCAGAGTACTTTACCGGCATCGAGTGGTTTACTTATTAATAATCTATGTTTCTGCTTAATAAAACTGGATTTCTATTTACAATCAAGGGGAAATTAGAGAACGTTCCCTGAAAAGGTAAGAAGTTTGCTTTCAGGCTGTCAGATTGCTTGTTTAGTTTGCCCTGACCATTGTTTTTAAATAACTTTGTGCTGGCCAATAAAAAAAAAAAAACTCTCAAGGTCCTGGGCAGTGATGTAGAAGTCTATTTCATGTCTGCTTTTCTGACTTGGAAGGAAATGAACTATTTTGAATTTTACCCCACAATTTACTCATGCAAAAGGAAACTTGGTTTCAGATGCTAAAGATCAGACACCAAAGAGATCTCTTTTCTTGTGTTTATTAAAATGCAGCAGCAGCTTCAGGACTTCAGGGGTGAGGGTGGGGTGGAAGATAAGGGGGGGTGGGTGCGTCGGGGAGGAAGGGTCTAGAACTCCTTGTCTATCAGTTCAGAGGTCCTGTCCTATCCCAACTAGCTGCAAGCAGAGAGTGAACCTAGGCAAGGCGTTTAGGAGGCTTCATTTTGTTTCTTTGGCTCTGTTTTTAGGATTGCTGGTGGCTATGGCTCTAGCGCTGAGCTTGGAAGGTCACCTCCACATGGAAAAGAACATCAACTGTAGGTGGGGGTGGAGTGGGGTGGGATTGGAGCTTAAGTGGCCCCCACAGACTCATAGATACCCCTAATACATCTCTACCCTGTTCTGCAAACTGATCTGCTCTTCTCAAGACAGACTCTTCCCAGAAAACTCATGTTTAATGAGATTTTCTTAGGAACTCTGCCTGTCTCCTGGAGGGTGGGGTCGGGGAGTATTTGCAGGTATCTGGAAATTTGAGGTAGAACAGAATAAAAGGCATGTAGAAATTAGTTCATACAGAGGTTTACAATGCCCACATTGTCCTGCCACTTGACAACATGGACACCCAAAGCTCAGCACCGTAGGAGTCAGTGTTGTGCTAGCCACTGACGCTGATTCCTGTAGTAACAGGGATGTGTTGAGCCTCAGCGCGGCAGCACTCTGTCTCTCTCTCTTACATCCATGTTTAGATGAAGCATACTTTTCCTCACTTCTACAGTGATTTTTGACTTGTCTGTCCCTTTCACATTTATGATATGATTCTTTAACTGATGACAATGGGGTCCTGTAAACACATCTCCTTGCTACAATTAAGGGTACTTTTTTCAAAGGTCTCTTTGCTCATGAAAGTGCATGAAAATATGGTCATGAAATTTTGCTCGAAGCTAACCTAAGGAATAGTGGGGCTGATCCTGCAAGTAACTGATTTCAAACCCTACGATATCCTGATATGGGTCATTTCAAACCCTACAATATCCTGGTATGGGGTCATTTCAAACCCTACGATATCTGGTATGGGGTCATTTCAAACCCTACGATATCCTGATATGGGGTCATTTCAAACCCTACAATATCCTGGTATAGGGTCATTTCAAACCCTACGATATCCTGGTATGGGGTCATTTCAAGCCCTACGATATCCTGGTATGGGGTCATTTCAAGCCCTACGGTATCCTGGTATGGGGTCATTTCAATCCCTACGATATCCTGGTATGGGGTCATTTCAAGCCCTACGATATCCTGGTATGGGGTCATTTCAAGCCCTATGATATCCTGGTATGGGGTCATTTCAAAGCATACGTGAGTGAAGGGCAAACCCTCTGAGAAGGCTGTTTGTTGTTTGACAGGATCGCTTGTGCGCCCCAAGCCTGATGAGTGTAAAGAGTAGATATAAGTTAATATGGGCCAGGCAGTGGTGACGCACACCTTTAATCCCAGCACTTGGGAGGCAGAGGCAGGTGGATTTCTGAGTTCGAGGCCAGCCTGCTCTACAGAGTGAGTTTCAGGACAGCCAGGGCTATACAGAGAAACTCTGTCTCGAAAAAAATAAAAAAATAAAATAAAATAAAAAATAAAAATAAAAGTTAATCTGGGTCTTTCTACTGGTTGGACAAAAGCATTGGAGGCAGAGATTGGCTTTGTGATTCACCTTCGGTGTAAAACGTGCCTTCTGGGTTCCCTTTATAATAGCATGCCCCATCTTTTGCATGGAGCCCAACCTTTCAGTGAGAGAGAAAGAGCCCAGAGAAGCAGACCTCCTTGCTCAGCACACATGTCCCTCAGACACGATCAGTGGCAAGTCACTGAGAAACAGTTTACAGACTCTGTGCAAGCAAGCCAGAGTGAGGTGACCGCCACCTGACAGTTCTTCTGTCCAACACGGTCCGTCTCCCATCACCCGTGTGAGCCTTCGCTGGATGTTCCTGGTCAGGTGGAAACAGAGGGCGTGGGCACCGAAAGACCCACCTGTGCTCTGGAAACGCCATTTGCTGTCGGAGCCCTCATCTGAAAGCAGACAAACAGAGCTGCAGAGTCGGCCAGGAGTGGGAACAAAATTGCAATTCAATTGCTTTTTTTTTTTTACATGTTGTGAAATAATGGCAATAAATTAAATAATCAAAATATTTAACTGTATAAACTGGCTTCTGCCACTAGTGCGGCTTGCTTCTTTTCACAAGGAAGGGTGCTTTACATACCAATAGGTATTTTTAAAATTACCTCAATGTCTATTTAAACACACCACACCAGGAAGGTCTTCTAGGGTTTTTTTTTTCAGTTAAAATTAATATTTGCTAATAAAAGAACCATCAAGACTTTGAAGTAAACACTCACTTATGTGCCCAAAAGAACAGTGCTTCTTCCTGTTTTCATTGCTTTCGACTAACCCCACACACACTCGCGCACTCAGGACATCAAGCTGGACATGATGAAGAACCTCCTTGGCTCAAGGAGCACACATTATTCCTCTCACAAACACTGTGTGTGCCGGACAAAAGCAAAGACCGCGTGTGGGCTGGATTTTGCATTTTCTTGGAAAGTTTAAGGTGTCGGCTGTGAGAATGACTGTCAAAGGTGATTGTAGCATAATCCAGGAGAATTGGGGCGGGGAGGGCTCCAGAGGAAAAACCCAATCTCACACCTACTAAATTTTCATATCTATTTCAGGCATAAATGGATTTTGTGGCTTAAAAAAAAAAAAAAAAAAAAAAAAAAAGTCCTGTGAACAGAGTGAAGAAGGCAGCACTGAGCTCTCCGGTGCGGCGATCTGGAATTCCAGACCACTGTGGAGCTGATCTGGGCAGGTTGATGGTCACAGTGCAAATCAAATATTGCCAAGAGGAGAATCAGGCAGGAAGCCACCCTGGACTTCTTTACAAAACACCATTTAGCATTTCAGTCCCTCCTGTCAGCTCTCTTCAGGCCTTTCTGCTACCCTAGCCTACCTCAGGAATGCCCATATAATGAGAGAGAGGAGGGAGAAAGAGAGAGAAAGGGAGAAAGAGAGAGAGAGAGAGAGAGAGAGAGAGAGAGAGAGAGAGAGAGAGAGAAGACCTGAGATTTGTGTGATATTTTTCAAGGATTACCAAGTCAATTACTGAAACAGAAAAATAAAAAAGAAATAGTGGAACATCACATGCTTGGGCACATTCAATTCAAACAGCTCCCAGGGAGTACAGATTCTCTCTGCACGGGGAACAGTGTGCGCTTACATGTCGCTAGCAAGCCCAAAGCAGTTTAAGGTAATATGTTTGGTCAGCAGGTGTAGACCCCAAATGAACAGTGGTTTAAGACCCGGAAAGCAAGAGACAGCCATGCTCTGAAATGAGAAAAGCCTTCTCAGGTTATTATTTAACATTCTACATATATGAGATACAGAATGAAGGAATGAGAATTATCTTAAAATCCCTGCCAAAGCGGGGCCTGCTTTCTCGAGGCAATCTCAAGCTTTAGTAGTTCAGACAGATTCTCTCGCTGACAATTAATATTAATGGGTAGATTTCACAATGTGGCATTATCACACGGGAGATGGGTGGGCACACCATCTGGGTTTTGGCAGGTATTAGATGTAATCAAAGGGATTACTTGGCTCAGGGAGAAATAGAAACCTTGGCTTTGTTTAGTCTCTTGCCTCTTTTGTTTGGACGCAGCTCTAGGTGTGCCTAACATTTTCTCCCTTGCTCCTTACTTGTGGTTGGGAACATCTGGGAAAGGGGACACACAAAAAAACAACAACAAAAAAGGATGGAAAATCCTAAGAGATAGCTTATCTGTGGAATTGTGGTCCACTTTCCTTTCTCACTTGAAACCCACCAAATACTTGTTGAGTGCCTACTATGGGCAAGGGGCTCCATGAGGGTCCGTGGGCACAGATTTATTTCTGGATTCTTCAGTTTGGGAGAAGGGCACACTAACTCTGCAGGCCTTCTTCATCATCCTCCCCTCTCCCCACCATTGACTGCCACCATTGTATAAAGGCATACTTGTTACTTAGTGGATCAGAATGAAGAATTTCAGAATTTCAGAAAATAATCTCATAATTTATTGCTAATTGCTGGCATTCAAAGCACTAAGCAGGGGACTTCCCAGAGACATATACGTTCATTTTCATTAAGAATATAGAAAAGTGCTGGTTGGTTTACATTTTTGGAGACAGGTGAGCAGGCGGTCCCTGAGGTACCGGAGCCCAGTTGATGGACCCTGCAGGCAGTCCCTGAGGTACCGGAGCCCAGTTAATGGACCCTGCAGGCAGTCCCTGAGGTACCGGAGCCCAGTTGATGGACCCTGCAGGCGACTTTGAATGTCGCTTCACCTGCTCTGACATAAGTGCAAATCAGGCTTGTAACCACAGGGATCCCCAATTCCTCACCCAGAATCTATCCCCTCCACCCCAGCACAGGATACTTCGCAGAGCCAGGGGGAGGAGCTGCAACCCCCAAGAGCTAGGTCCTCCTCTCTCCTGACTCCTCACAACCACACAGGGCTGCATGAGATCCCAATCTTGTCCCAAGAAACTCAGTGTGTGGGACAGGTATACTTAGCCACTTGATAGAGGATACGACGGTCTTCAGAAAAGACTTTTCTAAAGATAGATCAATCTTGAGGTACTCTTGTTTGCAAGAACAGCAAGGTTTGATAAGGCCAGACTATTTTCCCACATGACTGAAGCCTAAGGACCCCTCCCCAGACACAGCCGACTCAGCTAACATATAGCACTACACTTAGAGGTGGAGTTTCTCTCTCCTCCTCTGGACCTATTTTAGGAATAACAAGACATGCGTTGCCTGCTTTATGTGAATCTTTAATTTTTTTTATTACTATTAACAACAAAACTACAAATTCAGCTGCTCAGGTCGGCTTGAACCTGGGAAGTGGTGTGGCCTCCTGTAATGGTCACTTGCCTTTGTGGTCACTTCAATTCTGCTTTAGCCGAATGGTCACATATGGCTAGTACAGGCCAATCCCGCACCACAGAAAGTCCTGTTGTACTGGTTAACCAGCAGGTATGAGAGCCAGAGAGAACAGTCTTCCTGGGCCCTGATGACCCTGCCTGCTGGGGGCTGAGGAGCGGGGGTCTACTAGCTTCCAATCTCTTCTTGTGTGAAGGACACCTGGGTCCTCTGACCTTACGATGGGGGATCGGGAAAAACCTCCAACAGTGCTGAGTTGTTATTACTATTTATTACTATTACTATTACTATTACTATTACTATTACTATTACTATTACTATTACTATTACTATTACTATTAAGGGATGACAGGGGAAGTTTCCCGAGCAGGCGTTTGGGAGCTGAGCCCACTGAGGAGCCAACCCTCTGCCCTAAAAAGAAACTTGCATGAAAGGGACAAGTGTTTGCCCGGCTAAGCACCGCCTGCGTTCTGCGTTCTCTTGCCTCATCCTTTGCAACAAGACGAACCGCAGGACAAAGGCCCTGGCGGCAGCTACTCAGCTCAGCGCGGAGGGGAGACCACGGCCACCCGGAGTGCCTCCACCCCCCACCCCCAACCCCGCGACGCTGGAGACCGGGCACCCGCCTTTGTCTGCCCCACCGCCGTGGTCCGGGTCTGCATGAAGCGGGCGCCATCGTGTGGTCACAGTTCGGTACTGCAGCGCCGGTGGCACAGCAGGACCACAAGAATGTTATCATCAGGGTGGCCACTACATTTGGTTCTAAAGATGCCTTCTATTATATGTGTTGTGTATAGAGGTACTTCTAATAAAGGGATCTGTGCCAACACGGGAAGAAAAAGGAAGAAATGTGCATACTTGTCTATGTATGGTGAAGAAAAGATATCTACACTCATGATTGAGAACACTTGCTGACCCTGTTGTCTGACTCCCCATGTGATACCTCTGGGACCTCACAAAAGAATAGGATTCCAGTACAGCCGAGTGACCTGCAGAAACTTGTTTAGCACGCAAGAGAGGGAGAGTGGTTTCTAATTCATATGAGCATTCATACCATGGCCACATGTACACTTTCCCAAACTAAAGCATTTCATAGTTCAAATAAAAGATACGTCTGAGCTGTGTGTAATGTGGAAATGTCAGGTCCCTGTCCTCTGGAGACAGGGACAGTATGACAATCTACATTTGTGAAATTAAACTGCATTTTAGGTGACAATTCAAAGTAGAGGTTTTTCTAGCTTGAATGACCCTGTGCAGCAGACAACGCTTTTGTAGCCTTAATTAAGGTGGAAAATATGTTTGTGCCCCACCGCCCTGCCACCCTCTGCCATGATTTTGTTTCCGTCTGGCTTTTTTAGAAGGCAAGGGTAGAATTGGTTTGCTCGGAAATGACCCTTTTGCTCCTTGAAAGCCTTCTTTTCCTAAAGATAACCTGCCTTCTAGCATGGGTGGACAGCACTCCAACACATTCAGCCCAGAGGTCACTTAGCAAGAATCGGTTACATTAAGTTATTGTCAGTCCTGAGAGCCTTGGCTCTGTGATAGATTCGCAGAACTGGGCCTTTCAAGAGAGAAGATATTCATGGCCCCAGGTGTTGTATCTAGCCAAGGCACACATCTTGGGCCAGCACAGATACTGTAGGCAGAGGCCACAGTGACATCTCTTTGTGACAATCCTAGGGCGGGGAGGGCACTTAGCACTGTGTTGGGCTGAGCTGTAAATCCACCGTTTGCCTAGAACCTTCTCGGGGGACCATAGAAAATGTTGACCCAAGAGTAGCGCCCCTGTAGTTGGGATGCAAGGGATGTAGACGGTATGGACGCCTTAGGAGTCAAATCTATCCTGATCCTAAAGAAGACGGGGTGTACATGCTGAGAGGAAACATCTAGGATCCTGAGAGCAGAGGAGCCAAAGGCTGAGGTAGCCTCATTCAGGATAGAGAATCTGGCAGGACCATAGGCCACAGCTTTGGGTCGAGAAAGGAAGAGTTTATAGATGTCCATGAACATGCATGCTCTTTACAGTGAACATTTAGAAGATGCTGCCCTCCTGATCAGAACATAGGGTGTGATGTGGGAAGCGCATGAGTTAGGGCTGTTATACTATGGCTTTGTCTCCAGGCGTGATTCTGGTCCTAGATCTCTGATGAGTCTCTGGAGATGGGCAAGAGAGGCTGGACAGAGCAACCTCCCCTCTTCTTTGAGAAGGAAAGCCAGGTAGGCCCAACGAGGAACCACGTGAGGCAAGGGATGAGTTAACTGTGTTCCCTCTTTCCTCTTTAGAGCTTAGGGCGGCTGTAATCCTCCCATGGTCTCTGCTCTTCCTCTACGATCTCACTGAGACTCAACTTGAGTGTCTGACCATGGCTGGGCTTCCAATGGAACACAACAGAGAATAAACTCAGCAAGGAGCTCAGTCCCTGTGAGAATCTGCCCATACGGCTGTCCCTGGGGGATGGGGAGACAGCTCAGTCATAAGGAGCTGGTGCTGCTCATCCAGCGGACTCAAGTTCAGTTCCCAGCGTTGTGCAGTTCACAATTGCAAGTACCTTCAGTTCCAGGGGATCAGATGCCTTCTTCTGGCTTGTGTGAGCACCTGCAAATGCATGCCCAAACCCAAACAATTGTCCAGAGCTCTGACTACTCAGAATGACACAGTGGACATTTTCTATAAAAACAAGACTTTAGGGAACCCCTGTTGTGTTTGCTTGCTCGACTTGGCACAGTTAAGCATCCTCCTATAGGAAGAAGAAATCTTGCCTTGTTAGGGGACAAACCAAAATTGTCCCTCAAAATCGTAGGGAATTGATTCGAAGAACCCCTGAGTATCAACATTCAAGGATGTTTACTCTCTCCAATATTATAAATCATGTCTAGATTACTTTTAATACCCAAGACACTGCAAAGGCGTTGTAAGTGATTATTATGTGGTGGCATTTAGGAGAGGAGGACAAGGAGGAAAGTCTGGCACAGACACAATTTTAAAACTGTTTTCAACCCACAATTGGTTGACTCCACAGATACAGAGTGCCCCTATAGAGAGAGGAGCTGCATTTGTCCTCTGAGCTACCTGTTTGAGAAAGGCAACCAGGCCAACCTGCAGCAGATCTTGACCTTGGGTCTGTTTTTCAAGTGGGGCAGAGAATCACTGTCACTTGTTTTGCTGGGACCCTTGTAAGCTAACAAGAGCCAGTCTTTCTCCATCATCATACAACATGTCCACGCTGTTGTGTTTGGACCCCAACTGCTTGTGGGTCACCTCACCAGTCTTGGTCATTGCTTCATTGTCCAACATGTCAAGAGCCAGAGAGGTTTTCCAGCTCCCTACCACTCCCCGGAAACTCCCCCTCTCTCCTAACACCAGTAAGGCCACAATGAAGACTTTTGTCGTGGGCTCCTGGAGGACATCTTTGGCCTTCTTGCTTCATCTTCCCAGTGGGAAAGCCCTTTACACTCTCCATGGGGCAGCCATGACGTTTCCAAGCCTTGCCTTGGGTTCCCCTTGGGCTGCTGACTCGTGGGAGGCAGAGGTTGGTGAGAATTAATTGTGAAGTGTATTGAGAGGCACAAATGGAAACCAGTCCCGCGGCGGAGAGATTATTACTGTTGGCAATTTGGGTTTTCTGAAATAGCTCTTAGGATCTGACTGTGGCAGCCCAAACCCCAGAGGTGAGCTCAGGGCTGATGGATTTTCAGAATGGCCCCGTTTCCCTTCAGCCTTCGACTTCCCCTCTCTCCAGGGCCTGAGGCCAGAAAGGCAGAGGGGGTCCCAGGGCTGGGGAGCACCATCTCTTCCAAAGGCTGCAGAGGGAGGGCACCAAAGGCTGACCCCCCACGTTCTTGAGAGAGGGTCCCCAGACTTCTCGGAATGATTTCCTTCTCACTTCACTGTCCCAGTCCCTGTCTGAAATGGCAGGTGACCTAAGAGGGAGCGGTGTGCGAATTGATTTGGAAGCGATCAATGGCTCAGGGCGCGGCCTGGCTCGCTGCAGTGCCACTGATCTCCGAATCGATTCACACACCATTCTTCCTCTACACACCTGCCATGTCAGATGGAGAGGGACGCATGAAGTGAGAACAACATTCTGTGTTCATTAGGCCGCCGCCGCCGCAGCCCCCCGCCCCCAGCCCCTTCTTCCCGGCTCTCCACAAATGCTAGCCCACCACCTCTCGAGTTGGAAGAGCCCTCATCCATGTGGGAGGAGTAAGGGTCTTGGAGGCAAGGGAGCTGGCCAGGGCTTTGACCTGAGCCAAAGCTAACAACTTCACTTTCTCCATAGCACATGGCTTTGCAGGCATGCACCAGCTCTGTATTCCTTTCCTTTCCTCAAAGACTTTTGGGGGCCAGTTTATCATGGGCCAACTTAGTTGGTGCACCCACAGGCCTTGCTTGAACCTTCTGAATCATGATCAGGACCATCCTCGTTTTGCAGTCACGGGAGTTCCCAGTAACACATGGAGGGAACCATCGAAGCCATGAAATACCCCGGTAGCTTCGAAAGATTAAATCACTCCAGTCCTGACCATCCACTAACGACTTACTGCTGGGAACTCAGAGGTCTATACCAAATGCAGTCGCCGAGCCCAGCACTTCACAGTGAGACTTTCTCACTGCGATGAAAGACTTCCGGACCTGCGCTCGGAGTAGGACCAGTTCTTCCCTTCCTTACAGTGGGGAGTGTTCAGGGCCCACACAACTTTGAGGGATTGTGATTGGCTGAACAATGTCCAACAAGAAGGCCATCTCATTCCAATTCGCAGCTTCTGGACAGTGAGTAAAACGGACATGGTAGACATCGTTAAGGACTTGGGAATGGGGCAGTTATCCTGGTTTGTTTGCAAACAGTCACAAGAGTCCTTTCAAGAGAGAGGCAAGAGGAGTTCCTGTGCTTTTAAGAGCTGATGGGCGCTAAGTTCAGAGCGAGAGACATCTGAAGGCTGATGGAACGGCTGCAAATAAAGGGGCATGGGCAGCCTCCAGAAAACCTGCCAGCACCTTAGCCAGTCCTCTGGCCTCCAAAACTGAGGAATTTTATGACTGCCTGAAGCCACTAGAATGGTGGCAACTTGTTACAGTAGCATTGGCAAAACGTTTTAATTTCTTTCCAGAAGGGAAAAAAAATGAGCCCCATGTCAAAGAAAATGCTTAATGGTTGTGGAATAGCTGGGCAGTGGTGGCACACACCTTTAATCCCAGCATTTGAGAGGCAGAGGCAGGAGGATTTCTGAGTTTGAGGCCAGCCTGGTCTACAGAATGAGATCCAGGACAGTCAGGGCTATACAGAGAAATCCTGTCTCGAGGGGAAAAAAAAAGAGTTGTGGAATAAAACTTTTAATTTTTTGAGGGAGGAAGGAGTACAGGAGGGCAGATGTAATAAGGATCCACAGAAGTTAGGACAGAAGCCTGTACTGAGCATCTGCAACCTAGAGGTATTCCCTCTAGCAACTCTGGATGGCACAGGACACAGCTGAGTTGGAACTGGACTGTTATTTGTTGTTCACCAATCTTGAAGCAGGCATTCTGTAAACCCAAAAACGCAAAACAAAACAAAAACAATCTTTGAATGATTTGGAAGTTTGCAGGTTAAATTCACTTTCCAAAATGCATGCAAATGACTTAATGCTCAGGGAGGCTGGGTCTGTGGCCTTCTGTCTCCAGAAATGGCCTTTATAAAATTTCAGGCATCTCTCCCTCCATCAGGGAAGATTACTTTCATCTGAAAGACTCTCTGGGAGCTGTCTAGATGACTCTGAAGCTAAATAAACTACAAGGTTTTCCTGTAAGTTCTTTTCATCCAGCTTTTGCCTGCCCCCAAGCCGCCAGAATCAAGATTCTCCTACAGGCGCCAGAATCAAGATTCTCCTACAGGCAGAGGACCAAAGTGATTCCTCTCCACAAACTCTTTGACTTACAGTCCAGGTTCTGACACGTTCCTCTGCCAACAGCAAATAAGTGAGAACACTTCCAGTGAGCAGCGGCTCTTCTCGTGTGTAGAAGGGAGTGTCAGCCTGAAAATAGTGGCCAACTGTTTTAACGTTATAAGCAAGAATTTCAGGCCAACGGCAGCCAAGTGGGCTATTCTTAGATGTGTATAGGAGGCTGAGAGGTCCCTGTGTGGGTTGTTGGGAAATGGCTGGGGATTTAGGACTTTAAAGTGGTTCTTGAAAGTGTTTAGAGATGAACAAGCCCCTGCAGAACTCGCTCATCACACCACTCCAAGCCCACCCGACCTTCATGATCCCATCTGCCTCAGTAGCTAGCTCAGGGGTAGACATGAATAGATCCTTTCTACTCCTGAGCTGTGGCTTCCGCTCTTCAGCTGTCTTTACGCTTGGGTGAGAACCTGAGGGTGCTTCCTGTATGTTACCTTTGGACCATAATTGGAGCACTCTCTGTATCCTTCTGGGAGCCTCAGAGGTCTATAGGGTGCTGGGTCTCTTCCTCCTGCCCCTTTTCTATTTTTATGTGTAGGGATGTTCTGCCTGCATGTATGACTGCATATTACAAGCATGTAGTCCCCATGGAGGCCAGAAGAGGGAATCAGATCCCCCTGGCACTGGAGTTAAAGATGTTTGTGAGCTGCTTTGTGGGTGCTTGGGGTTCAAACCCTGGTCCTTTGCAAGAGCCCTTGACTGCTGAAGCATCTCTCCAGGCGCGTCCTCCCTCTCTGTAGACTTCTGACCACCCTTGCCTGGTTTTATTCACACCCCACTGGCCTCTTTCTGGATCCTTTACTCACCCATCCTGCTCAGACACACATCTAAATGTCAAAGAATCTCTGGGCTGTGTTTTGCTCTTCAGATGCTTCCCTCATATGATCTTCTGCAGCCCAATGGTATCTAAGCCATGACTGTACAACCCCCACCACATGCTCCCTTCAGCCTTGACCTCCCTCCTGAGTTCTGACCCATCTCCAAGCCACTCACTTAGCAGCTCCCCACACACCCACACTGTTTCAGATCCTTTGTGTGCTACTAGATTGAATTTCCCAGAATGCCCTTTCTTGGGCCTGTCCTGTTGAGATGGGCAACCAAGGAGATCTTGGGGGAGATTCTGAAGTCTGAAAATGCAGTGGTAGCCACTTTGTACCCTACGGGTTCTGTTGCTGAGCTGCTGGCTTCCCTTCATTGGCATGACTCAACAATCTGTTTGGTTCCCAGTCTTGAAGCAGCCACCTCTCCCCCTTTGATCTTCCTTCAGTGCCTTAGAATCCCAACTCAGGAATACAAGTTCAGCTCCTCGGCAGAGTGCAGGGCAGAGTCCCAGGCAGTCTGCTTCTCCCCTCAAACTCAGAGGGAAGTATTCTGAAGGGCATCTTAAACATCACGTAGTCCAAACAGAATTGATCCATGACTCCTCCCTCCAATGCTGTCCATCTCAGCAAATGGCAGAGGAGAAATCACACATGAATTCATCAGTTGGACCTGTCAGTGCTGCCTCCAGCCTGCCCTAAGATCTCACGCTCCTCACCACCTCTACTGCTGAAGTCCTGGTCCCAGCACCACTGACTTCTCATCTACATGACTGCTCTGTCCACAATAGTACATCTTGTACACAATGCCTGGGAAAATCTTCCCAGGGCTTGAGTCAAGCCTTTAAACCTTCAATAGCTCCCATTATAATCAACGTATCACTCCTGAAGCTTCAAGGCCCTCCACACCCTGGCCCTCAGTATTCTCTGAACCTCATTCCCCCATAGCCTCTTACTTGCCCATGTTTAGGTACTTAACAGTCTTCAGCAAGCCCGTGCACAGCTAAAGTCTTGGCACCACTTGTCCTTGTCTTGGAAGGTATTCTCACGGGATGTTCCATGCTCCAACCCTTTCTTCAGACATTTGTTCCACACAGCTCCTCCCAGGGCCTGTTACCTGTTACCCCATGATCCAGTCTGTCTTTCTCCTAGAATCTCACAGAACTTGAACTTACCTGACCCATGAAGTATTTTTTATTTATTTCTAGGATGTTACTTTTGCTCTTGAAGGAAGATTCGTTAGTTCATTGATGAGTCACCTCATGCCGTGGGTACATGTGTGGTTGGTCAGCTTCCCATTGAGCAAATGCCTGCAATAAGTAACTTACACAGAGAAGAATTCTACTTCACCTCACGTGCAGGCCATGGCCAACTGACCCCTTTTGGCCTTGTGTGGAGACAGACCATTATCATGGTGGGTAAAATGGTAGCATAAAGACATTGGTTTATGCCAGGCAGTGGTGGTGCAGGCCTTTAATCCCAGCACTTGGGAGGCAGAGGCAGGTGGATTTCTGAGTTCAAGGCCAGCCTGGTCTACAGAGTGAGTTACAGGGCAACCAGGGCTATACAGAAAAACCCTGTCTTGAAAAACCAAAAAAAAAAAAAAAAAAAGGATATTGGTTTATGATAGAAAATGGGGTGGGAGCAAGATCCCAATATCCTTTCAAAAGCAAATGCATAATTATATAACTTCCTTCCATTGGGCACCACTTTATAAAATTTTCTCCACCTCCCACATGACTCAAGGCTTGGGCCTTCTAAGGTATTCAAGACCCAATCTATAACTGTGCACAATAAATACCATTAACACATTTCATTCCTTCTTAAAAGGGGGAACCAAATACCCACGGAAGAAGTTGCAGAGATTAACTATGGA
>NW_022196905.1:7257937-7353330 GCF_008632895.1 Mastomys coucha
GGAGGGGAAACTGGGAATGGAGAAATTTACATGTAAATAAAGAAAATAAATAAATAAATAAATAAATACCATTAACTATTTCCTGTTCTGTTATGTTCTTTCTCTCTCTTTCTTCCTCCCCTTCTTTCTTTTCCTCTTTCTTTTCCTTTTTAATGGTCATTTATATGCTTTAGCAATCAAGCCACCTTCAGAGTCTTTCCCAGTGCCTCATGCAAGGCTATGAACATGACGGCAGGCCATCTGCAGCTCATCAGAGGCAAGTTGGCAACAGAAATCACAGCTGATGATGTTGCATGTACATGGCCCTTGGCTTCTGCTTTTGCTTTTCCTCCTTTGCCTCTAAAGCACCCTGAAGAACGCTGTGCCAGACACACATAGTTCCAGGCTGAGCTGTAGAACTTTGAACCAGGACCTGTTTTTCACCTAGGTTTCTGAAATGCTAAAATGAAAAGGGGCTTTTCAGGCCACAGATATACAAAAGGACTCCAGTCAGGAGTGGTGAAGACCAAAGGATTCCAGGGACTGCCAATGTGCCCAGCTTCCTCCTTGTGACTTCTTACATCCTCAAAAAGTAGAGAACAATTAAGGAAGATTCTGGACATCAAATTCAGGTCTCCACATGCTTGTCTTATATACACACACTCACCACACATATAAACACACAAAAGAGACTAAATAGAAAAACAGAAGGAATGCACACTCACCTAAAAAGAAGGCAAAAGAAGAATTTTGTCTTCTAGCCTCAAGACAAGAGTATGAAGTCACTGTCATGGCTGAAGCCTTTTAGAAGACTTGCTATTTGCAAAATAAAGGCAGCAAGATAAGCAGAGGGGTGATGAGCTGCCAGTCCTTTTAGAGACTCTGACTTGTGACCTCTGAGCCGGAACTGCTGGAGCCACACTGAAGACCCCTTCTGAAAGCCTTGGTGGTTTGGGGATGTGAAGTGTCCTTTCACAGTACACACTTGTGTCTGTCCGAGGCTAATGATGCCTTTGGAGACATCGAGTCTTCTCAAAGTGTTCACAGGCACTTCCTGGAACCATGTAACAAAGCATCCAAAATAACAGGCATAAGTGGATAACATAATGCCCAGCGAAGTGTTGCTGTCCCAGCCACGTTACTGATGGTCTTAGTCTAGATATAGCATCTCTTTGGTGTGACAGGGCAGTGGCCATATCCCTTTTGCAACAGAGCAGTTGTGGAGTACTTCCAAAATAACATCATTCCCTTAGCAGTTGGAAGACTAACTCACACCATTCTTTCTCCTCTGTATCTACAGGGACACAGGTGGTGAGCCCTGGGGGCTGAGTCTTTGCATTCATCAAGGGGAGGCCAGCTGCTTAGAAAATCTCCATCTTCTCTTTAACTGCTCAGAGATGTACTAGATGGGTGAATAGGTCGCCTGAAAAGAAGAGCCCAAAGTGGTTGATAGGAGAAAAACAGAATCTGAATGTATACTGGGGACCACAAAAGTCAACCTTCTCTGTATTTCTTTTATCAGGATTGAAGGACATGGGAGCTCACAATAGACATGAGAGTTGACGTTGTGTGTTGAATAGTAACCATGATTAATTTCAAGTTCTAATCTCTAATCCATCAGAATAGGATCTTATTTTTACATAGGATTGTTGCTGATGTAATTAGATAAATTGGTTTTTTTTTTTTTTAAAGATAGATTTATTTGCTTTGTGTGTAGGAGGATTAACCTCTATGTATGTATGTGCACCTGATGAATGCCAGGTGCTTTTGAAAGCCAGAGGGAGGACATTGGATATCCTAGAATTGGAATCACAGAATATTGTGAGTAGCCATGTGGGTGTTGGGAACTGAACGTGGGCCCTTTGCAAGAGCAGCCAGTGCACTTAATGACTGAGCCAGCTCCCAGTGCTCTTAATGACTGAGCCAGCTCCCAAACTCTTATTCTTGCTTCTACTAGTTGAGATGGCTTCTCCCTTTATACATCTGCCTTTTGCCTGTGCTGTGAGATTGTTTTGAGGTCAGAAAGCCTGTCATGTTTAACTTAGTCACCCTAACACTCAGCATGATGTGTAGGGTCAGTGGTGAGCAAGCACTTACTGAACGAGAATCCAGATGTTAAATGTTTCCAGAATTTCTATCGGATTTTTTGTTTGATTAAGTGTTATTGTTAATTTAGTTGTCCTCCCAAGAGGAACCTTGTAAAAAACGAGATTCTGGTCAAGAAAGAACAGGAGAGGCAGAAAGATGAAGGAGAAGAGTTACATTCTTCAGCTCTATTATTCTAGGGCTGTTAAAAATAGGTAAGTGTAACTTCATATTCATTTACTCTGTTATGGATTGTTGAAAACATGAGAAATATACAACTGTCTGAATATTCCAGGGGATACTTGAAATTATAAAGCATACAAAAACATCATCTAAGTACTGCAGAAATTCCACAGAGTCGAGGCTTCATTTATTTAGCCAACGACTGCCTGGCTCTTTCCTGTGGGACCTCGGACAGATTCCTTTTTACATCTGGACCTAGTGACTGATTTGTAAATCGAGAAGTAAAGTGTTCTGAGTGTATGTTTTTCAAGTTCTACTTTGTGTCTCTAATGTTCTGAGCCCAGAGACAAACTGAGATATTGTGCTGATTTAAACCCACAGCAGATCTGGGTTCGAGTCTCAATGTTGCTTCTCAGTCAGTAAGTTACTCTGGTCTGTAACCTCCAGGCTCCCAAATGTAAGGCGGGCATGTTGGTAGAAGCTGAGACTTAAAGCCAAAGGTTCCCCCACACACACAATAAAAACAGACCTAAAAGCCAGTTATGGCCAATATGCCAACTATACCATGGGGAAATACAAAAGGAAAGTCAAGACACTGGATCAGCTTCCCAAAAATTTCCATTCTGGTTGGGATTAACTTTAGGTTAACGCTTGTCTAATATCACTTAAACGTAAACATGGAATATTTCATTAGTGCGGCATTTCCCCTAATGTTTTGTGTCTCAACTCATTTTATGTCTTGGCCTAGCACTGGCTCTCCAGGCCACAATATCTGGGGAAAGTTGACTTTTTAAGCTTACTTTGTCTGCCCTGAAATTTGATTCTTCCCCTTTCTTTCTTGGATTTTCTCTTTTCTTCTCAAACAAGGGGCCTCCCTTCGGCTCTGACCAAGCCCAAGCCCTTCATCTTTCCTGAATTTCTCATCGAAATCATTTCTAACACTTCTTCTTTTCCAACATAAATAGTTCTCGCTCACTCATTGTCCCACCCTGCCTCACCTCTGGCTCCAATTAGAGTAATATTTATTTCTCGCTTTTATAAGAATCTCTGTAGCTTCTACTCTTCAAAAATGAGGCAACCCAGGCCGTGCTAAAAGCCCTTTATTATGGTCACAGAAAATCTGTTCTGACAAGATCCAGCTCGACAAGCTTGTGTCCTGGAGATCCTCCATTTGTTTGAGCTGGCACCTCACCTTCTGGGTTAGCTCACTGCCTGGCACCTACAGTGTTGTCTGTTGATATGTATTTGAAGGAGATGAAGGAATGGAATGTGGGTGAGTGCCCGTGGCCCGGGAACGTAGTGTAGTCTCTTCTAATCTTAGTGAAGGATGCTCTGCATTTGCTGGTGAAGAAGAGAAACGAATACAACTGTTTCCCTGGAGAATTGTTGATTTCCATATTTTGTTGTTGTTTTGTTTTTTACCTCTCTGTGACAGCCAATGGCAGCCCAAGAACAATCATGGAGACAGATTTACTAATAGTAGAGGACAGATCAAACCTTCAGAAAGGCGAATGTGAATAGTTCCTGGGATCTTCCAGAATACAGACAGTGTTGCAGGGTTTGGGGTCATAGAATGTAAGGATGACCCTGTCCTTAGAAAGGAGCCAGTCATAACCTGGTCAGTGTACCTTTAGACGGCCTTCACACGCTTCGCCTAGTCTAGATGGTCATCACCTTGTGATGACATCTATTTGCCAAATGATTCTAGTTGCCATCACGTCATGAAAGCGTGTGACAAGTGCTACTACAAACATTTCACAGCCACACTGAAACCCAGGTGAGGTGCCTTTTTTTCTTTTTAATACTTTCGAGGTTTAAATATAAGTACATCATTTCCACCCTCCGTTTTCTTCCTCCAGCTCTTTTGCACAAGCCCATCTCTCTGTCTCTGTCTCTCTGTCTCAAGTTCATAGCCTCTATTTCTTTCATTTTTATTGCATAGATATATGTGTGTGAATTACTAAATATATAAATATAGCCTCCTAAGTCTGTATAATGTAACTCGTATATACGTTTTCAAGGCTGTCTGTTTAGTATTGGATAACTAATTGGTGTGTTCTTCCCTGGGGAAGACTGTCTCTCCCACTCCCAGCATTCCTTAGTTGCCTGAAGTTCTTTGTCTAAGGTTAGGGTCTCATGACATTTCCTCCTTTCATGTTAGCATGTCTGTTGATATCATTCTTGTTTAGGTCTTATTTAGGAAGCCTTGTTGATGAGATTTTCAGAATTTCTAAGAGATAGAATTTCTAAGAGCACACTTTCTGCTCTTCGGGTTCTTACAGTCCTTCTGCCTCCTCTCCAGCTATGATCCCAAACCCCAGATCCCTGAGACATTTCTTCGATGAGTGGGCTTGAGATCTGTTCTCACCATGTGTATCTATGACAAGGAAACTGGGACTGAGCCTAAATAGCTCTCCCAGAGCAAGTGCCAAGAAAGTAAAGGGCAGAGCTAGGATGTGAACTCAGGCAGCCTGCTTCAGAGTCCAAGCTCTTAGATAATAAGTTTATGTTCCTCGAAGGATCACAGTGGTTACTCAAGAATACATGTAAGTAACAGGGTTCTGGGCCTGGCACTCTGTAGTTGCCAAATGAATACTCTACCTTATTATGACAATGGCTAGATATTTATCTTTAAATTAATGGCATTATGAATCTCTTTATTTAACACAGACTCCAAACTGTTACATCCAATGAAATTATTTCTTTCCTTCACAGGCCATCAGCCTTTAATAGATGCCAGTTTCTGAGTCCTTGCAGTGAACAGGATTCCAAGAAAATGAAGCCCATTGGGTCTTGTGAAGGAGGCATCCGTTGCAGAGAAGATGAGTGAGGAGACATCAGCCTGCACAGTGGCATGGACTAGCAGCAGGACAGACTCGTACTGTGGGAGAAACCCACAAGATGCATTGCTCTTCACCATACACAGCACAGGGAAAGAACAAGAGAGATTGTGTTCCCTCTGGCAGAAGCAGAAAGACAACTGGTCAAGGAGATGAGAGAGCTGAGGGCCTATATTTTTAGTTGCGCAGTCTGAGGAAGGAAGAAGTGTCGTAATGCCTGAAATTCATTCATTCACTCATTCATTCATTCATTGGCTACAGTATCAAAGTAGCATGCTGCTTACAGGTAACCCTGCCACTCAAACAAACGCTAGTTTGAAACTTGCATGTCCCTTTTATGCACCCCCATACTATGGGTCTATGCCTATGAGTCTCCTAAGAAGTAGGGGAACTTCTAGGAAGTTCTAGTGGAAGAATGGCCTAGGCCATTTTGAAGATGCCCTCAAATGAGACTTGGGAACCCTAGCCCTTTCCTCTTGCTTTCTTTTGTTTCCCAGGGGCTATAAAGCAAACAGCTTTCTTTGCCACTGGTCTCTACCATGATTCATTGTTTTGTTACAGATTCAAAAGCAATGGGAAGCTGACCATATGTTGAAATTCCCCAAACTATGATACAAAATAAACCATCTTCCTTTTCAGGTTGCCTCAGGTATTTTTGTTACAGCACTAGAAAGCTGACTAGTCAATACACTGATGAGCTCATTTTCTGTCACAGTATACATTCCATCAGCTGTGGACCAGGGCCAGATTCTCAAATGGACTAACTGAGTCTTACAACCTTCACAAAACATCTGATCTCCAGTAGTTAAGCAGTGTAGACCAGTTAGATACTGCTTTGTTTTCCTTCCTTCCTTCCTTCCCTTCTTCTTTCCTTCCTTCCTTCTGTCTTTCCATCTTTCCTTCTTTTCTTCCTTTGTTTATCTATCTAAATGATGTTCCTTGCTAGACCCCTCCTGGGGGATTAGGAAACTTCCCAGAGACATGAAGTTGAATCCATGTGAAGAGTGAGAAGAGGATGAGATGAGGGTGGAAAAGTCAGGGGCATATATTCAAAAGCTGGGAGCAGAAAGGGTGGTGCTTAGTCTCCTGGAGGACTGGTGAGATGTGGTAGAGGGTGGGGAGGAGGCTCATTAGTTCCATTCATACGAAGGTATGTTAGCCTCACTGTGCTACCCTAGCAAACCACCACAGACTTTGTGGCATAGAAAAATAAGCTTACCCCTTCATAATTTGTATGCCAGAAGCTGGAAATCAAGACACCCCAAGTATTCCTCCTTCCTTCTTTCCTTCCTACAGAAGAAGAATCTCCCCACTGCCTCTGTCCTAGCTTCTGGCCACCACTGGCAATCCTGGCACCGGATCACCTGTCTATGCATCCATTGCTCTGTTCTAGGAAGCTTTCCCTATGATCATTTGTCTCCTAAACTTCCTCTGTGTTTTGTGAACCTGCACCTAAATATCCTCATTATTACAGGAACACAAATCCTGTTGGACACAAGTCCCACCTAACCTGGTATGCTCTCATCTTGAGTAACTACATCTGCAAAAACTCTGCTTCCAGAAAAAGTCACACTCAGAGGTCCCAGGTGGGTATGACATAATTTTGGGGTAGGAGAGGGGCACTGGGGATTATGCACCCCACTGCAGCAGGTGATACTTTCAGGCATATGCTCAGTCATGTTTGCTTATAAAAGCAGCTCCTAGGACCTGCTCACTTTGATGATCTTTTCATGCCATAGAAATCCAGATGAAAACAACCCAGTGAACCTGTGCCGTCTTTAAAAGGTTTATTTATTTTTATTTTATACTTATGGGTTTTTGCTGCATGCACACATGCACACCATGTGCATGCAGTGTGCAGGGTCCTCAGTGGCCAGTGAAGACATTGGATTCCCTTAGAACTGGAATTACAGAGAGTTTTGAACTACCGTGTGTGTGTGTGTGTGTGTGTGTGTGTGTGTGTGTGTGTGTGTGTGTGTGCTGAGAACCAAGCTCAGGTCCTCTGCAAGTGCAGTAAGTGCCCTATCTCTGAGGCATCTCTCCAGCACCCATGGATTTTGTTTTAAAGCTTGATTGAGCCCAATAAATAACTAGTGCACACTATTCCTTTTCTGCTCCTTCTTTATAAAAAATTCAATTTATAGCCATGAACATTAAAAGCTTTCTAACGCTATTTTGTTTTTAAAAGTGGGCAAGCACATTCAAGACATGGTCTCAATTGCAGACAGAGTAAACATAGAAATGTCCATAGGATAAGGTAATGGTAACAGTGATAAGCAAAGGTTGAGCCTGACTCTATGGAAGGCCCCGTTCCCAGCGCTTCTGGTATTTTGATCCTCACTACAGCCCTGTAATGGTCTTATTTTCCCCAATATTACTACTTCCAACAGAGTTGGCTGGTCTACTACATCTTTAGTGTGGCAATAGTGTCTTCACAAATCAGGAAGAAAAGAGTTTCACGTGAATTTTTAATATATTAGTACACTTATTAATAATAATATTTGTTATAACAAAGTAGAAACAAAAGCATATACATTTCAAATAAATCATGTGGTATTTTGGTTTTTTGACCAGATCCAGATCTTTACTGAATATAAACTATTTTCTTTGAGGAGGTACTCAAAGGGGCTAGAGATATGGCTCAGCAATTTAGATCACTGGTTGTTCTTCCAGAGGATACAGGTTCGATGCCCAGCACCCATACAGTGACTCATAATCATCTGTAACTCCTTCTTCTAACCTCCAAGGTTCCAGGTACAAATGTTTTGTACAGACATGCATGCAGGCAACACACACGAATAAAATAATTTCCTGTTTGAGGAAGAAGAAGAGGAAGAAGAAGGCAGCTCTCTGGCCTTGAGGTCATATTTCTGTCCTTTGATCTTTCAGGTTTCCTCCATCTTGTACTCAGGTTGTTATAGGAAAAGGGTTAAGAGACACTCTTAACCTCTTCTTGGAGAATAGGGAACATCTCTTCCAAGAGCTGCAGCATGCTCCCAGCTCCGCTCCATCCCCTCACTGGAGGCGCATAGAAAACAGGAGATTTAGGTGACTCATTATCACAACAACTGGATATGTTTGAAGTGATTTGCCATTGAGCACATAAGTGCAGCCATGGACTCCTAGGGCAGATGCACCCCTCACATCTGTATGGCCTTTGAAGTGTCAGAAAAACCTCCTCTAGTAGTTCTGGTTGGAGTTGGCCCTGGCCATGTTTCACCTTCTCAAGTACAGCTTTTAATTTTCATTATTTCAGATTATGATCCATCTTCACAGGTATTTCTTAAGAGCTGAAGCAAGCCCTGGAGACAAGACTAAATCTATACATTGTGAAGTCAATCTGGGTTTTGGTGTATGGGAGCGTGAGGGATCGCTTCACGTGAGACTTTTTTCTTCTTGATCTATTGGCTAAGAAGCCCAAGGAACAAAAAGAACATGCCCCCATCACTTCACTTTATCAGGGTTAGTTTTAAGTTTCTGTCTTTGCAGCGTTTTCTTCTTATATAGCTGATTTTCTCACCACTCTGCTACAGAATATGAGACAGGCACCGGGCAAAAGAGATAAAGCTTTCCATAAGAGCCTGCTGCTCTTTGGTGTGGAAATTCGGGGTTTGCGCTTCTTTGAGTTTTGTTTTCTCACGTCCGTGTTTCTTTCTTTCTTTTACTTTTAATTTAGCAGCCAAGAATTCAAGAGTTAAGGCTGATAAACCTGTGCTAAGATTTTCTCACCTACCCAAGTGCGGGAGAAAACATGAGTCCAGAATAAATTGCTTTTCTCAAAAAGGATATTCCTGGCTTGAACTGGTCGTGGGGGGGGGCGGGGGGGGGAACAAAGCTAAAAGGTAGGCGGGGCTTCCCATTCTAACATCTGTATCTTGATCCCTGGGAGCTCAGATGCTGGGAATCCCCCAAGCACCTTTCTGGATGAAGTGAGGACTTCCCCCAAAAGCAGAAGGCAGGAGTCAGGCACCAGCAAACTACAAGACGCAAAACCTTGCACCTCAACCCTGGAGAGTGAGCAGTCAATCAGTACCCGTGGGATTAAAATCTAATGCACGTATCTTGAGTGTTTTAAAAATGTCATAATTTCCACATGTAAAGTTATTTGGGCTGTAAAAACATAAATCCCAACGAACATGCTAAGTGTGCAAACTATACATGGTATGTGAGTACTGCTGGTTGCAATGCTGTCCGTAGGTGAGCTGGTACACGCAGAATGCACAGCCCAACACAGGGTGATAAGCTGGTGTTAGGGAGATCCACGGAGTGCCGTCCCCTCCCACCCCACACACACTGTATCTTCTTGGACTCTTCTGGGCCAACTTAACACCCTATACTCCCTGGGTCAGTCAGAAAGCCTTCCCAGTTCCTTTTTATCTCTGAGCTCTTCGACATCCCCACCCCCAATCTTCACAAATCAGGCCTAATAACCAGAAGCCAGTTCTGAAATATTGTTTGTTTAAAATTTTAAATTGCAATTTAACTGCACACGCCATGGGATCATGGACCAAAAGCCCAAATGGAGAATAACAATTTTTTTAACGCAGCGCTGGGTAAGAATGACCTTGTGAAAATGTATTTTGCACATGTGCCATCGCTGGATTTCTGCTGCTGCTCTCTCTCTCTCTTTTTTATGGAAGCCATCATTTTAGGAGGTAATATAGTAACCCTAGCTAATTCATATGCCACTGCTCAATTGGAGACTGAAAGCTGAAGGCCACGAGGTTGTGTTAGAATGGAAAAAAGCTTTTTAACAAAAAAGCCAGAAGACCTAGCTTCTAATGTGAACTGTACCAGCGCCTCTCTGTGAGACAGTGAGCAAGTCATTTAACCTGCTTGGGTCTCAGTCCCCTCATCTCTAAAATGGACATGGTAGTGCCATCCAAACATGGGTAGTATTCTTCAAGAAATGAAGGGCGGGAAAAGCAACCCACCGTGGGATCAGACCATAGTATATTTGCTATTGTCCATGTTTTAACCACTGCAACATTTTATCCATACCTTCTTCAGATCCCGGATAGCCAGGCTTGGTTCAGAGGAGCCCAATGCAAGGCTTGGGTGATGTCCTGATTCTGTTCTTTGTACATTGAGTGACCTCATGCAAATTGCACAGTGTCTTACCCCTTGATCACATCTGCAGTGTAGATCTATCATACATGTCTCTTTGTGGTATAATTCATAAATTAGTCAAGGGATCTAAACATGCTTTACAACTTCATCAATGTTTCCTGGGGCTAGATGTTTAATGAGGTACATGGCCACTGTCTTAGTTCATTTGTGTGGCCATTGTAGACTGACCAATTTATCATCATCTGAAGCGTATTGCCACATGGTTTTCGAGGCTTGGAAGTCCAAGGGTGAGGGTTAACATCTGGGGTTCCAGAGAAACTGCACTGTCCCATGGGAAAATGGCAAAATATCAGAGAACAGAAGGCCAAAGAGGAACTCACCCTTAGTCCATTCATGAATGTATCACCCACAAAGTTTCCACACCTCACAGTATGGCTGTTGTGGGGAGTGAGGGAAGCCCTGAATGAATGTATATTTTGACATGGTCATGGCCTGTGGAGGACTCTAAGGCCAACTGACTCATGGGCAATTGGCAAAGCAGTCACCAACATGGCCAGGTTCAAGAGGAATGGCGAAGCTTTCCTTGGGAGTTTTAAGAGTGTCTGAGTTTGCAACATGTGTGAGGACTAAAAACTGAAGCTTGCTCCTTTGGGGTGTTGAAGCGGGAATTTCTGGTTTCTTTATGTCATGTGATATTTTTCTGGAAACCGTCTTATGAGAGGAAGTTTTGCTGAGAAAAGACACATAGTATTTTTCTGGAAGTTGCCTTGAGAAAGGGCATGTGATGTTTTGCTGGAACAGACAAGAGGGAGCATGTTATTTGGAAAGAGGGTAAGTATAACGGTGCTCTTGCATTGGTTCACCTGGCCACTCTTTGCTTGTCTTTGTTGGGCTTTGCTATGCTGGTCTCTGCTGACCATGCTCTTGCATTGGTTCACCTTGCCTTCTACACTGATCATCACTTGTTGTGATTTCATAGAGAAATGCACCAAAAAAAAAAAAAAAATGCACTGAGTGGTATTCTGGCTGCTTCTTGCCTCTTCCATGGACTGGTGCAGATCGGTGAATCCTCTAGTTTTCTTCTGAGTTCAGCCACTGCCACTGTTTTGTATTTGGTGTTTTGCTAGTGGATTGGACGGCTGACAATGAAGTTTGGAATTGGCCCAAAGAACTATTTCTAAACAGGTCCATAACCGGCCGGGCGGTGGTGGCTCATGCCTTTAATCCCAGCACTTGGGAGGCAGAGGCGGGTGGATTTCTGAGTTCGAGGCCAGCCTGGTCTACAGAGTAAGTTCCAGGACAGCCAGGGCTATACAGAGAAACCCAGTCTCGAAAAAACAAAACAAAACAAAACAAACAAACAAACAAACAAAAAGATCCAGGTCCATAACCTCCATTTCTTATTAACCTTTCTTTTCACCTATCTCTGGTAGGTGGTGAGCTAAAAGGGAGGTTAAAGCATTAAAGAACTATAATTAAAGTAGGTTTTGAAAAAAATCTAAGCCTACAGGGTGTCTACAGCCTGAGATTATTCACCTACTACAGAGACATCCTATGGTGAGGACTAACACACTAAGGTTCCAGGTTGTGGGCATAGCATTATGTCCAGCTTCACTGTACAAGTATATGTCTGTGTGTCTATCTTTCCATCAGTCCCTTGCTACTCCTGGTTCTTGGACCCAAGCTATGTAGGATGTGGCAAGCAGCCCTATGGACTGGGTGTTTGAATACAAATATTATGGGGGACATAATCTAGCTGTAGATGTTACTGTGATATCCTGTGTCTACCCTTCTAGTCCTTGGAGGTAGTCAAGTAAATTCTCTATCAATAAGTTTAAAATTAGAAACCAAGGTCTCAACTCTTTCTGACTACAAATCAAGAGATTCACAAAGTGCCCCTCATCCCTATGAAAGCTGAGACTCCCTGATGGATAGATAAAGGCATCAGCAGACTGGAATTCCAAGACTGACCAGGTTTGTGCACTTTAAATGAGGAAACAGAATCATCTGGAGATGTCAAAGAGTCATTAATGATTCCAGGCTTAAAGCACAAACCAGAAATTTTCAACATAAAGAGACATGAAAAAAAAGTTTTGTAATTGGCCTTAAAATTTGACCAAGGCTGTTCAATATTACAACTGTTTGCTATCATTTTCTATTTATGATACAACCAAGTCTTCTCGATCAAATTTGAGAACAATAGTTCCAATATATGTTAGAATCTACTCAGAAATCTACTCAGAAAATATGCTTGAGGACCTACTATGTACTGGCCATATACACAGAGAGCTTGCGTATGGTGGGAAATGCAGAAAACTCAGTGGGTGTGAGCAAAGCCACAGGAAGCTCAGGAACATCTTTATGGGCAGCCTCCAACCACAGGAAAGGACAAAGCTCTGGAGGACGCAGAGCCTAAGGTAACACGGCAGGGGCTAATAAACCAGCTGCATAGATGGGGCTAAGAGGGACTCTCAAAGCAAAAGAAGAGCCTACATAATGACCTATAGCAAGAGAAAGCACACCGGATGGTTAGGGAACTGATAGGTTAGAGTTACACACCATATGTGACCCATGCTGAAGAACTGTATTCAGAAACCATGCTCATTTAATGGAGAAAGGCAAGAGGCCCATAGCATGACTCAGTCAAGAGATAACTGAGAACAGTGGCTACGGCTGGGAGAGTCACAAAAATGGAGAAAGCTTATGGGTCCAGGGTTTTGAAAACCAGCAGGAGGTGGAGACCAGGATTGGATGCAATCTGCAGCACCCAGGACTCAAAATAGAGAGATTCATGATAGAAACCATGGAAATAAGTGAGATCTCCCAGGGAGAGTGCAGTGGAGAGAAAAGAGGGTTAAGAATAGATTCCTCAGCATCCCAAAGTTGAACTGGTAGCAGAAGAAATGAAGCCAATGTGGAGCTGGGGACCCAAGAAGAAATCAGGAGAGGGTAATTCACTGTAAGGCAAGATGAAAGAGTGCTTCAAGAAAGCACATGGGGTTATAGAGATGGCTCAGCAGCTCAAACTCCTACCATGCAAGTGTTAAGGACCATTGAACCCACATGAAATGTGGGCTCCCTGTAATCTCAGTGCCCTGAAGCCAGAGCCAGTCCATAGAGCAAGCTAGCTAGCCAGAATACCTGTGTTCATGGCCCTCTGTTCAACTGAGGGATCTCATCTCAATGAGTAAGGTAGAGGCACCATCAAAGAAGAGTCCCAGCTTTCTAGAGATGGACAGTGGTAGTGACTGTTATAAAGTGAAGGGATTCAATGGAATGGTGTGACCCTCTTACATCTGAGGACTGAGTCTTCAGACCCTGCCTTGCCACAGATAACCACACCTCTCTGCCCACCTCCTGCTAATTGCCACGCCTCTCTCCAAGTTCAAGTTACACCGGAAGTCCCACCTCTAGAGACTGAAGAAGAAGTTGCTGATTGGGCCAAGTTGCTGACGAACTTGGGGGAGGGGTTTTGCCTTACCTATTCTACCTGATTTTGCTTGTAACAGTAAATTGAATGAAAGATGGCTGACTGAAACACATCGTGTGTTTGGCTAATTTTTACAAACCCTTCCTGTGGTTCTGGTACCCCAAAATTATTTTCAGGACCTTGACCCCATTCCAGAAAACCCATTAGTACATGTGGCCTCTGGGCAGCTACAGAATGGAACAACTAAAATGGGAAACTGGCTCATTTTCTGTTTTACATACTTTGCTACAGTAAGAGTACACAGGCACTAGCTAGGAAAGGCTGGTTAAGATGATGACATCACAACTCTGGATATGCCAAAATGTGACTATGCTGACTGGTTTAAATGTGTAGGTCATACATTGTATGAATCATACCTTCATATACCTGTTCTTCAAAAAAGCCCCAAGTCATCCAGTTAGAACAGACCCTGTCCTTGTTCACTATAAGAGATGCAAGAAAGTTGCTAGTGACATCAGAGATTCCAGTAGAGGGACAAAGAGAAAGGCCAGAAGCTAGTGACAAGTGAGTTGGGAAATAAAGAAATGTGATGACATCAATTCACAGTGAGCATACACTGCCATGTAGAAGATTCTCTAACAAGACTGCCCAGAGATGGGAGACAGTATCTGGAAAGGATGTGTGGACATGGAGAGCTACTTCTAAAGAACATTCTTCAGCAATTACAATACTCAGAGAAAGGACCCAGTCAGTCAAATGCAATGGCTGGTATTTTATGAAAGTGAGGGAGAGTTGGCTTTGCAGGCTCTGAAGGCAAGCCATGCGAGCTGTTGTAACGTAACACCAATAACCAGATGACATTAGGGCTTATTCCCCAAAGTTCTAGAATCTGGAAACCCAAGATGAAAACCTACAGCCTGGTGTTCTATGAAGCCCAGTGCCATGGTCCTTGTGGTTTGCCTTCTTTTGTGTGGTGAGAAGGTACTACTCAAGTTGTTCAGCCTCCAAATTGGGCTTCCTCCTGCTTCCTGCCTGGCTGGGCTTACAAGAGTGGATCACTTAGCCATCTAAACCCATTATGAGTTACCATCACCTCAGTCCTTGCTTCCTGCCTGTTCCCCACTCTATCATGTGGCTTCCTCCCCCAGTACTCCACAGAATCACCAAAGGTACTATGATGCCCTTGTAGCTATCAGAACCAACAAGGATCAGCTCTCTTCTTACTAGACTACTCCTGAGGTTAAAGAGCACACATTGAGTTATAACTCATATGCCACACAAGATACCAATTAATTTACACAGTTAGTACATTCACAGTTTAGCATATTCAGTGTGCAGCCACTTTACCTGGAATAGCCTTCCCTGTCCTCCTCTGTCCAGTGAAGTCTTAACCGCCAAACAAGACTAATGTCTCCTCAAAACTTACACAATTCTCTTTTCTATGATTCTTTTTTCCCCCAAAGATTCAGTCATTTATTTTATGAATGTGAGTACAGTGTAGCTGTACAGATGGTTGTGAGCCTTCGCGTGGCCACTGGGAACAGAATCTCAGGACCTCTGGTCGCTCTGGTCATTACGGGTGGTTGTGAGCCACCATTGGTTGCTGGGACCCAAACTCAGAAGAGCAGTCAGTGCTCCCATCCGCTAAGCCATCTTGCCAGCCCCTCTATGATTCTTTACAAATACATCCCTTACATCCCTCTCTTCCCAGACCTTTAGCAAACCAACTAAAGCAGACACAGTGCCCAAACTCAGTAGCTCCCCAATAAATATTTAGTGAGTTGCAACAAACTAATGATACAGAATTTAAGCAAATGAGACTTTGAGGACTGGGCTCTCTACAGGGCAATAACCGATGATCCTCTGAATTCTGTTTCCCCTGAAATAATATCTTCTTTTTAATGGCTATAGCAAAGTATTTATTATGTTAAAATGTGTACAATATTCATTTTTGAACCATTTAAAAATAAACAATTTAATGTCATGGCATACACTTACAGGGCTGTGTACTCCTTAGCTCTGCCTATATTGAAAACTTTTCATTATCCCCAGCTGGCTTAAAAAGTAAACAATACCTCCTCTCTTCCCAACCCCACTCTAGACCTTGGTAACCTTAGCCCAAATCTCCCTTTTCTAGCCAACTCGTGTGGACTCATTCGGTATCTGTCCGTTTGTGTCTGTCTCGCTTTACTGGGTATAATATTTTCAAGGTATGTAGCATTTATCACAATTATGTTCATTTTACGCCTTAGTAGTGCTACTGTATGCATATGCCACACATTGCATGTTCATGTTTGGTGGACAGTTGGGACCCTTTAGCTGTCTTTCAGCTATTGTAAATAATGCATCATTATCAGTGATATACAAATATTCATCTGAGAATCTACTTTCAACCACTTTGTCTTATTTGCGTCTAGGAATGGAATTTGTGTCTAGGAATGGGTACACTAAGGTTCTAGCTTTCCAATTCAACATCTATCATCTCCCTTTTAGTAGGTGGGGTTTTGATGTTCTGTTGGCCAGTGATAGTAAAGGTCTTATTGTGGGCTTTTATATCTCTTTTTTGAAAACTAGCCTATCAACTTCTTTGCCCATTTTGGAACTGGCTTGCTCCTTTTCTAATTTTTAAGTGTAGTGTGGCTTTCTTTTTTTAAAAAAAGTGTCCAGGAAACACAAGTACAGTATAACGAACACCTCGTGTTGGTAAGAACCAGCGATCCAGATTGAAAGCTTCTGGACACTTTTATATCATTTTTCTCTATGTCACTTTTATTTATATAGGTGTTGGAATTTTCTAAGATCACAAAGAATTCCCTCATTAATATAGTTTGAGTTTCGGGGTATCCCAGAGACCCCCCAGAACAATACCATCTGTGGTTCATGGTTATCCACCAGAACTCTATGGTGAGACCCTCTTGCTGACGACACCACACATTTTGGTCAATGGACAATGAAAAATAATCTAGCTGACATCAACCAGGAAGTATCTGCCCTGCTGACTGGATCTCAGAGTTTCAAAAGGTTCCATGCAGGCTTCTGGGGAGGAAAAGTCATCATGAGTGAACCACAGTAATGACTGCCCACTGGTACAATAGTGCCATTAACAGTTACAAGAATAACCAGCCACATTTAAGGTCTACTCCACGGGAAGAAACGAATGCCTTATACTGTAAGTCTTGCTGAAGAGTGTGTAGGCTAAAGAGGTCAGCCTAATAACATTTTACTAATGGACATAGTATTAAACTGCCCTCTAAATTCATATCCCTATTCCCACAGATTAGGGCAGCACTCAGACCTCATCAGAGAAATTTCTTTGTGTAGTGGATTGTAGTTACTGTAGAAGCTCACAATTGGCCTAGTGGAGAGTATACATGTCTATGAGCCATCTACAGCATAACCTTCTCCAACAAGGCTCAGGGACTATCACAAAAGAATAATGTGAAAGATTTTAAGAGCCAGATGTTGGCAGGACAGGAATGACAAGACCCACACAAAATAAAACCAGTCAATATTCCAGCATGGATGGGGGAGGGCCCCACAAGGCCCCACTCCTAGTTGAGAAATTATTCTCTATGTGAAGTATGAGAAACATCCAAGAATAATTAAGAAATAGATCGTCGGTTCACTTAGGAGTCACTATAACTTGTAATAATAGAAATTAGTCACTGGGCAATGGTGGCACATGCCTTTAATCTCAGCACTTGGGAGGCAGAGGCAGGCAGATGTATAAGTTCAAGGCCAGCCTGGTCTACAGAGTGAGTTCCAGGACAGCCAGAGCTGTACAGAGAAACCCTGTGTCAAAAAAAAAAAAAGAAAAAGAAAAAAAAGAGAAAGAAAGAAAGAGAGAGAGAGAGAGAGAGAGAAAGAAAGAAAGAAATTAGTCCTTACTGTGGGTTGGATTTTGTCCCCTCCCCCAATTCTTACCCTACATTGATGGCTGCTGGGGGGGAAACCAAGGGTATAGTCCCTGATTAGTCAACTATACTTCAGTGGATGTCCCACATCTATGGGCAACACAAACTAGACTTGAGAGATTAGTAAAAAATATTCTGGAGTACATAAAGATTGGAGGGAGTGGGGCAGTAGATCTTGAAGGATTTGGGGGGATATAGAAGGTGGGTACATTGTATGTATGTATGTATGTATGTATGTATGTATGTATGTATGTATGTATATATGTATGTATTATGAAGTTTTCAAAGAATTAATTTAAATATTATATTTTCAAAAGTTATTTGGTCCTAGGGCCAGGCAATTGACTCCGTAGGTAAAGAGGAAAAGGTGCTGGTTCCCAAGACTGAGGACCGGAACTCGTAACATGAGAGGAGAGAGCCAACTTCTAAAAGTTGTCCTCGGGCTTCCACACACAGGCTGGAGCACACGCACACACACATGCACACAAGCAAAAAGCATGCAGTGGATAAATGTAAAAAACTGATAGTTGGAGCATACTTCCAGGCAACAGCATGCGGTAGTAAACTGCGTATGGTATTAGGACATCCTAAACTAATCAAGAAATAGATGAACTCTGAGTTCACTCAGAATTCAATATAACTTGAAACAAGAGAAACTGCTCTTTAAGCAGGGCTGGCTTTTGTTCCCGTCTAGTATCCTCACCCCATGCATTTGTATGTAGTCCTAATTCCCAGGAACCTAGGTGGCACCAAGATATTCTCCTTTCTTAAGGCAATCTAATAAAAACATGTTCTTGGGAAAACCATCTACAACACAATGAGTACATTTATCAAAAAGGAGAAATTTAGACACATATTTGGAAGGAAATGTCCATGGGAAGATGAAGGCAGTGTGCATCATGTTCTGCATGGCTTGTACCTGGAAATCGGACTGGGATGATGAAAACGATCATGGTGGCACATGCCTTTAATCCCAGCACTTGGGAGGCAGAGGCAGATGGAGTTCAAGGCCAGCCTGGTCTACAGAGTGAGTTCCAGGACAGCCAGGGCTATCCAGAGAAACCCAGTCTCAAAAAACAAAACAAAACAAAACAAAAAAAGATAAAGAAAAAAAGAAAAAGGAGAGATGTACAGACAAATATACAGAAAGCTATCATCAGGTGGGCTGGGTTCAGTCTGATGAAGGACGCCAACTACACAACCTGTAAGCATAGTACATTTCTTGTAAACATCCAAATTAGGGAGAAGGATTTATTGTAGAGAGCTGAACAAGAAGGCAGGCTCTAGTACTGAGGTCTCTGTAAAGAGGCCTTTTCAAGTTGCAGTCATCTGGGAGGAGGAAGCTGTGGAGTCCCTGTTTTGTTTTGTTTTTTTTTTTTTTTAATACACATTGGTCAATCTTTCATAAACACTTTTACTTGGACCAGAGGAAAGCTTTGCTGTTCCCATGGATCTGAGGCATCAGGGTCCTTGACATGGCTGTGTCCAAGTTGACAATAAACATTCACTCAGGACTCCATCTGCTCCTTACACATTTGCCTGAGGTGTCTTCTGCTCCCCCACAGTGTGGAGAGCTGCTGTTGTCTTCATACTGTGCACACCCACGGAGATGCCCACTAGCTGAAAGTGATGCTGAATGAAATCCTACAACTACAGAGTGCAAGGCACAGGTTCCTATCAGGTGCAAATGCTGCATGGTGTCTCAGTTGTAAGCACTGCAGTGCCTCTTCAGAAAGGCTCCGGACCTGAAAATCACTGAGAGAAAATAAAAAAGAAGACAGGATTAGAAAGATAAAAAATATCCTTCAGGCTTCTTTCCTTCCTTCCCTCCTTCCCTCCTTCTCTCCTTCCTTCCTTTCTTGATTTCTTTCTTCTTTGTGTTTATTTGTTGATTCAGGATCTATCTGTATAGCTCTGGCTGTTTGGAACTCACTTTGTAGACCAAGCTAGTCTTGAACTCATGAATACCCACCTGCTTCTGTCTACTGATTGCTGGGATTAAAGGTGTAGGCCACCACACCTGGCTGTATTTCTTTCAAGAATTGATACTGCTTAGGAAGAAAAGTGGCCTGTGATGACCATTTTTATTATAGACAATTAGTATTTTCCACATTCTGTCAAAATCAAGGTAAGTTTTTCTAACATTAGTTTAAAGGCAGGTCAAGTTATTGGAGTCATATTCTTTTACTCAGCTTGCTCAGAGATGTCAATAGCAAGATTCCTTTAATAAAACAAGCCAGATGTGGACACAAAGACATACAGGGGTCAAGCTATAGAGACAACCCAATTCCTCTTGGGTCTGTCATTTCAATACTGTCTCTTAGCTCCCCCTTAGCTTGTTTGCGCACTTCTACCCCCCTATTTTCCTATTCTCTGTGTCAGGGTGAAATGCTTACAAAGGGTCAATTCTGCCCAGCATGGTTCTCATGGCCATATGAATCACCATCTGCAGCAACTACGAGAAGTAGATAAAATTATAGGATGGATGCTTTCTTCCAAGGGAGTTACAGAGATAGAATATGTCACAAGCGTCCTGAAGACTCAGACTTGATCAACACTTGATGAGAGTGAAGCCATGAGTCCTGGGGCTGTGTTTTTGGTCAAAGGTAGCCATTATCCTGGGACGATAGTGTCTTCACTGAGAACAGGTTCTTCTCTGTGTGTCAGATGGAAACAAAAAAAACACCAAACCTTCTACTTTCTGAACAGGCAATTTCTCAGTCCTTTTGCCTCACAGGATGATTTTCTCCTCTAAACTGGGTCTGGCACACTGCCTCACAGGGTGGGGGTTAGTTGGGAGAAATGTCTCCTTGGCACTCACATGGCTTATCCACGCAGGTGGGGCTCGTGCTCTCAAAAGCTTTTTAATGAGAACAACTTCACTGTGATTTCTCTGTAGGTGGATTTCTTTTGTCCCTGTGCTGAACAAATTTATCATGAATGGCCTTTACCAAGCACAATGCTGGCTGTGCCTGTATTCTCTCTCTCTCCCTGTCTCTCTCTCCATGTCTCTCTCTCTGTCTCTCTCTCTCTCTGTCTCTCTCTCTGTCTCTGTCTCTGTCTCTCTCTCTCTCTGTCTCTCTCTCTCTCTCTCTCTCTCTCTCTCTCTCTCTCTCTCGTTCATACGATTCGGGGTACATTTGCAGCCACCAAGCATTTGTGGAGCTCAAAAGACAACTTTATGGAGTCCATCCTCCTCTTCAGGTTGCCACATTTGCATGGCAATCGCCTTTGCCCAGTGACCCATATCACCAGCCTACGCTTGCAGTTTTGACAAAGCTCTACACCCTTTCCTCTCTAGAAAATTCAAGCAGCATTTAAAAGACAATGTTCTATAAAGGCACAATGATGGTATAGATGGGGCTTTGGCAAACGTGTGCCAAGTATATTCAGTGATGCCTGGGCTCCTCACCCTCATCTTCTCCCGCCCTATCCAGATGGCATGTGCTGAATGCATGTTGCAGTTATGTTAGCTGCAGGGCTCTCTCTCCTGCCGGAGATTCCAATACTCCTTTGGCTTGGCAAAGGTGTGAGTGGGCTCCCCACATTAGCCTGACTTCTTGTCCTCTCCTTGCCAGAGTGGTCATAAGCAAAGCACCTCGCATCTCAGTGTCTTCACTCAGCAGTGCTTACCATGTATCTGCCTTGTACCAGGCAACGTGATAGCAAGTCAAAAGAAGCTTACTATCTTAAAGAAACCTCAGCTTTAATGGGAGGGAAATAAAGGCAGGAAGGGGAGAAAAGGAAGGAAGGAAGAAAGGAAGGAAGGAAGGAAGGAAGGAAGGAAGGGAGGGAGGGAGGGAGGAAGGAAGGAAGGAAGGAAGGAAGGAAGGAAGGAAGGAAGGAAGGAAGGATAAAAAAGAAACAGGCAAGAAAGGGGTCTTGAGTGGGTTAACTTTTGAAAGGAAACAGAATTATTTACTATGTCAAGTTTTTATATCACCATCGAAAGGAGGGCCCACATGAACTCCCTCACCAAAGGCCAACCTTGCTTTCCATTTCTCAGGAATCTTTCTTCTCATTGTTCCGAGAAGCATCTGAGCATTGGAAACAGCTATGACTGGATAGGGAGGCAGAGGGATCTGCTAATATACAAGGGATGTTGGGAGGCAGGCTAAGAAGACACAGGTATCAAATCCAGACAGGTTTATTTCTTAAAGTGCTTGCTTTTTGCTAGCTATTCTTAGAAGTCCCTATTACAAGAGCAATTCATTTTTGTTAAAGAAAGAGAAGGCACAAAGTCAGGAAAACATGATCCTGCCACGGAGGTGGCCACTGTATTCTCTGTATTCTACACTTTTACTGGTGTAGACGACTCTCCTCAAACTAAAGGCACATATACACCTGTTTCAATTTATAGATGTGGGATTATACTTCTCTTCTTGTGCTGACACCTGTTTTTTTTCCTATATGGGGAGATGCAATTTATATTTTAGACACATTAATAAAAATAGCTCTGATGCGTGGATGTTTCTAAATTTGTCCACATTAATTACTCCCAGTGACCCACCTGGTAGAACAAAATAAGTCGATTTCCATGGATGACATGTTCTGCCCCAACATTCAAGGAGCCGTGTGGAGTAAAGAAGAAAAGATACTGAATATGGAAATTCATTTGCTCTTCCTATCAGTGTCTTGAGACTCCTGGACCCTGTTGCCACTGATATTCAGACCTAAGAGCCAGAAAGGAGGTTTATCAAGAGTATGTTTAATGATTACCATTCCCACCACAGGAAAAAAAAAACAGGTATGCTTGCCATTAAAAAGAAAGAAAGAAAGAAAACATACAGTCCAGGTTTTCAATAGTAAAAAAACTTCATTTGTTGAGTAGTAAAAAACACAGGTAGCCTAAACTTTTTCTGCAGCTGACACCTGCTTAGTATGTATGACAGTCAAGAGCCTCTGTCCATCCGTTAGAGACATCTGACTGTGGAGTTCCAAGGAGCTTGGAGACTTTCTAGATAGGCTTGATACAGGTCCACCATTGCATCTTTTTTCCTTTTCTTTTCTTTCTTTTTTTTTTTTAAGATTTATTTATTTATTATGTTAGTACACTGTAGCTGTCTTCAGACACACACCAGAAGAGGGCATCAGATCTCATTACAGATGATTGTGAGCCACCATGTGGTTGCTGGGATTTGAACTCATGACCTCCGGAAGAACAGTCAGTGCTGTTAACCACTGAGCCATCTCTCCAGCCCCCACCATTGCATCTTAGCTCCTACTTAGGCAAGGAGACTCACAGCAATCCCAAGCCTCCTCATGGGTGCCATGGTTTCTTCTGCCCAGATCCATCATTACAGCTCTTGACATTAGTTGGAGGTAAGAGCAACGGTTTTTGTAGGATATGGGTAGCCTACTCTAGACCCAGTGGCAGCCTCTTTAATCTGCATGGAGACGCGGGTGGGAAGGACATGAGTCAGAGTATTGTCCACACACACTGGATGGCTCCAGTCACCTGTATCAGTGTGGAATCAATAGTATTTTCAGTGCTGCCTGTTAAGTCTTATAGAAATGGAATTCTCTGGGCTGGATTTTCTTTCCCTCTGCTACTTAAATTAGACAATTTCTCCATCCATATCCTTTTACAACTACTCGGTGGGAGTTCATCCTCACACCTTACTTCTTGATCTTATGTCTCTAAGAACAGAAGTTGCAGAGTGCAGTGCAGTGTCACTGCATTCTGGGAACGGAGGCCCACAGCAGACTTGAAACATCTCTTACGCTTGCAACTGGAAAGGTTGAGCCCGTGAACTCTCCCTCCCCATGCTCAATGGAGCGAGGGCAAGTTCTTCTGCCCAGGCCATCTTTGGGAACATCTGTTCTGATCTAGAAACAGAAACAATTCAGGTCACAAGGACAGGCCAGATTTAGCAAAACAGCCCATGCCTTTCATCAACACAGGCAGAAAACTGAGCCTGTGCCTCGTCCGGGAAAATGACACGTCTCTGGCTACCTCCTGGAAGTCTGCTGACCCTGCAGGCTGCAGTGGAGGTCAACAACCTGTCTCTGTCATCCCATAGCACTCTGAGCGCAGACGCCATGCAGGTTCTTTCTTTAAGTATTTGCACTATAAATCAAATACTTAACATGAGTTGTTTGCCCAGAGTCTTAGTAGCATTAGCTGTTATTGTTCAATGGAGGAACATTAGGTTTAATTAGAGGAGGTGAAGAAGTGTGCACAGTGGTCATTTTACCAAACAAACTTTCTACAGGTTCAGTTTCTGTTAGTTGTCATAATCCAAGCCACTCCCTGGTGTGAAGTGTGGACTTTTCCAGAGCATGTATACAGAAGGCTTCACTGTCTTCATTCAGTCCACAAGCATAGATTGAGCATACACCATATGCGAGGCCCTATGTCACATGTGGAGAATATACCCTGAAAACAGGCAGATCTTGATCGCCCAGAAGGATTTGTGTAATGGACCATGAAAAAGGAGAAAGAGGAACAGATAAATTTTGGAAAGGAGACTCTTTACTGCCTTCTAATTTAAAAACCAGCTTTCTGGTGCTGGCAATGGCTCAGCAGGCAAAGGCACCTGCCACCAAAGCTTGTGACCTGAGTTCAATCCCAGGGCTCCACAGATAGGAAAGAAAGGACGTTCTCCCACACGGTGTCCTCTGACCTCTGTGCAGGAGAGCATGCATAAGCTCTCGCTCTCACCCTCTCTCTCTCTCTCTCTCTCTCACTCTCTGTCTCTCTCTCTCTCTCTCACTTTTTCTCTGACACACACACACACATAAATAAATAAATAAATAAATAATGTAATGTTTAAAACCCCAAAACAAGCCAGCTATCTAGCCAGGCACAGTGGCATCCCTGGACTCCCAGGACTTGGAAAGCAGAGGCAGGGGTTTTGGAAGATCAAGGCCAGAAAGCATGTGTATTGGGCCACCACCTGTACAGAGTGCAGCACTAGGTTCTCTAGATAATAAATAACATGTGCATGCCATCTCTCTTGGCAGCACCCTGGTACACAACAGACATACAGGAACTGCAGCCCCAAACCCATGCTGACAGTAGGACTAAGTTTTGAGGGACACTTCTTGTGTGACTCCTTTGGAGGACCAGGGAGAAAAGAGGCAGGTAGAGGTCTAAGGTTAATTTTCCCTGAGAGCTGATACTCTGAAAGACATTGCTGAAGGAGCTGTACGGTGACCAGGTTAAGACACTGCCGTGTATTAAAAGGGACTGCATCGTGTGAACAAAGAAAAGGAGACAGACTTCTCAACAATGGTATAGCTGGAAGTAGCCACGCTTCTGGTGTGCAGTAAAATGTGACTTGCTACCAAGAAGCAGGCACACTCACCTACATGGAGACATGCCACCCAAAGAACTTTTCAAGGAAACTTGCTCTGGTGACTTTGGTCTCTCCAGTTGCCATGACTTCCATTAAGATTAGAACTTACGGGTTGTTGAGCGGCACCCACTTGAAGATATCAGGATTATAGAGGTCAGTCCCCTCACACTGGGATGTTTAAGGTAGTGGATCTGTTAAGACAAGGACTCCTCCTCCAAGCCCTCACCACCCCAAGAGGAATTCCCTGACAGGGAATCAAATAAAGGCTCCCTCTGTGAGAGCACGCTATCTAACCACTGGGATACCTCTGTTTCTGAAGCTGAACCTTTTAGGAAGACCCTCTGGATTACTGTGTCCTGTGTTGAAGCACATGCTTGTGACTACACACTGAATAAGACACTTCCAATGTGTCATGGGAGCAGAACAGCTCTGCATCACTAAGCAGGTAGGGCAAAAGCAAGCACAGGAAACAGATTATCATTTGGAGGCTCAGTTTCCTTTCTTTCTTTTTTTTTCCTTTAAAGTGAGAACATTGCTCCAATGCTCAGAACCATTTGTGAAAGCAACATAAAGTATTTTAAATTAATTAATAAGAAAACCATAGAAGGTAAGTGTACTGGCTGGTTTTGTGTGTCAACTTGACACAGGCTAGAGTTATCACAGAGAAGGGAGCTTCAGTTGGGGAAGTGCCTCCATGAGATCTAGCTGTGGGGCATTTTCTCAATTAGTGATCAAGAGGGGAGGGCCCCTTGTGTGTGGTGCCATCTCTGGGCTGGTAGTCTTGAGTTCTATAAGAAAGCAAGCTGAGCAAGCCATGGGAAGCACCAGTAAGAAACATCTCTCCATGGCCTCTGCATCAGCTCCTGCTTCCTGACCTGCTTGAGTTCCAGTCCTGACTTCCTTTGGTGATGAACAGCAATGTGGAAGTAAGCTGAATAAACCCTTTCCTCCCCAACTTGCCTCTTGGTCATGATGCTTGTGCAGGAGTAGAAACCCTGACTAAGACAGTAAGGAATTATTTTTATTAGTATAGTAGAGAACTATTTAAATGTTTCAATGTACTGAGAGCAAGACTAGAGGGAGGGGTTAGAGAAATGGCTCAGGCGTTAAGAGCACCTTTGCTCTTCCCAAAGACATGGGTTTGGTTCCCAGAACCTACATGACAACTCCTAATGATGAATATCAGAGAATCTCACCCACTTTTCTGACCTCTGAGGACACATGCATACATGCAGACAAAATACTCATTAAATAAATGAGTCTAATTTGTTTTAAGAAGAATAGAGTGATTCAAAAAAAGATGATTTCAAGGGTCAAGTGAGAGCTCCCAGGTCATCTAAATGAGGCCTAAGAAAGACAAGAGGTACCACCACTTCAGTTACCCGAGGACAGAGGGTCTCCACTGAGTACTCATAGAACTGAACCAAGCCAGATGAGAGAAAGCAAGAGTGATGTACTCACCAAATCCTGTCTGACTCTTCATTCCACGACCTTTAGTATCAGCCCTCTTATTTCAACCTGGGTTTCCATAATCCTGTGAGTGTGATGACAACAGTCTTAGGTAAGGGGCAGCCAAACTGTCACAGTGAGATCTAGGGGGGCGACCGTGGGACCAGGAGAGTGTACTGTCTGCTCTCCTGGCCTCTTGTTACCCAACTTTAAGAAGGACTGTGAGCTTAACCATACATACCTTACCTTGTCTCCTTGAAACCATCACTACACCCTTCCAGGCTTTCCAACTGCAAACATGCAAGAACCCTGCTTTCAGATCTTCAGGGCTAGCTTAAAGAGGGGAGGGAGGGTCGGAAGTCTTTCAGGTGCTTCCCAATAAATGAAGAGGGGAAGAAAGCCAAGATGTTTTAAATAGACCTAGCACTTCCCACTAAGCCACAAAATTTCCCTTTATTAATCTCAAAATAAATGCTCCCTGCTCCCTGCCCTTAGGTGTGTGAGGGAGCCTTGTGCAGGGGAACCACAGCTACAGTCTTCTTTTCCACCAAATTATCAAAGATGAAATGAATTTTGAAACAATGTCCCAAGTGAATAAGGCATTCAGCTGCTTAACGAGACACTTTGCAAGGACTCCCGTTTATTACTTTCGTAAGTTCAGTCAGGTCCTGATGATACAGAGCTATCCTGGTCATATCTCCATCGTTCTCAAGGGTGGACCCGCCATGGCTGAAGCTATTTCTGCTGAAGCTCGAGCCTGATGCTTTGCCATGTTTCTGGAATGTCCCTACTGAGCCAGGAGCCAAGTTGGAGATTTTCCTGTGTAGAAAGTGTAGGTGACCCAGTGTTGCACAACGTAGCAGGGTGAAATACATAAGATTGCATCTTGACACCATTTCTTTCCCAGATCAGGTTAAATGACCAAAATACTAAAAGCCACCCTATGTGGTGCAAACGGAGTGCCCCTGCCTGCCAATTCTGGCCATTCTAGCTGTAAGTCGCCCTCTGACGTGTTTTTGATAAGTGTCTAGGTGTAGAGACATCACATGTACCTTGCTAAGAACAGACATGGTTGTGTACTGGAAAGGCCCCACGCCTCTTTAAAGTGACTTTCTTCCTTTAGGGCTGTTTTAGAGGCAAAATGGAGAGCTTGAAACTGAACTGTACATTTTAATCTCAATGTTAGTACCCAGATTTGGGGAAGGGAGTGTCGGAGAGTGAGTCGGGACATTCCAAAGTGTACCCCTTGGGGAGCTAACTGATCAGCTACCTGGAAAGAGAGAAAGCCCATTTCACAGTTGAAACAAAAAAAAAACAGAAAAGAAAACCAACAAAATAGGAAAGTCAGAGCCACCTTGTCTGCTCATTTCTGTGTGCTCGTCTACGGTAGTCTGGCGGGCTTGGTGATGGCTCTCCTCTGCCCTGCAGACTTCAGGGAAAGCCCCTCTAGCAGCAGAGAGTTCCATGCACTAGCTGATGCTCAAAATTCTCCTATTAGGACATAATCCCTTTAGTTTCAGCTTTGATCCCTGTTAAAATGCAAATACCTCTGGGTGGTTCAACACATAAACTGTTATCAGCCCTTCGCAGTCCAGAGCAGCAAGTAGCCCAGCATACTGCACAGGCTGAGAGGGCAGCCCTGGGAGCCCAGGATGGATGAAGGGTGAAGGGCAGACAGGGAAGGGGACCCAAGGGCCAAAAAACAAACTTCTTCTGAGTGCCACACGGCAGCAGGATCCGAAACCAGGAGTCATATTCTGTCCGAGGCACAAATTTATGTAGAAATTCATCCACCAGAAGAAAGCCTTAGTGAACAATGGGACAAGCTACCATTCTACTGAAAGATGATAATTCAGATGTGGAGGGAAGTCTGCTCAGCAGTAACATATAATGGGTAATCCTCGGGGTTCGGCGTTTCTGCTCTAACTTTAACTAAGGAAAAAAGTTTAGCCTTGTTAAAGCTATTATCTGCTCCTAAATTGCATAGTATATAAAATGTAAATGTGATCACACCACTCTTAAATTATTATAACAATACTCCATTCTGTTTTCTTCCCCTTGACATTTACAAAATTCATTTGGAAGAGTGGGCTCTACCTCACAGAGATTAGTGATAAATCATGTATTTTTAATGAATATCAATAGGAGAAACCCCATGACATAGCCCACCATCTAATTTGATTAAACTGTGCTTAAGGCAACACCACCTCTCCGGCTGGGGAATCGCTCCGTAATGACTTTGTGAGCATTATTGCAGGCTGTTTTAATGATTTAATGAACTGCCTCTATATTTAGTTCAATAGCCTTAAAATGATTAGTGTTTAAGAAAAATTAGCTCACTTTGATTTGATTCTATTTGATGGTAAGTTTAAATAACCTAACCCTTCAAAACACAGTGGAAAAAAACCCCTAGAATCCCAGCCAGCTAACTGCTAGAAAACATTATGACCACCATTAATAACCGTTCATTTATGTTTAGCTGCAGTATCTGGCCTGACATGCTTATCCACGAATCTGAGTTGGAGGAACAAGGGTGGAGGCTCTATTCCATCGCCCCTCTCCACGACAGGAAAGGGACATGGCAGAGACAAAGCAAGAGTCTTCAGTTTTGTACATTGGGCTATAAGGAATTTTCTCTAGCTCAAGTCCAAAGTGAGTATCTGTCTACACTTGGGAGAACTTCTAGGTTTCTAAAGGAGGAGAGGGAGAAATTGGTGTGAGGTTTTGTGCCAAGCTGCCCTGCTGTGATGTGGGCAGCCAGCATGGTGAGGGTAGAACAGGGTGGTCAGGATGCCCCCAAAGACATCATGATGAGAGTCATGGAGGACCAAGGCGAGAGAGCGGAGGCAGATGGCATTCTTAACAAGGGTAAGTGATCTGAGAGTTGATGTGACACAGCAGGGACCATGGCCGACTCCTAACTACAAAACAAAGAATGTTAGCAGGAAAACACATGTCAGTTCTGTTGTATCCCTGAGGTGACCACTGAATACCCACTTCCAGAAACACAGAGAGGAACTGCAGCATCAGGAAACGTAATGCCGAGAGTCACCTAAAACCATCCTGGCCTTTTGGGTGGCTGTGTTAAGAATCCAGCATTAGGAAGCCAGGGGTGCACACTTGGAAAACTTCAAGGTCAGCCTGGGATGTATAGTGAGACCTTGTCTTTAAAAAAAGAAATGGTTAGGGGGATGGGGAACAAGGATGAAAGGTAGAAAGGAGACAGTTAGGGAGGGAGGGAAGGAGGGAAGAAGAGGGAGAGGAACATGAAAGGAAAAAGGAAGGAACTGTGATTATAGGAAAACCCAAAATCAGAAGATCTATCTGACGTTGAACTTTGGGACACTACACAGCACCCTAGCAAATGCAGGCACTGTCTGCTCTGCATATGAACCCTAACTCCAGGGGACAGCCACCGTCCTCATTTTCACCAGAGGAGCCACGCTCAGGGAGCTAAGTAGCTTGGCCCCAGTGATAAACTAAGGAGACCCATTTGAAACTGGATCTGTTCGGCATCTGGTTGTTCGGCTCTGCCACGTGAGCTTGGCCTTCATCTGTGCCATGTGACGTGCCAGGCATGTTCTGGAGAAGTTCTGGGGCAAGCCTAAGGAGGACAGTGTCAGACAAGATTGGTAAGTATCAGTGCTCTCCTAATGAGAGCTCTCCCCCCAGCCTTCATTATTCAGAGCTGCTGCCACCGCTGCAGCAGACTCCCAGGCCTGGAGGGCAAGAATGCAATCCACTACCCATCACCACTGTATGACTTTGAGAAGAGAGGGGAAGTATTTGTAAATGTCCACTGCTGACAAAGCTCCGTGTTTCTTGGTGTGTATGCCTAAGACACTTCCTCCCTTCTCCAGCTGTCCGTCTTCATCTACCCTTCATCGACTCCCCTATACCTCTTGCCACACTCAAATCTGTACATGTGCAAACAGCCCATGGACATGTGTGTGTGCCATGCACACCTGTATAACGCACAGATGACTCACATTTCACGGTCGTTTATGAGCTATATATGAACCAGGTCCATGAGAAACACAGGCAAGAATGAAATGCCCCCCCACCCCAGCTGTGTACCAGAGGGAGTTCAGTGTCCTCAGGGGAAGGAACTGTCCCAAATAATCACACACAACATCACAGACCCCAATTCCCCCATGTCTTGGGGGTGAATCTTGACAAACTAACTTTTTTTTTCAGAGTTCTCACTGTAAAGTGTCAACCTCTACTCTGAGTCATCATCCACAGCTCAGAGTCATGCCTTCACCTTTCCACCAGGCCCCACTAGGCCCCACTAGGCCCCGCCAGGCCCCGCCAGGCCCCGCCAGGCCCCGCCAGGCCCCACCAGGCCCTGCCAGGCCCCACTAGGCCCCACCAAGCATGGCCATTCTAACCCTTCAGCATTTTGATATGACATCACTGTCCTCAAAGTTCACACTCAAGAGCCATGCAGTTGAGCTACGAAAACATCTCATGATGCTTTAAATAACTTTAGGTCCTTGTATTGGGCCACCTTCATAGTTATTCTTGTCCAGACGTGACCCACCAGCTGCCAGTTGGATGTGCCTGCTAGGCCTTTCCTCCTCGCCAATCACCTCAGTGAACATAGCAAACACACCAGAACTAGTTGTTCTAACAGATTCACTTGTGACTTAATGCCAAGAAATAAAGATAACATCCACTCTCCCCAAACCCTCATGGAGATTGGAACCTCTACCCCAGCCGTTGGTACCGCACATTTCTTGGTGACAGTGTGGCAGATACTTCTGTGTGGAAGGAGTGAAGGGTGCTATCTGGAAAATGACAAGCTAACAGGCACCGTCCATGTCAAAGACATGGTGCAGTTCAAGTTAACCCATTGTCACCAATCGAGGCAGCTGAATCGTCCCTGTTCACATGGGAAAAAAGTGCTGATTTTTTTGTATAGAGCTGACTGAATTTTTAAAAGTTAAAAAAACAAAAATAAAACAAACAGAACAACAGCCACTGAAGATTAACCAATCACAGCCCATTGTAGTAGTCAGTGCCCCAGACATCACTCACAGCCTTGGTGGACTGGGCCAGGGCATCCCTCCTGAAAAGAAGGGCAATGTCATTGCTACCACTTAGCCTCCTCCTCAGGCACTTAGTTCATCTCCTCAGGCACAGGCACTCGTGAGCACTTGCTCTGGTCACTAAAACAAGCATATTGTATCACTGCGGCAAACCTAGAAGACTCTAGATGTTTCTACTAATAACTTCCTATAACCCAGTCGAATCTCTAACTAGATGAAAAAAAAAAAATGAAGAAAAAGAAAAGCTCCCGGCTGTGCGCATGCAATCTCCAGCTGGAATTAAAAATCACTTGACCCACATTTGGCTCTCCTGACTCTATTTTTTGAGCACCATGTTCTTGAACCAGCTGCTGCCTGAGAATTCTGACCCCACTTGGTATCTGCTCTGCCCTGCCCCTGAGAGCTCCCTGTAATCCACAAGTCCAGTTGCCTTGGTGAGAAGTGGGAAGTTTTACATAGAAGACAGCCTTGAGATTTAGACTCTGTGGGAAAGCGACAGACCATGGTTTTCTTAGGGTGAGGAATCCCACAAATTTTCCACTTTAAATTCCATCCTTTCCTGGCAAGTGGAAAACCTGAAGACTGAGGTAAAAGGAGAGATCATCGGTTTTTGGACCCAAAAGGGAGAAATCTCAACAGGTTTTTGTATGTGCAAAGCCACTTGAAATTGAGTATGTGTCAACACAGATTTAATTAACTCCCAGCCAAGACCTATTGGAAATGATCCCAGAAAGTTGGGACAAAGAAGAAGGTGTTAATTTCCCAGCAGGATAGAATGTGCCTTTTAACTGCACTGGATTAGGGCTGAGGGTTTGGTGATGAAGCTGTGTACCTGCAGATGGACTGGACTGCTGTTAGGGTCTGATATTAGAGCTGTGTACCTGCAGATGATCTGCTTCAGGTGGACTGAAAAGAGTTAATGGTAGAAATCAGTAAGCCGGTCCCCACTAGTGACGGAAAAAGACTCAGGATGCTGCCCCCATGATGGCTACCACAAGCACTTTCCATTTACAAATGCACAGGGTATCCCTGAATCCCAGATTCCAGACAGGGAAATGCTAAGATGTTTTCAAAACTTGACATTCAAGTCAAACACCAGTTGCAAATATTTAAGATCGCACATTAATATGGTTGCCTTTCTATCAGACAAAGCTAGGGGGATGCCAGGATATCGGGAACCTCCAAATCCAACTGATAGTGGTGAACCCTGAATCAGGAGCATCCCTTGGAAAGCCATACAGATACACAAATAGCAAATACCACATGTAGGCCAAGCCTTTGGCACAGATTTCAAATTGCCTCTAAGTACTGATACATACTTGAATGGATAGGCAGCTAGATAGACAAGTACCAACTGAAACAGTTTAAATGATCTATACATTTATGAGAAGCAGGACTGAGTAACTATAAGCCAATTATAAAATGCTTTACTAGGCGAAAGCCTAGGACACAGATGGGAAACCTGAAGAATAGGATGTTTACCTTTGTATTTATTGGTGTTCAAGTTGGGGAATTGATGAAGTATGGGATTGTGACTTTGTGTTTGCTGGAGAAGAAAACAGGGTGACTCACAAAGCCCATGCTAGACAAGATTAAGTATGCTTTTAACACTCTACTTCTCCATGCTGAGCTCCAGGCTCATCTGGCCCTCCAGTCTCCCCAGGACGGACTAGATGAGAAGCCGGAGCACCTCGGTGATTAGAACACGTAGAAAGAATGACGGTGCCTTCCTGGGTGAGCAAACCACCATTTGCCTTCCTTTTTGATAGGTAAATGCTTCCCGCATGCCAACCTCTGTTCTGAGTGTTTAGAGGTGTTAAAACATGCTCCGTGTCTTTCAAGACCTGCCAATCTACTTGGTAAAAACAAAACTTGATACACAAGCAATTAGAAAATAGTATACAATGAAAAAATAATTGAGAATTAGATGGGGAGAAATGGATAGTACCAGCTCCGAAACTGAGTGAGAAGCACGTCCCTTGGGCACCAGGGCTGTGACACCCATAGTGGTGTTATTTAACTTCACCTCACTTCAACATCAATAAAGTAATCACACAGATTTGATCTAATTTAATCTCCCCCATAACCAGCTGAAGCAAGAGCAACCACCCCCTCCTTCTTCAGAGTCTTGCAGGCAGGTCTCTGGTTCTGAGGGCAAAGGCACTTCTAGAATACCCAGCTGAGAAAGAAAGGGTAAATGAGAAGACACTAAGAAGACTAAGACATGAGCTGGTCTCTGGTGCTATGGGAAGTTCTGTGGAACAGACAAGAAACATCGATCCTTCAGGTAGATAGAAGGTAGAGTGAAGGGGTCATATAAGCACATGTCACACTCTCTGCCCAGAGGTTTCTGGGATGTCTCCAGACTCAAGCATCAGTTTCTACCAGAAATGTATTTAGATGCCCTTGGGTAGGTCCAAGGAATGAGGAATCAGGTTCAACTACCAGTGGTGGCAATAACCACAATGCCAAAGCAGAGGCAAGGATTCTCAGGATTCTTCAATGGTGCTCGTTGTGCAGGGGTTCAAAACACACCCCACAGCACCTGCATCGTTGGCCAAGTTACTTGACTGCTCCTTGCTCTGCTTTCCCTATCCAGAAAATGGGGATAAGAACAGCACCTGCTTGAAAAAGTTGTCTTGAGGACTCAGCTCATGAAAGTTGTAAAGGGTTTAGAACACGATCAGTATCTTGTCAGTAGTACTGCATCTGAAATGAATCAAAGTCAGCTCTGCTAGGATAGAAACAGGGCTGGGTGTGGGAAGCTGAGAAAATGGCTGCTGGCACTGCTCTTTTATATCCAGTGGGGCTTGAGAGGATCTATGGGAAGACCTCCTTTGACAACCTAAACTTTGTTCCATGCGCTTTTGTAGTGATATTCTTTAACAGAATGAGGAGCAAAGTTATTTTTGGTGTGTCTGGAGATACATCCAAAATGCCCAAAACCACTAAAATTAACTTTTCCAAAGTGTCCCATGGTTAACCACAGTGTGTTTATAAGAACTCTGAGTGTGAAAGGAGCATAATGCACGCTTGGTTGAAACTAACTTTCTGGAGACCGAAGAAGGTGTCCAGAACTTGACAGATGCCTTGTTTCAAACAGTGACAATAAGCAGTGCGCTCCCCCAGTCCTCCAAGGCTCCACCTCACTGCCAGCCCTAGGGGATGGCTGGGTGCTGAGGTAACTTCAGGGAGTCAGGAAGATGAGAGAGACTTTGTCTTTAAGTAGAAAGCAAAGAAAGAAAACCATCTCTTTCCAAAAGCCTGGGGGATAGTGGGAGCTGTAACTGGTTCAATGAAGAGCTCACCTTTCAGAGCTCCACCCTTGACTTTTTATCTGACTCCTCCCTTGTCAAATCCTGCTCCTCAGCTGATCACCAGCCTCTAGTAGCATAAGCGGGATGTGCTCCATAACAGTCATGTGAGTCTCAAAGGCCTCACTCACTCTGCCTTTCTGTTCAAGGCCCTGGTTCACAACTGTCTGTCCAGTGAGGGACAAAGCTAAGTGTTAAAGACTTGAAACCCCAAGGAGTCCCAGACACCTTCTAGAAGCAGCACTTCCCCGTGCTAAGGAGGCTGAAGCAGACAGAGAAGCTGAGACTCACACAGGATGAGGGACCAAATGCTTCCAATGCAGAGTTTAGACATTCATGTGCACACTCATTCTTCATCTAGGGAGTTTGACAAATGTTCTGAATAACGACGATGTGTCAACACCAGACCAGTGAGACGAGCTAACCTCACCCCACAGAGGTTTTACCTGTTTGGAAGTGTGGGTAACAAATGGATGGTTTCCACACTGAGGTAAAGACCTGAGTTCTTTTATCTTGCCCCACAGCTGGGACTTGGGCACATAACTGACACTGCACATGTGCAGAAGGTGAAGGGCACATGACTTACATGAGCAACAAGAATAGCAAAAGGCCACACTCTTTATTCCATCTGATGACAAAGACAGAAAAGGAAGTTCACAGCAATAAATGGTGATTCAAATCAGACTGCAAAGCAACACCCTCTTCCTACATAAAGAAAACTCATGCAGGCTCTGGACTCCAGCTTCTGGTTGATGTTGTCTGAGGACTTTGCCTCTATGGGCTTCCATTTCCTGACTATAGAAAGGTGGTTATAACACTGGTTCAAAAAGGTTAGGGTATGATTGAATGAACACAACCCATTCTCCACAGTGCCCTGCAGCCCGTAATCCTCAAAACATCTGCAGCAGTTTCTTTCTTGCAGCCATCCCAGGCGGCTCAGTGGTCAGCACCCAGACACAATCCAAGGAAGACCCAGCGAACCCTCCAGCCACTTGTCTTGCCTTTCCTAGGATGGGTTTTCCCACCCAGGATGCTAATCTCTTCACACCTACTAATTAGTATCAGAGTCTGCCCCCTTGTGGTGATGGCACACAGCACTAACACATGCTAATGACCTCCAAAACCAGCTCTCTATCTGCATTTGATTAACCTGCAGTGGTGCCTCTTGGCACCAGATTTTTATCTCAATAGAAAAATTAAACAGAAACAACTATGATTGAAGTTAATAAGTAGGATTGTTTAACATAGAGGTCAATCTCGACTGCACATTAAAATCACACATACACACTCACTCCCACACATTCCTACATACACTCACTCACTCCCACACACTCCCACACACACATACACACACTCACAGACACACACACATTCACATACACACACTCATATACTCATGGGCACACTCATACACACATGATAAACACACCCACACACACATACACACACACTAACAAACACATACACCACACACACACTCACATACACACACATATGCATACACACTCACAGACACATAGACACACACACATACACATACATCATACATACTCACACACATATACACATACTCATACACACACATACACACACACTCACACACATACACACAATCACACACATACATACTCACACATATACCACACACAATCACACACACACACACTCACACATATACCACACACATACACCACATACACAATCACACACACATACACACTCACACATACGCACACACAGACACACACACACACACACAGCCCACTGAAAGTCAATAGAATCTTAGCCACGAGGGAGAGGTTCTAAACACGAAGAATCTTCCTTGGTCCTCAGAGGTTATGCCGAGTGGTCAGGACTCTGATTAAAACTTTTAAAGCCATTTGCGCTGAACCAGTGCAGACATTGACTGTCTTTTGAAGCCATCTCTCCCAGGAGCCTCTATTCTCCACAGAGATACATCCTTCATCAAAATGGTTTCACCCCCACTTAGGGAATTACCTTCAGACACATGGCATGCATTTTGGAATATTCAATAACTAGCAAATTCTTGTCTTTTTTGACAGTGCGTTTGAATTTGAACAAAAATCCTAAAGTGATTTCCAAATCCAGCTAGCTGAATATGTTAGGCCATTTTACAGGATAAGCTGGGTAAGACCATTTTTGGTCATAAGCAACATATGGCCAAAGGGATGGATTTGTCTCCTGCGCCTCATAATTGACACAAAAGGCAATTCCAAAAGAGGGCCACAAACATTTTTATTAGTAACAGCTGTATTGGAGCCTGTGTGCTGCTCCCCAAAGTACTGTCTCTAAAAGACAATGTTCATCTGGACAAGGGAGGGCTGGTGGGAATATTAAAAACCTGCCTCGTTACTTGAGGGTCAAACCTACATTTAGAAGAGATGGGGGAAGCTGGTGCAAAGGGTGAGAGGCAGCAGCTCTGGGCTTTATGGAATTTCCTCTGTTGAGCATCCTACAGGGTCAGATCCAATTTGCTGCATCTGGGGGTGGGGTGTGTCTCATCCCAGGGTGGCAGAGTGACAGCCAGCCAAGGAGTGTGGGACATCACTGTTAAAGGCACCACCCTTTTCTACTCTGGAAACTTTGTGACTTGGTGAGATGATTAAATATAATATTCTTATTTTTGTTTGCCCTCTAAACCCTTGTAAGAAATCCTCTCCTCCTACAGGAGAAAAATTTTGAAGACAGCAGACATTGTGAAGCCAAAACAGTAATTCATAAATCAATTGGACTTTATCTCCGGCTCCAACGCTTGGCAATTATTTCCCTTTCTAGAGATTTAGTTTCTCTCCCTTACCTCCTCGATCTAATGTGAGCATTGCCCACTGTGCCCCCCCCCACCTCTTGTGGAGCCCCGTCTCTGGGAAGGTATTTCTCATTGTGTGTTCCAAGGAACACCAGTTTCATAGTTCTGTGAGTTCATCTATCTAGCGGGCTCAGCAAGTACCTGTCATGTTTCAAACCCAGCTTTTCTGGGGCCAGAAACTTACACTGATCATGAAGAGATTCCTCAAGGCAAAGAGCACACAGCTGTGAGTACAAAGTTAGGTAGGGACTTCGGAGGGGCCCTGGCAAGCTTCACCTCCATCACGCCACATGCTCTCTCCCTCTCCTTTGCTTGCTGTCTGCTGCCCTGGGCTGTGGAACTATCATTTATAAGTAGGAGGGGGAGGGGCCAGGATTGGGGTTGCAGAACAATAGAATTTGGAGGAAGCAGTTCCGTCATCATCCATTTCAGAACTAAGGGGCTAAACCAAGAGTTTTTTGTATTTTACAAGTTTTCGGAGAAGCTAAAATGCTTGTCGGAGATGTCCTTGACTCTCCACAAGAAAATCGTGTTACACCCTTCCCAGGCTTCTGTCATAGAGGTTTTCTTTGTGGACTGAAGTGTAAGGCCATTTTGAGAAGCCCCACTCTGTAAGGACAGCTTGCCTGGCAAGTATTTATGGGCCATAATCTGCTTCATCACCGGTCACAAAAACAGGTCCCCTTCTTGATCAGGAAAGGGTTTGGCTTCTGTACTAAAGAAATCGCTTAACTCACTCCTCATCATTGTACTTTGCTAACTCCTCTTCAGCTGATTTAGGCATTCTGAACACTTACCTCATCTCCTCCAGCATCTCAGGCTATAGCTCTCAAAATACATGTTTCGAAAGACTTCCAATTAGGCCTTGGGTTTTGTGTCGCCTAGGTTCCTCTTAAAGTAACAAGAATTCACCTTATGAAGGGTCCCCAGATTTAGAAATACTAAATGCCAGCATACCTTGTGGCTCCAAACCCATCCGCTATTCTCGGGGACCTCAGAAGAGTCGGCATTTGGGGTCCTAAATCAGCCTTCACACCTCCCCGTAACCCCTCCACCCGGGTGAGAAGGAGCTTGTGTAGAGCCTGGCTTTCCAGGGGTAAGAATTATATTTGTCTCGGGTGCTGGCTCCCGAGACATCTGTGATGGCAGCGCACCCAGCTCTGTCTCAGGAGCTAACTTTAGCAGCCGAGTCTGCATCTGCTGGCGGAGTTTGACACAGCATATGTTTTCCAAAGCAGCCCTTCCCAATAGCTGACTCTCTTCTCGTGTGAGGACATTTAATATATCCTGAGAACTAATCATTCCCCTCCCCTTCCCAAACATTTAAGCTATTTTTAATTTCATCAGATGTAACAAGCAGTCCTGTCTGGAGACCATCTTTTGATTTCAAAATAAATAAAAAAGACTTTCTATGACTCAGAATGGATTTCACCTCTGGGCTGGACAGTAAATTTATCCCCACCTTTCTGTCATATGTTTCCAGGCACTCTTAGTTAACCCTTTAATTTCTTGAAGTACAAATGATCCACCAATACATCAGTCTTAAGATACATCCACAATGGCTTTGACCGTTCTACTTTCTTAAAGTGCAGATTAACTCCCCTCCTCTTGTATGTGGGTTGGGCTTATAGTGCCCTCCTGACACAGAATACAGAGGAGCAATTTGTCTGTCTTCTGTCTCTTGGTTGTGAAAGGATGTCTTCTTCTGGGGAGAGCCACTTGCCATATCATAAAAAACACTTGGGTAGATCTGTCAAGAGAGCCATGTGGGAAGAAACTGAGGCCTCCTGACACAGCAAAGAACTGAGGACTGGGCTCATGGCCATTGGTACACCATCTTGAAAGTGGAACCTCAGCTCCCATCTAACCTTCAGACATTGGTGACCTCATTTTGACCTCTCATGGAACTCCGAGACAGAATCACCTGCTCTGGAATTCCTACCCAACCAGGTGAAACAAATATTTATATTGTCCTAAACCACTAAGGGCTGGGGTGATTTGTTGTGCAGCCATGGGTAACAGCCATTCTCTGGGATCTTATGTGGTAGCCCAGCTGTACTCCCTGACATTCTTGGCTTCTCTGCAATACTTAAAGCAGTTGTCCAGGAACGAAATTATTTAAATAATGTGAAGGAAGCCCATGGACTTTGTTCTGTGGGTAAAATCAAGGTTGTTACTAGAGGGATAATAGCTTCTATTAGCCCCATGGCCTGCTTTCTCAACCCCATGGCAGTGAGAAGCACCCACAGCATCCAAAGTTCAAATCTTTGTGCTCCCCACATGCCAGGCAACTTGCCCTGTTCATGACCAAGACTCCTCTTTATGCTTCTTCAGACGACCACCTGAGCTGCTCTCACTGAGCACACTTGGCTGCTGAGCCACAGGCTACAAGCTCTGTCATCATCTCTACTTACCAGATTAGTTCACAGCCACACTCCTGTTTCTTAGAGGAGTCTGTAGGCACCTTCTGGGCCTACAGTCAGTCTTCCTTTTACGGGAAGGTTGTTGTATTAAATATTTAATCTTAACCAGGGGTTTCTACCCTGCCTTTGATCATTCAGTTCCCAGATAAAAGCTACAAAACCTTTGTATTTATGATATGCCTTTAGAACACTAGAACTGGGCAGATATCTACCCTCTAAGCTATTAGCATCTATTTCCCTATCAATAATCCTGAGTTACTATTTGCCATGTTCCATCTGGGTAGCTCTTATTCCAATTGAGCAGCCCTCATGGCCATGTTTTCATGACCCACCTACCCAAGGCAGCTCTTATTCCAATTGAGCAGCCCTCATAGCCATGTTTTCATGACCCACCTACCTCAGGGTATTTCTCTCTCTCCCCTCCTCCTCCTTCCTCTTCCTCTTCCTCCTCATCCTTCTTCCTCTTCCTCCACCTCCTCCTCTTCCTCGCCCTTCTCCTCTTCCTCCTTTTTCTCCCTCACAGTCCTCCTCAGACTCCAAGTCCAGGAACCAATACTTCGCCTACATCTCTTGTGCCCAGCTGTAGGCATCTTTATTCAACCAACAGTTTTAAATTAAGGAGCAAAGTCATGTAGCACCACTTGATGTACATGTGGATTTCCTCATTCCTGGGATCACCAGACCTTGGGGGCCAGTATTTAGCATTTCAATACATTAGTAACAGACCAAACCTCAACAGAGGGTGCTGGCACCAGGGTTCCACATTCAAGTAGCAGCCAGCACACCAGAGAAGAACCAATAGTGCCTTTCTTACTCTTTGCTGCCATTGTGTCTGTCAGTGTCTCATTGCCATGAAAGAGATGGTTTAAAGAAGGAAGGGCTTATTTGGATTTGTTTATTTTTAAGATTTTTATTTAATGTGTATCAGTGTTTGCTTGCATGTATGTGTATGGTGTGCTTGCGGTGCCCTCAGAAGCCAGTAGAGGGTGTCAGATTCCCTGGGCCAGGAGTCAGACAGTTGTGAGCTACCATGTGGGTACTGGGAGTCGAATCTGGGATCTCTGGAAGAGCTGAACCACAGTCTCCAAAGTTCTTAACCACTGAGCCAGCTTTCCAGACCGAAGAAGGATTTGTTTTTGTCTCGCAGTTTCAGATTTTGGCCCAAGGCCACTGGCTCCATTGCTGTGGACCTAGGGGTAACACTAACAGGTCGTGGCAGAGGCTTTGGTTGAGCAAAGCTGCACTTGGTAAGAGGCAGGTAGCAGAAAGAGAGGACTGTGAGGGTACAGTGACATGTTTCCTTCAGAGCCCTAGCCACCTCCTGCCTTTCATAGCCCACCAAGATTAGAGCTCTCCTGATGCTATCTCTTTTCCATAGGCATCAACTGACATCTAACCCTTTAGCACAGGGACTTTTGGGACCATTTTATACCCCAATCACAAAATGTTGCTCTGTTTTTTAAATGCTGGGATCAAATCCATGCATGCCAACACTCTACCATTAAGCTACATTCCCACAGCATGACTTCTCTGGCCAAACCCCAGAGTCTTCCTTGTAGACTCTGACTAGTCATGCCTAACTCTTTTGCTCTCTACGGTAGATTTTCTCCCATACCTATGAATTCCTCCTTGATTTTCAGTAACTCTCACCAGCCACACACACAAACCAGTCCATGAAATATTTGTGCACAAAGATGAGTCTCAGTCATTTATCCTGTTTATTTTTCTAAAAAGCCATTGGTCCCCTCTGTACCTCGCTCTGTACAGAAACTCTCAAGCATTAAATTTGATAGCTCTAGATTTTTTTAAATTTATATCTAAGACAAGTATTTCTGTATGTATACTTGTTGGGGGTTAGTTTATATCTAAAACAAGAATTTCTGTATGTATATGTGTTGGGGGTTGCTAAGCAGTGTCTCTTGCTGGTTTCTTTTCAGAAGGAACAATGGCTATATTTATAAATCACACAATCTTCACCTTTCAAGATTCTTCCCAGTACAATGTGCAGCCCCCAAGCTCTACAGGATGCTCGGAGTGCTGTGGGATCCTTTGGTCATCTCTGGGAAATGCAAGAGTTTGATGTTTCTGTACTGCGACTTCTTGTGACTTTTAGCATACTGATACTCATTAGGAGGCACCAAAATAAAAATCTACACCATTTCCTAAGGGTCAGGTTAAAAAAAAACTCCAGACAAATGGCTATCTGTGGTATCTATTAGTATGCCAAAGTGCACAGAGACCTCCAGGTTCCCTCAGCATCGCAAACACCTGTCGTGAGTCTGTGCTGGCATCCTGGGTCCTCTCAATCTTCCCACCCTGCCCCCAACACTAAATTTCTCCAGTCAAGTCATGCAGCTTCCCTTCCCTCAGCTTCTCATTCCTATACAACTCTGCCATTTTAGTCATGTTCTCTCTCTCTCTCTCTCTCTCTCTCTCTCTCTCTCTCTGTGTGTGTGTGTGTGTGTGTGTGTGTGTGTCCTCTCTTTTGTCTTCTTCTCTTGGCCCCCTCTCTCTTAATAACCTTTTTCTCTTCTCTCATGATTCCGTCTACTAGGCTGACCACGTCTGGCTTACCTGGTTCCATACTTTTTTTCCTTGCTCTGGATTCTTACAGATGCCGTGGCTGTGTGTTCTTCCTCATCTGCAATAAAAAACAAACAAACAAACAAACAAAGCATGCAAAAAAACAAACAAACAACAAAACCCTTCCTCTCAACCATATACACCAAGCTCTCTCATCTGAAGTATCCCATGGACCACTACTGCACAGAACACTTGTAAAACACTGGGTAGGACCTGTCTCAAAGGGGAAAAAAATGTAGCAGAATGACTGATTTGCTCCCACTAACCTAGTACATTCGGCTTTAATTTGCTCCCAAGTCTTAAGAATGTCCCTGGAAATTGTTACTTACAGACATAGGTCTGGAGTCCAAAGAACCTAAAAGCAAACTAAAGTTTTTCCCTTATTTTCTCTGCAAGGAAAAAAAGAATGAATATTCAGTGGATAAGTGGATTGTGGGTAAGTGCAGGCCAAACCTACTTCTGGTCATTAAACTAATATTAAATCTCTCAAGATCCAAAATGAGAGTCTGGGTGTTTTTGTTTGTTTGTTTGTTTTGTTTTGTTTTTTTGGCAGGGGATCGTGATAGTCAAGGCTTATACTCCATCCCATCCTTAAAAAAAAAATAAAAACAACATAAAAGACTGGAATGAAGAAAGGTGGGAAGTGGGGAGGGGAGAGGGAGAAAAACTTTATTCTTTCAACATTGACCCATTTTGTTCAGGTCTAACAACTCAAGAGTAGCAGAGTCATTGAAACAGGACTGTAAAACTGTAACACTCCTCAATTACTTCTTGTTGGCCAGACAAGCAAACCTATTATTTGACAATGCATCATGGTCCAAGATAGTAAACTTTATCATACAGAGGTCATGAGAAAAAGACCACAGGTACAGTTTGCTAACCTCCACTAGATAATTTTTCACAGTTATCATCCAAGCACTGTAAAAGCACAAAAGATACGTTATCTTCAGGCTCGGTTTATTATAACGTGCGGGTGAAATGCCCTATAAAACCACTTACTAGGTAACTGTTGCGCGCTTCTCTGTGCAGAAAGTCAAATCAGTAAAACACCTTTTTGACAGTGTCTCTCTAAGTGTCAGAAATAAAAGGACGTGCTCTTAAAGGAGAGATAGCCCATTATTTATCATCCCCTTCACTTTCCCACACGCACACACGAAGATCCTCATCGCCTCTGTGCATGCCAGAGACACTCAAAAGAATCCTTCTTAGTCACCTCGTTTCTTTTACAGCCGAGTATTTCACGGCAGAATTGTTACTAGAGAGATCTGCAAGCAGTATTAACTCAGGGCACTATAGGTGCCAGTATTTCAAGCACCACCGTCACAAGGTTCCCCTTGGGGTCATAATATTGAGTGAGACCCAAGAAATACAAAATAAAAAGATGATGGATTCCCTCAGCAAATGTTCTCAAGACTCACAGATTTAATATTAGAGTCCAGGAGAGGTCGGCAAAGTGTAGCTCAGACCTTAGGGTTTTCTGTGAGCCTACCTCTTTCCCACACAGTAGTGTCTTCATGGGTCACAGGGCAGTTCAGAGGAAGCAAAGTCTTGCATGATTAAATCACAGCATGTATAATGACGTCCCAGGAAACTCGGGGTTCACAATCCAATCCCCAAAGGGAAAGGTGAGTTAAAGAGAATATCAGACAGTCAGTCCCTCCCAGAATGCAATTCTCTTTAGAGTTTTTCCAACAGTCCAGCAAATCTCAGCCCCTCATCCGTTCATGTTAAGGAATCATTTTCTAGAGTGATTTAGAAGAGAAACGCACAGTAACTTGGGGTTTAGTGGACTCCCCATGAAAACCTGCTGAATATCTGGGGAGTGGGTTTTCCCCAAATAAAATAAAGGGATCAAAAGCAACAGGACATAAAATTGTTACAAAAATAGTGACAATATAGTAACAATTATTATTCTCGAGAATCAATGAGAGAATGGATTATAAGATACATATGTGAAATAACACATATGTTAGTTTGCTCAATGTAACCATCCCATGATATATCCACACAGTGCTTTATACACCCAGGCTCTACACTGGACGAACCAACCAACCAGATTAAATGTATTACAGACACGTGTGCATTCACAGAACACATGATAGAGCTGTGTGTGTATTCACTTAACACATTATGGAGATGTGTACGTATTCACTGAAAGCATGATGGCTTTTGTCACTATTTCCTAAATAATACAGTGTAAAGCTATTCGCATAGCATTCACATTGGATTGAATTGGGGCCTTCTAAAGATTATGTAGATAAAGTATGGGATATATGTGTAGGTTTTATGCAAATATCTATGAAGGCAATCTCTTGAGCATCTGTAGAGTTTAGAGGGGGTTAAGAATCAGTACCTAGGGACGCCAAACAATAATTGTATTTCAAAATGTCATATGTACAACAAGCAATACAAGTTTTACTTGCCCATTTAAATATGTCAAAAAAGAAGAGAGCTGCTATCCAGCTATAATTAAGTACTACTAGGCACGGGTTTGAATTTAGGACAGAGTGAGTGTAGGGCAAAAGCCAGCTCTTATAGAATAAGTTCCCCACTCTGAGGACAGATTGTTGAGGAGGCCTACAAACTGGCCTAGTTGATTTACGCGATTCTGTAGAATAGTAGTTTCTAGATTTTAGTATATATCAGAATCAAGAAAAAAAAAAGTAGATAAATATAATGTAAGCTGCCCTAAAGCTGGCAAAGCTTATAACTTGGTTGAATGGACTCAACTTTTATATTAAGAACAAAGAGCCATTACAACACCAATGTAAAGGCCTTCTCTTCTTTTTCTTGTGCTTTTCCACATCTCTACTATTATCTATCTATCATCTATCTATCTCTATCTACCCATCTATCTATCTATCTATCTATCTATCTATCTATCTATCTATCACTTATACACATCCATGCACATGCCATGGCACACACATGAAGGCCAAGTGACAACTTGCAGGAGTCAGTTCTATGCTTCCAGGTGGGTTCTTTTGGGTTTTTTGTTTGCTTGCTTGCTTTCGTTTTAGTTTTATTTCAGACAGGATCTCACGGTTTGACCTGTGAGCCCACGATGACCTGAAACCGCCCATCTTCTTGCCTCAGCCTCTAAAGTGCTAGGAAGAATGGTGGCTGACTGGTGGAAGCCCTGTCACTCAAAGCAAATGGGATAAGCAGTTAAGACGTCTTTACTACTAAAAGTCGTTCAGGGACCAACAAAGGAGCCACACAGCAGCCTCTCTTTGACCACAGTTTTAATTAATTAATTTTGAGTTTATGGGAATGATATAAGAGTGTATGTGTACCCACTGCATGTCCATGTGCGTGTAGCTACATTTACATGTACTCCCTGTATATGTGGAGGGAAAAGATGAATGAATACCAGGTCTCTTCTTCTATCACTCTCCACTTATTTTTTGAGACAGGGTTTCTCATTGGACCTGAGGGTCACCATTTGGCTCTATTGATTGTCTAGAGAGCTTCAAAGAACATCCTGTCCCAGCCTTAGTGGGTCATAGATACATGCCGCAGTTCCCAGCTTTTACAGAGATGCCAAGGATCTAAACTCAAGTCCTCATGTTTGCATTGCAAGCACCTTACTAAGCCACTGTGTCATCTCCTTGGTCCTTATTTTCTACAGTTTTTCTTTCTATCAGTACTGTTTACTAAAAGTATAATGTGATACAATAAAATATTTTGAGACACTGCACATAACTTTTATTATAGTATAATAAAAATTTACTTTATTATTGTTGATCTCTTATTTACTTCTTTTACAAATTAAATGTTACCATAGGTGTGTATGTTCAGAAAAAAAGCATAGCTAAGATTGGATGCTAGCCATGGTTTTAGGCCTCACCATAAAGGTGAGGTCTTAGATATACTCCCTGCATAGCAGGGAATACTCATAAAGAATTTCACCTAGAGTCAAGCTAAAATATCAACTTAAGGAAGCTGAAATATAAACAAAAAATCCTTCTATACTCAAATAAAACCTCACTTCTAAAACATTCCTAACCATGACAAAAAGACCTTCGAGGTCTTTCTAGAGTGAGCTCCATAGAGTCAGCATTCAGTTATCCCACAAATGCTGGCTGGGTATGCAAGAAAACAGGAGTATGTGACAAGATGCCACACAGTGCTGTGGTCCTCTCTCTCTGCAGCCTTAACAGGGGTCCTAGCGGAAGCTGAGTTCTCCTCCACAGTGCCATTCCCAAGACTAGGCCCTAAGTGTCTGTCATTGCTGGGAGCTAAGCTGGGTTCAGAAATGGGTTCTCCAGGTCTATCCATCTAGGTTTCTTCATGTGTCTAGGCTTCCCCAAAACATGGCAGCTGCATTTTAAAGGCAGGCACCGTAAGAGAGAGAAGGAAGTGGATAGAAGTAGAAGGCACACATCTTCTTTGGCCTGTCTTTGGAAGTCACAGAGCATCAGTTCTACCATGCCATCTGTGAATGAGCTCACAAGGCTCCGCCTAGGTCAAGAAGATTAGGCACAGGCTGGTCTCCAGAGGCCTCTCTCTACAGACAGGGTCTCTGTGCAGTCTAGGTTGATTTCAGACTCTCAGCACTTCTTGCAGGATTGCAGGCAGGTATCGTGGTGTGCAATACAGCACTTACTATGAAAATGGCAGGGTTCTAAAAGGTCACATGGGACAGGGAGTGATGGGTGTGGCCTGTAATGGGTTGGGTCGTGTCCCTTCACTCCAAAATTGCTCAGATCTCAGAATGTGATCTCCGATAGAAAAAGAAAAAGTCGTCATAAGTACAATTAATTAAGTTAAGACGAGGTCGTGCCAGCTTAGACTTCATCCTAAACCCAATGACTTATTTTAACAAAGGGTTTGACACATAAACACAGGGAAACATGGAGACCAGAGTGACATTGCCATGAGCTATGGAATGCCAGAAGCCACCCCTAGGAGCTGAAACAGACCTCAAAGTCTCTTGAGCTTCAGAGGGGAGCCTGGCCTTGTCCACGTGATGCTGACCCCCAGGGCTATGAAAATACATGCGATCTTTTAAACTGCCAGGTCTCTGTTGGCATGGCAGCCCTCAGAACTACCACAAGGTCCGTCCCCTTTTGGAGTCTGCCACTGGCCACAGTTGGTTACATGAGGATGGAAGGGACAGTCTAGCCAGTCCAGGAGGTGCGTTTTCATTCCAGGGTGCTCTCTACAGAGCAGGCAGGTGCCGCCTGTACCAGCACCTGCTGGTTCAGAACGCAGCATTACAGCTGATGAGACTGAGCTGGAACCAGAGAAGCAGCTTTAAAGGACCAGCCACTGGCGAGAAGTTGGCACCGACTCAGACCTCTGCGCTACTGATCCCCCGCTCCCCCCCCCCGTGGCGGGTGGGGAGTGCTGCATCAGGCAACCCGTGCTTCTGTGCTTTAATTATTTATACTGTGCAGTCTAAAGTGGTGCTCAACTGGCCTAATGATTCGGGTGATTGAATCGAAGGAGAGAGATCTGAGTTTATGTGGAGGGCTTCTAATAGACTTCTCTGGAGTTTACAGCTGAAGGGAAGACCCACCCCACCCAAACCTTCGCTTTCTAATAGACTAACAAACCTCTCTAAATCTCCTTCCGAGACCCCCCAAAGTACCAGACAGCGGCATTTTCGTTGAAGAGCCAAAATGAATACAAGTTTTGTGGCTGGCCCAGATGAAATCAGGAATTTGTTAGTGAAGTGTTCTACATGCTGGCAGCTCTCTCATGATTGTATGCAGAGGACCCTGATCAAGCCAGTGGAATAAAACGAGCGGTCTTCTCCTCTTACTCATCCCAATATTTCTGCTTGGCTCAGACTGGATTCCAAACAGTCCTGGGGTTCTCAAGGATGTTTTGTATCATTTTCCCTAGCTGGATGGTCTTTTAGATTTTCTGGTTAAGACTCTAAGCCTTCCTTGTAAAACTCAAATTATATCTCAGTTTGGCTGGTCTCTCTGCCTTCCCTCCACACCCCATGGTAGGACACTCATTAATTTAGATTTCCTGGGAACTATGGTCCCTCCTGGCCAGGACTGGTAAAGAAATTTCATTAAAGAGAATTATTTTTTTTTCCTAAACTTTTTGGGCTGATAGTTTTGCTGAAAGGTGCAGAGGGACAGAGTCTTCTCTGCGTGCACTAAGCTGGGACCATCGGGAGAAGGGAGTGGTGGAGGGAGGGAGGGAGCAAATGACTCCCTGGGGAGGAGAAAAAGATCTAAGGAGGGGGAAGGGAGAATGGTGAAGGGCAGGGAAGAAACAAAGATCCCTTGCTGCCATGAAGCCACAGAATTTTCTAGAAGGGCATCATAAGTTCTGAGGGCAGGCAATCTAAAAAGGAGAGCAAAGGGAGGGTTGTCGGGCTGGGAATGGGGTCTTGAAGTCCAGACACGTGGAAAGAAGCAGACTATGGGTCTCCTCCAGGGCATGCTGCAGACCCTAGAGAACTGCCTTCATCTCTATCCTATCACAAAATATCAGACTACAGAAAAATGTGAGGGGAGAGGGGAGTCTATACCCTCCAATACTAATCTCTAAATAAAAATACTTTTGGTGGTAGTGAAAGGTGAAGTAACTTTCCAGATGTGCTTGTAATAGAAATGTGAACATCACTTTTTCAACTTATTGAGAAAAACAAAGTTAATAATACAACTCACATTTAGTGTCCAGTGAGCAGCAAGAGTCATGTTAAGGATTTTATGCACCTTAGGTCTTAGCTTACTGAATTCTCACAAAACCTTTATGAAGGTCTTACTCTTATCACCGTGTCCATTTTTAGATTTAAAAACAAAGACTCAAACTTGCCCATGGTGACACTGGGCCAGGATATGAACTAGGAAGTTACTAGCCTACCCTGTGCCCTCTGCCCACTGCCTCATTTATCTCAGATATGGCAACAGGAGTAGGAGGCAGCTGGGCACATTGCACCTGCAGTCAGGAAGCCGACTGTCTTGTGTAAAGACCATGGAGATATAAGACACCATCAGGAGAACAAGACCCACAGACCCAAAGAGGCAGGGCTCACAGGGGCTCACGGAGACTGAGGCGGCAACCATGGAGCCTGCATGGCCTGCACTAGGTCCTTTCTCTATATGTCAAGGTTGTGTAGTGTAGAGCTTTTGTGGGACTCCTAACAGTGGGAGTGGGATCTGTCCCCAACTCTTGGGACCCTTTCCTTCTTACTGAGTTGCCTCCTCCAGCCCTGACTTGAACATTTGTGCCTAGACTTGTTGTATCTTGTTATGCCATGTTCACTGGCTATCCCTGGGAGGCCTGCTTTCTTCTGAAGGGAAATGGAGGAAGAGTGGGTCTGAGGGAGACGGGAGTGGGAGGGGATGGTGCCCAGATGGACTTTACCTTCCAGCTGAGAACCAAAGTACAGCCCTCCTTCCTTAAGTTGCTCTTGTTGGATACTTTGTCATAGCAACAAGACAGTAAGGAACACATTTACTGAGGTTATGCAAGTACTGGAGTGAGGCTGAATTAGAACCAGAACCTCTGAAAGCCTGGCTTGCTGGAAGGCTGACTAATGTATCCGTGTTGCTCATCTTCCCAAATTAACTATGTCAACCCAAAAGATTTGTACAGGAGCACCTGCCAGTGTGAGCCCTGAGAAAGAGGGCCCTCACAGACAAGCTGCTCACAGGGACAAAGAGCAGCTGTGAGGAGGGACAGCTTTTTAATTCATTTATTAATTAATGTATTTATTTATTTTGCTTTAGTCTGACCGTTAGTGCATGTAGACTCCGAACGCCAGGTCTGCAGTTGCTGAGAACACAAAGGAAGAAACTGTTGATGTGCTGATCCTCCAGAGGCTGCAAAGTTTATCTGAACAAACGGTAGAGCAACTAAAGCTGAAAGAGAGTTGAGCATCAAAATGACTTCTTACCTGTGTTAACAAAATAACCAGGCCTTTCCTTGGATCCCTTTATGGCAGATTAAGAAGGCTTTGGGGGACCCTGCCATACCTGTCACTAACATTTGCATATTTGCATCTCACACCACAGAAACCCTTTAGATTAACGAGCTCCCTATCTGCACCATATCCTTCTCTTAATCGTCGAGTTGTAGGTATTGCCAATCCCGCTAAGATTAAAGAGGAAAGAATTTCTGGTACGAAATTTTGCTAATGACTGACAAAGACATAAAATCTTGCTGCAATAAATTAACATGTGTCTCCTAATATGGACCTACTGATTTACTTGAGGTAAAATGGCCCTGAAACCACACACCTGGGCATCGTCAGACCCTCCTCTGAAATAGTGGGTTTTATATTTATGCTAGCTGCAATGAACCCTGAGGACAGCCATCTGGTACTGCAAGTACCAATTGCCCTGAAGTGGAAAGTGGCATTTCTGTAATGCTGCCATCAGTAATCCTGAAGGCGGTGTGCAGAAGAGAAGGCCCCTCCTAGGGCCCATCATTACCACCCCCAACAGCTCTGTGCTCCCCTTTCCAGCTTTTGTGAATTCTTTTTACCTACTTTGTGGATATTGCATGCCTTGAAAAAGAGTGTCGAGTTCTCCGAAGAAGGTAGCCCAGCATGGCAGGGGATAAGAATAGTCAGGCCCCTAAGCATGGAGATGGTGACCCTACCCTGACTCCCAGTCCCTTCCAAACTCTAGCTCTGCCATTCGTTATACCTGTGGCAGACACACTGTGCCCTCACCTCTCCACCTGTTAGCCAAACAACAACAACAAAATCTCCAAACAGCTCCTGGAGTGGACTCAGGCTTCAGAAGGAAGACAAGGCCCTGGACTTAGCTTCCTTCTAAGTTTTTAGCACAAACCTCAATGCAGAAAAAGAACTGCCCTTCAGTATGCATCCTCATGAGCAACCCTGAAGCGTGTGGCCTTGGCAAGCTGTCACTCTCCTAAGTCACATATTTGAGTCCGAATGAATTGAGGACAGCGAGTACTGACTTAGTCTCTCTGTCTAACCATCATCGTCTCTTCCATGGTTACAGTTCTCGAGCCACAGTTGATTTAAGTTTCTGCAGATTCCAGTATCCTGGAGACTTTCTGTTTTGTGGTTCCTACCAAGACCTTCTCAATAGTGGGAAGTCTGTCTCTTACCCATGCAAACAGATTTAACCCATTCAAGCCATCAAGGGAAGCCACCTCTGGTAGCAGTGGTACAGGCTGGAGCCTCAAAAGCTCTGAACTCAAGCTCAGAGCTCTTCATCTAGCTTAGTTTCAACCACAGTAAGAAGTCTTCCTTTCCTCTCTATCCAACCCTCTCAGGGAGATTTTTTTTTTAAAGATTTATTTTATTTATTTATTATATGTGAGTACACTGTAGCTGTCTTCAGACATACCAGAAGAGGGCATCAGATCTCATCACAGATGGTTGTGAGCCACCATGTGGTTGCTGGGATTTGAACTCATGACCTTCCAAAGAGCAGTCGGTGCTCTTCCCCACTGAGCCATCTCACCAGCCCCATCTCAGGGAGATTTTAAGGACTCAGGAATCTCTTCCAGATTGAGAAGACCTGGCACCTCTGGGGAATGTTGATGTTTGTGACAAAAGAACATTTAGCACCTTCAAGTTTGTAAGCTAACCGTGTAGCCTCACATAAGGCATCTAGGGACACTTTTGTGACAAGGAGAAGCCTCACTGATGCCACAAGCCTCTCTGTTGAGTAGAAGGTAACAGAACATGTCTGAGATAGAGCTTCTCTTATGAGGTGTCTTTAGCAATACATCTTAAGTATCTGCCTATTAAAAGTGAATGTGGGCATACCTGTGCACCCATGTATGCCTACACTTATACACATGTAAATACACACATGCACCTTCCCACACACATACATGAACAACAAAAAAAGTCAAAAAAAACAAAAACAAAAACAAAGTTAACAAGATGACTAGCAAATTAAGTGTCTTGTCCCCCCAGATCTGACAACCTGAGTTTTATTTCTAGAACTCACATGGTGGAAGGAGAAAACTGACTCTTACAGAATATGCTCTGGTGTGAAGGATAAAGGGTAAAGATCAAATAGAGATGTCTCTATCTGGGGTATTGATGGTTAGATTGACCATCTATCAACCACCCCACCCATTGCCATACACATAACACACCTATAGACACAAACTTTACTATCGTGGGCTTCCTCAGCTAGGAGCACATCTCTGAAGACCTCTAAGAGAATGAACAACTGCTGTAACCGGGGGCCCTGGCAGAAAGAACAGGAATGTATGCAATGCTGCCCCTCCTACTTTGCTCTCCCAAGTGGGACTTTTAACCAAGGGGTTGGCCATACTCCTCCTGCTGCTGTTCAAAGGTGTGCCATTGTTAGAACCAGAACATTCACCCAAGTGTGATTTCTGGTTTATGGACCCATTTTAAGGCAGCAATGAAAACATGGTTTTGTTTATCTCATTGTGGTGGGCAGAATCCTAAGCCATCTAGACTTGCTAGGGGCGGTAAACATGCCCTGTTTAACTTGTTTCTCTTTGATGTAGGCAAGGCCTGTGAATGTGGTAGACAGGGCTTCGTTTCTATGCTGATAGTATATAGCACAAGGGATCTTGCAGATGTAATTAGGTCACTAATCAATTGGGTTTGAGTTCGTCAAAAGGGAGAATGTCTCAAGTGGGCCCAGACTAATCACAAAAAGTTCTTAAATGGGAGGGGAGGCAGCAGCAGACATTTGCCGACCTGGTACAGAGCAAAGGACCCCGATGTGAACTGCTCTGGAAGACAGCTAAGGCCTGAGAGCGGCAGTAGGCACTGACAGTAGCCTCTGCCTAGCATCAGGAATACAGGGCTCACTCCTACAACCACAAGATCCCAAATTTTGGATGTAAACAGAGCCCCGCTCACAAGTAGATTCCAATCATTTGAGACCCAGAGCACAAAGTCCATCATAGTATGACCAGACTCCAACTCACAGAAGAGCCATGACATGGGGGGCGGGACAACACATGACAAGGCAGCAAGTATGTGAGTTCAGGTATTTGTTTTCTTGTATGCTAACTAATGTCATATGGTGATGGCTTTATCCTATCCAATTTACCTCCCAAAGGCCCTACCTCCAAATATTAGCAACCTATAACTTGAAGAGGGGGACTAAGTTTCCAACACAAGAATTCATCACGTTATCCCCCAAAACAATCACACCCACCCAGGGGCAAGCAATTTTTTTCTTAATTAAATAACTTTACATCCTGATTACAGCTTCCCCTCCCTCCTTCCTTCCCAGACCCTCCCTCTCACCTTAGCATCCAGTCTCCTCTCTTTCTCTTCAGAAAAGGGGAGGCCTCCTATGGATATCAACCAGCCGTGGCATATCAAGTTGCAATAGGACTAGTCACATCTTCTCCTACTGTGGCTAGGCAAGGCAGCTAGAGAAAAGGGATCCAAAGGCAGGCAATAGAGTCAGAGACAGCCCCTGCTCCAGCTGTTAAAGTCCCGTATAAACACAGAGATACACAACTGAACCGCCAAACTGAGAGCATGCGTGGGACGGACCTAGGCCCTCAGCACAGCGATCTTAAGGCAGGCCTGGTTTTAGTCAGCTTTGTCATCTTTAGTTTTTTATCCTAAATTGGTTTTCACACATATTTAACCAATATGTTCATTCCCATGTTTTGAACCAGCTGGGAAGCAGTCCACTGGGGGCGCCTCAGCCTCCTGCACCTCTGCATGCACTAGGCTCTCTGTCTGACGGCACAGCAGTTAACACCTCATCCAGCTGTTTCCTTCTGCTTGTCTGTATCTAGACCACATCCTTCAAAGAGTGTTCTTAAGGCGTTTCTACATGTGAAGTTTGCAAGGTCCTGCTGTAATACCCTGTGAAGATATTGGGAAGCTGGCGTACCTTAGAGTAGGACAGAATCAGTGAGAGAAATCTTGGCATATTCAATTACAGTTGAGTATTTGAAGGAATGACACTGTCAGAGTACAAAGTTCTCAATGAACCAGTGGGGTATTATGTAAACAAGGTTTCATTCTATGTGATTTTTAAGCTGACCAGAATAAATGTGTAGGTAGTAGTTTTAAAATGAACGAATGAATTAAAAATATCAGTCAAGTACCAGTAGAGTAATGAAGAGTCAAAAATAGTGGTACCTAGCCAAGCATGGCAGCATGTGACTATAATCCCTGTATTTAGGAATCTGAGGCAGGAGGATTATGAGTTTTGAGGCAAACCTGAGCTACATAATGAATCTCAAAAAAAAAAAAAAAAAAAGCATGGCACTAAATTAAACAACAGTATTTACATTTTCTTACCTTACCTCCTGATAAACTCTCATGTCAACTTTTTATATATAGTCATCAGTACTATCAGTTGTGACTGTATTCCAAATGACATGTAATTGCTAATCAGCTAACTTTCCTCTATATGTGCCCATAAGGAGAATGGCTAGGCAAGCTTCACAACATCATGTTTAAGTCCCTGGGGCCTTGAGACAAACACCAAAGAGGCCAAAGTGCCTTAGAGGAAATAATTGGTTGTTTGGATATTCTTCTTACAAAATTCCAGCTAATGAAATGGTAACATTCAACTTGAAATTTCCTTGTAAAAACTTATTATTCTCAAAAAGTTAAAAAACATTATAACTATGTCAATACAGGATTAGTTACAACAAGCATATTCAAATAAGTAGTGTGTGGTCCTTAAACGTAAAGGTAAACACCTATGTTTATTGATATGAAGTGATTTCATGACATATTGTTAAGAGGAAAGCAGGGTAGAAAGTAGCATTTACAGAGTGTATGTGAGAGACCACACTAGAAGACCATACAACACAGTGTTCCCTATAGCCCCTCTGGAGTGTAGACCACATACCCTGCCTTATTAAAGGCAATTGAGTTTAAAAATTACTCTGGTTTACTCTCAAAAGCATCCTTGAGCAGGCCTGCACTCCCTGACATTCAAAAAGCACTGTTGAGCAGGTGTGCTCACATGTGTCTGCACTCCTTAGCACAGAGGGAGCTGAGGTAGGAGACTCCTGCCTTAGAGACCAGTCTAGGCAGCAGAGCAAGACCCTATCTCAAAAATTAGAGTTTTATTATAAATTATACGATCACCATAGAAATTAATAGTTGTTCTTTCTTGTGGTGTTTTTGTATTTTAGTAAGTCTTTTTAAAAATAAAAAATGCTATTTTAATGGGAAGAAAATATTTCATAATTCTTACTCCTTAGCCATTTAAACCAGCTGTCTCCATGTCAATCCAAAGTCTCTGCTTTGGCGCAGGTCTTACAAATGCCAGGTGTCTCACTAAGTACAGTGGACTCGAAGGGCGGTGGTGGTGCACGCCTTTAATCCCAGCACTTGGGAGGCAGAGGCAGGTGGATTTCTGAGTTCAAGGCCAGCCTGGTCTACAGAGTGAGTTCCAGGACAGCCAGGGCTACACAGAGAAACCTTGTCTCAGAAAGAAAGAAAGAAAGAAAGAAAGAAAGAAAGAAAGAAAGAAAGAAAGAAAGAAAGAAAGAAAGAAAGGAAGGAAGAAAGAAAGGAAGGAGGGAAGAAAGAAAGGAAGGTACAGTGGACTCAAAGACCTAAGTAGTCCTCATTTTCACAGCCCTCAGCTAAGCACCCAGTGCCTCGTGCCAAACTAATCTCTTGTCTACTACAATGCGTTCATCTGTGAAGGGACACTCTCATCCACCTCCGTTCACCTGAGGACATGCCAAAAATGTAGCACTGCTACCCAAGGTCACCCACCTGGATTGGGACCAAGCCCTCTGCTCCAGGACCCGTGCTCTCAATGACCTGGCCACAGAACGCAGATGGCAAGGAATGATAGACATTCAGAACAACAGGAGGAAAGTTCTGTGATGAAAGGGTTAATATTCCAAGGTGAGAACAACCCTAGGCCTGGAACTGTTCTCAGAATGGGAGAAGAGGAAGGATGGTGAAGGCATGAAGATGAAGCCACCACACAGGTCTTTGGTGTTTGGAATCCAGAGGGAATGGCCGGTAAAGCCGCAAAGTATCAAAGGGGCGGTGACTGATCAGGCTGTCCCACAGCAGGGCTGAGGTGCCCACCAGGAAGCTCGCGTCAGTCTGGAAAGCAAAGGGCCCTCCTACAGATTGTGCTGGAGGCAGCAAGGAGTATGAAGTCTGAACTCAGAAGCTGAGGACCCATAGAGCCATGAGCATAGGAGGAGGGCTTCCCAGAAAAGCCTGTGCCGGGCACCACCAGCAGAAGCCCCTGCTAAGCCTTTTTAATTTTGTTTCCATAATTGCATGGTCTTCCTCCCCAAAGTGTTTGAAGCTTCAGGCCCCTTTATCCCCTTATACTTATTGTCTTTTTGCCAGTTTTCAGTCTCAACACTGGGCCAAAATTTATCCTTTTTAAGTTCCTCTTTTGTCTTCAGTTTCTCCCCCCCCCACCCTTTTTTTTTTAAAAGAAATACTTTGAACAAGAATATGAGCTAACTAGTACCCTCAGAGCTCTCAGGGACTAAACCATCAACCAAAGAGTACACATGGAGGGACTCATGGCTCCAGCTGCATATGTAGCAGAGGATGGCCTAGCTGATAATCAATGGGAGGAGAGGCCCTTAGTCCTGTGAAGGTTCTATGCCCCAGTGTAGGGAAATACCAGGGCTAGGAAGCTGGAGAGGGTGGGTTGGCTAGCAGGGGGATGGGGGAAGGAATAGGGTTTTTTATTTTTTGGAGGAGAAACTGGGAAAGGGGATATCATTTGAAATGTAAATAAAGAAAATATCTAATAGAAAATAAATTTTAAAAAAAGAAAAAAGAAAAGAAATACCTTGTTTTCCTTAGTATCTGACTCTATTCTTCTCTGCTTGCTTTCAACTTACAACCCAGTTGTGTTTGTTACTGTGAGCTTCCCTGTGCTTCATCCCGTCTCCCTCTCTGCTGCACCTCACAGGATTGCAAAGCGTAAGCATCAATAGCGTCTGGTGAAATGGAAATACAGTTCTGTCCAGACCCCTCCAGCAGGCAGCAGTTGGCAGTCCTGACGACTCTTGGGCTCCTTGTCACTGAGCCTCTGACCAGCCTCCTGGGTCTGGGGTTCCTCTTCCCCTCTTCCCTTCTATCCCCAAGTTTCTGGCCAATTTCTCTTCCTTTTGACTCTTTGTTCTTACCTTCTGACAGGCCTAAGGTCACTACCCAAGTGCATTTTTCCTTCAAGGTCAAGCTTTGTCTTCTATCCTCTATGGTGCCTTTATGCACTGTGGGTCATACTTTGGGTGGGTGGGCACATGGAGTGTCTAAACATATGACCCTTAAAGGATAGCTTGGGATGGGTGTTGAAGAAGCAAGAAGACACAGTCGGCATGCATATGCAGACCAGTACATACTACACCTTACTGTGTATCTGCTGCTTTCTCCTTCCCCAGGGCTTTATCTCTGCTATTATCTATGGCCCCCGCCCTCCCCAGGACCATGCCTTCTCAACCTCGGGAGGCACCAGAACCTAAGCAATTGGCACCAACGGATGTGCCCAACTAAGCCGACAGCCAGCTATCTTCATCAGCAAGTTGGTAACTACTTCCACTTTACCCATGTTTCAGACCATGGCCTCCCAAGAGCTGTACTTAGTCTGTCTTGTTCTCTTGTTCTGTCTGTCTGGAAAGTATATTTGTCATAATAAATGATAACTTCCAAGGAGACTTCAAGGCTTCCATGTGTGCCTTTTGTTTTGCCTGCTCACCCGTGTCATCTGCCACCCACTTCCTGGCTCAGTCCCCTCCCCTCCACCATAGGCCTGGAGAACGCGCCTTTCTGTGGCAGCTGGGAAAGCAGGCCAAAGAGCAGAAGAGGCTCTCATACAATTTCCCTAGTAACAAGTTTTAGGCCAGCGAGTCTCTCCAGGGGGTTCAAACACTTCTGTATCTGAGTGCATTTTTCGCTCTTCTAAGTCAGAGCAGCCAAATAAATAATCGCTGGCCCACGCGGAGGATGTCAGCTCCGTTGATAGTAATTAGGACATTGCGGGCAAAAGAGGTGCTTGCCCACAGAGGTGACACATTCTGTCCCAAGTCACTGAAGATCTATATCTGCACACGTTCCAGATGCCACATTGGTTTAGTTACAAAGATGTGTGAGTGAAAGCTCAGAGTGCTGTCCAGAAATCGGTGGCCGAGCCTTGGAGAGACCCCGTGACCGGAAGCCGCCTTGATGCATAGATCACCATCCAGCACGAGACCCTCCACTTAGAAGTACTTGAAAATGGACTTGATTCGACAACTCAAAAACCAGACTTTCGGTGATATGCAATCTCATCAGAGACTGGAATACAAACCAGGATACCAATTTGGTTTTTGTATGCTATCACCTTCCAGAGCCAGAAAGCTCTAGTTTGTCAGTTAAGCGGCACCTTTCCCTGCGTCACGCTGAGTCAAGGAGTCCCTGGGTGAGATGGAAGCAGAGCCCAGGGTTGTGGAAGGTTTGGAGAAGAAATGCCTCAATCCTTTTTCTTTTCCTTATCTCTTCCCCACTCCCTACCTTTTGTTTAATAGACATAAGTGGCCAGGTTTTCATCGGTCCCACTCCTTCTTTTGCAACTGTTTCTAGACAATCCACACACCACATACTTTGCCCAGTTACAGTTCAGGGCTCCTCAATCTATTCGCAGAGCTGTCCAGCAATCACCACAAAGAATGGCATTCATTCACAAGAATTTCTTCATTGCCTCTGAAGAAACCCTTAAGCACCTCCTGCACCCCTCCCCAGGTCTAATCAACCTTTCTTCCCTGTCCACATGCAGTAGAAATCAGACAGTGTGTTGTCTGTGGCCAGCTTCTTTCTCCTAGCACAAGTTTAAGGTTCATCCACACTGTGGCATGATCAGGACTCCATTCCCTTCTGTGAACAGAGTAATAAATATTTCACTCCACAGAGAGACTACATTTTGTTTATCCATTTGTCCGCTGGTGGACATTTCAGGCTGTTTCTTTGGGGATTTTGGATACTGTGACTAATGCTGCTATGAATATTTGTGCATATGTTTTTGGGCGGGCATGTATTTTCATTTCTCTTGAGTTTATGCCTAGGAGGAAAGTGGCTGGAAAATCAGATGAAAGCTTGGCGTTTAGCTGATTTCCAATGAGGTTCCACCATCTTGCGTTTCCACCAGCTGCAGATGAGGGCTCTGACTCTTCCACATCCTTGTCAACCCTGTTTATCAAGTGACTCTCTGATTATAGTTACTGTCTTAATGAAACTCTCCTGTCTCTGTGTTAAGGTGTCCTGACCAAAGCAACTTATGAGAGACAGGGTTTATTTTGGCTCCCAGCTCAAGAGTAGTCCACTGTGGTAGGTAAGCATGATTGTGGGAGCTGAAGGCAGCTAGTCGACTTCCATCTGCTGTCAGAGAGCAGAGATATGAAAGATGGTGCTCAGCTCTTTTTATTCAATCTGGCAGTTAGATTGGGTTTCCCTCCTCAATTATCCCAGGTAACCCAGGCAGTTCTAGGTAATCCTTACAGGCGTACACACAGGCTTACCATCTAGGTAACACTAGGTAATGCTTAAGGCACACCCACAGGCTTGCCTCCTGGGTGATTCTAGATCGTGCCAGGTTGACATCATTAACCATTACAGTAGCCGATGGAGCAGGAGGAGGTAGCTCAGAGTTTTTACTTCCATTTCTCTGATACCGGGCAACTTCTCATGTGTTCATTGGCTATTTATTTATGTCTCTTTGGGTCCCTTTTACTAGCTAATTTGCCTCTTTATTGCTGTACAAATGGACATTGTGTTGCTTACTACCTCATAAGAGCAGCTAAAAGAACCAAAGCCAGAGTCCTAGGCTTGCTCATACAGAATGGATGAGGTGCTGCACTCTTCTCCTGCAGCACAAAGTAATCAATTAATCAATTGATTTATTTAAAAAGCCAGGATCCCATAAGAATCTCCTTAATGCAGCAGTAAAACATAGGACTTTTATAGCCTAAAGCCTTGGGTTACTATTCTATGAGATGAAATGGGTAGTGTGCCCCTGCACACACGTTGCATTCTCAAATGAGAGCCCCGAGTAAATGCAATCTGTGCCTGCTAAGCTGCCAGAACCACAGACTTTCTCATGAAATGTTATTTCTTTCAAAAGGAAGGGACCTGTTGTCCTTCAGCCTTAGAAGGGAGGTGGCCATCTTCTCTAAGACCATTATATCAATGAAAATAATTGAAAACATTTACTGCCAAGGGTAAAATTCAAGCTTTCAAATAAGTTTGGAAGTTTTGAAACTTGTTTACTGTTACAGTGAGCTTGACAGCCTCCCAATGCCTTCTTAGCACCTTCCAAGTGAGGGTAGTTGTGCTGTTTATTGACAAATATGACTCGGGGTATTACATACACTGCGTCACCATGAGGCTGAAGTCGTGCATCAGTAATCAGAAGATTAGCACAGCTCAGCCAAGGTGGATTTCCCAAATGATGAGCACATGACAAGCTTGAGATGCTCTCATCCCAAGTGTGAGGCAGACTGGTCGGTTTGAGTGAAATGGTGTCTGGAAAGAGTGCTGATATCATTGCTTATTCCTATACCTTGTTGGATTTGGGTGTAGCATCAAAAAATAACCACAATATGTGGAAAATTCTTTTTACTTTCCTATCTCTATAAGGTTGGATTTTCTTCAGCTGTTTCAGCAAAACAACAGATTATAATAGAACGAACATAGAAGCAGACATGAGAATCCACACATGGTCTGCCGAACCAGACATTAAAGATATCTGCAAAATTCAAAGCAGCTATTCTTCTCTGTCATTTTTGTTAAATTTTTGAAAAAAAAAACTCTCAATTTTGGAAAAAGGAAACTATTTGCATTAACATGTTTATTATTGCTATTTCATTAATTCATATATAGATACTTTAAACCTTTTGCATGTAGCATAACAAATAGCAATAGAATAATTTTTTAAAAAGCCCTTTAGAGTCACCACTAAGCTTTCTTTTTTTGTTTTGTTTTTTTATTAGATATTTTCTTTATTTATATGTCATATGATTTCTCCTTTCCCAGTTTTCCCTCCAAAAAACAAACAAACAAACAAAAACAACAAGAACAAACCCCTGTTGCCTCCCCCCTCCCCATGCTTGCCACCCCACCCTCTCCCACTTATTGTCCCTGGCATTTCCCTACACTGGGGCACAGAATCTTCACAGGGCCAAGGGCCTCTCCTTCAATTGATGATCGACTTTGCAATCCTCTACTATACACATGCTGCCAGAACAATCAGTCCCACCATGCATAGTCCTTGGTTGGTGTTTGAGTCCCTGGGAGCTCTGAGGGTACTAGTTAGTTCATATTGTTGTTTGTTCTAAGGGGCTGCAAACCCTTCAGCTCCTTTGGTCCTTTCTCTAACTCCTTCATTGGGGACCCTGTACTCAGTTCAATGGATGGCTGTGAGCCTCTACTTCTGTATTAGTCAGGTACTGTCAGAGCCTCTCAGGAGATAGCTATATTAGGCTGGCTTGTCCTTCCTTCAGTCTCTGCTCCATAGTTAGTCTCTGCAACTCCTTCCGTGGGTATTTTGTTCCCCCTTTTAAGAAGGAATTAAATGGCCACATTTTGGTCTTCCTTCTTCTTGAGTTTCTTGTGGTTTGTGGCTTGTTCTTCCTGTAGTCTGAACTTCTGGGCTAATAACCACTTATCAGAGAGTGCACACCATGTGTGCTCTTTTGTGATTGGGTTACCTCACTCAGGATGATATTCTCCAGATCCATCCATTTCCCTAAGAATTTCATAAATTCATTGTTTTTAATAGCTGAGTAGTACTCCATTGTGTAGATGTACCACATTTTCTGTATCCATTCCTCTGTTGAGGGACATCTGGGTTGTTTCCAGGTTCTGGCTATTATAAATAAGGCTGCTATGAACATGGTGAAGCATGTGTCCTTATTACATGTTGGAGCATCTTCTGGGTATATGCCCAGGAACCACTAAGCTTTCAAAGGCTTGTGGTTGGGGCTTTTGAGACAGAGTCTCTCTATCCTGCCCTTGAAATCACAAAGATTCTCCTGCCTCTGCCTCCAGAGTGCTAGGATTAAAGGTGTCCACCACCATGTCCAGCTAAATTGTCACTAAGCTTTAAGAGTACAAAAATGAGGCAGTTTGAGGGCGCCCCATACACCAGAAGCTATTGCTTGCTTTGGGAAGAAAGAAAAAAGATCATATAGCCAAATGTGTGAAGGCCTGGGGATGTAGCTCAGTTGATAGAGTGCTTGCCTAGTATGCACAGGACTCTGGGGTCAGCAGTAAATAAACTGAGTGTAGCAATGCACCCCTGGAATCCTAGCACTGCAGAGCTAGAGACAGCAGGACCAGGAGCTCAAGGGCACCCTCTACTACATGGCAACTTTGAGGCCAGCCCAGGTAATAAGAGATGCTGTCTCAACATATAGAAATAAAGATAATGCTAGAATGAAATAAGGAAGAGTAGAGTTAAAAATAAGCTTGAAAACTCCTGCATTTAGAAATGTCATATACCCAGGAGAGATGCTGCTGGGTCAGACAGCAGCTCTATTTTTAGTTTTTTGAGAAATCTCCATGCTGATTTCCATACTGGCCACACTAGTTTGCACTCTTGCCAGTAATGAATGAGGAACCCATCACAGAGATGCGTTCACATCTATGTCGATTAGCTGCAGTATTCGCAATAGGTAAGATTGGGAACCAGCCTATGCGTCCATCAACAGATGAATGAATAAGGAAAATTCTGTGCATATGTACATAGTGGAATTTTATTTGGCTGTAAAGAAAAATGAGACTATGACATTTACAGGAAAATAGATGGAGCTGGAAATTATTATATTAAGTAGAACAACCTAAACTCAGAAAGACAAATACCATATTCTCTCTCATAACCAGATCCTAGATTTTAATTTAGATAGATAGATGCAGATCTACAGATAGATGCAGAGGTGTGTGTGTGTGTGTGTGTGTGTGTGTGTGTGTGTATGTGTGTATGTGTGTGTATGTGTGTATGTGTGTGTATGTGTGTATGTGTGTGTATGTGTGTATGTGTGTGTATGTGTGTGTGTATGTGTGTATGTGTGTATGTGTGTATGTGTATGTGTGTGTGTATGTGTGTGTGTGTATGTGTATGTGTGTGTGTGTTAAAACTAGAAAGGAGTCTACGGCCATACCACCCTGAACACACCCGATCTTGTCTGATCTCGGAAGCTAAGCAGGGTTGGGCCTGGTTAGTACTTGGATGGGAGAAAGGAGACATGAGAGGGGGAAAGAAGTCTTAACGGAGAAGGAAGAGGGTACTAGAATACATCAGATATGAAAACAGAGAGACCAACTGTGAGGAAAGGGGCCAGGTGGAGGGGGTCCAATAGGAAAAGAATCAACAGGAGCAAGGTTGTTTAAGATGCCAAAGACCCATGTATACTAATTTAAAAAAGAATTTAAAAGTTACAAAAAAAAATAAAATAAAACATTATAAGCATTTTATATGCACATGCATACACACATGTATACACATACACACACATGTACACACATTCATACACAAGAGCACACACATGTGTGATGCACATGCACACACATATGATTCTGTACAGCAGAACTCTTCTAAGCCCGAGTCATGCCAATGGGAATCACAATGTTCTCAGAAGGAGGTATAGTGACTTCTCAAGATTTTCTAAAGCTCCAAATCTTTGGTAAAGTATTAGAGTGAAGAGCCAGGTTCCCTTGGACTATGTTTGGAAATTTAACACAGGAAACTGAGTTTCAAAGAAGTGCCAGAAGATGAGTGGCCGAAGATCCAGGACTGACTAGCAGCAGAACTGATGAGGACCCCAAGGTCAACCTGCTATCAAGCAGCCTTCATTCCTGAGACCCCCAAGCCTCCCTGGTCCACCTTCACTGGGAAGGGTCAGGGTATCCGTAGCAGCTTGTCTGCACCAACCAGTGCTTCTAATTGTTGTCTTTGAGAGATAATCCTACAGAATCCAGCAGGATGCACACTCCAAAACCTGCAGAGATTAGTTTTTATAGGAGAGGGATTATCTCTGTAATCCAATTAACCCAAGTCTTGGGGGAAAATATAGACATGAGATTAGCACTGGGGGGGGGAGGAGACTTTGGACAAGAAATTAATTCCTTTAACAGATAAAATAAATAAATTAATTAAAACTTCTGAACTTTCCCAAACTCTAACCATGAATCTATGACATCAACCAGTTTTTAGAAAGAGCTTGACAATCATGGGTCAAATGCCATTAATATTTAGGACCTTCCTCGGGGATGTCCCTGTTTCCTTTGAGGATTATGTGTGTTTCTGTCTTCCAAATGATGGTTTATAACTGACTTGATTTCCTCTTCTCCTTGGCTGCCAGGAAGCTTGGAACCTGCTTGTACAGGCATCCAGATAACCAGATCCATGTGGCGATCCTGAAGCCAGTCCCAGAGCTCCTGCAGACAGGCAATCAATCGCTCATGCCACATGGGACTAGCTAAAGAGTGTTTCCTCTCCTAGTGGCCACTTTTGTCATTTGTTAAGCAAAATGAAATTACTGGCCACTGGCAAATTCGCTTTCCACTCTTTCCCCATGTCCTGTGAAATCTCCCTGCGGCCTGGAGAGTCAGGGTGCTCGTCAGGTTGTTACTGTCCTTCCTCTTTCTCGGTCTCTCCTATGCTAATATGATCAATAATTATGCAGAGGGCAATAATATTAAACTGCTTTTATCCCCTGAAGGGAATGCTTATGTGCTTGAGATAGCGGCTTTTTTAGTATATTCCAAAACCTCTGCAGATTTTATTCATGCAAGAGAAGTTTGACCTTCAACTAAACTCAAATCTATAATTTAAAGTGGCCTCTTTGACTCAAAATCCTCTCTATTTCAATGCCAAATGGATCATCAGCTGCTCTCCAAGTAATATTCACTCCAGAGGACTGTTCCAGCTACCCATCCACGCACACTTTTGCATTTCTGCTCACAGACTTAAGTTACCCTCTCCAATATGTGACTGCAGCCTAATTGATAGCGGAATACAAGAAGCGAATCTCAGGCACTGACTGCGGCAGGCTAGCTGCCTTCCCTCAGAGAATTCTTTTACTTGTCTTTTAAATTTTCCTTTCTTGTCAAAATTGCAGGTGCAGATAAATGCTGGAATCTTATCTCAATCAGAAAGTGCTACGAACAAGAAAAGATGGAGAATTTTGATTGTCGTTGAGGACAGAGCCTCAAACAGCTGGAGGCCTGCCGTTCCCTTTAGCTCCCATCCATCTAAGGGAAAGAAAAATGCACGGAGGATTTCACTCAATCTGTGCAGAAAGATGAGGACATTCACACTGAAATGAAGACCCACACTCCCCAGACAGTGTTAACCCAGAGGGCCACTGCTGCCATCTGCAGAGACCTTGAGTATGGTAGGCCTGACCTTTCAAGGAGGCCAAGGGGAAGCCCTGAGGGGTTACTGGACCACAATGCTTTCAGGGAGCCCTAGGAATTTCTCCTCAGCCAGATAAAACAAAGATACTTCAAATGACTTTCCACCAAACCTAGAGATGATTACGAGAAGGTAAATACAGGCAAAGAAGCAGCCTCTGAGCTCCTACGGCTCCTGCAGCCAGCCAGTCAGTACCAGTGGTGAAGGGTCTTTTCTGCCGCTGTCTCTCATCCACTCTGGATGCAATTCGAGTGCTTGGCATCAGCATCAGGGAGTGTGTCATGATTTTTGACTCCAGCCTTGGTCCAGCTTTGGGCATACGGCAGTGGCTCAACAATGAACTTGAATACAATTCCTCCATATTTTATCACGTATGAAAATCAGCATTTGTTCATGATGCTAATTTTCCCTTTCCTGTTTCTGGTCCTAATCCCTCTTTTTGCTACCGTTTTAGTTTTTCCCTCAGACTCAAGGTACCCATCAGTCACTGTGAGCCCCGAGCACTGGAAATGTGGTTACTTCAAACTGAGATGTGCTGCAGACAAAATATGCACACAAAAGAGTGCTCTAAAGAGCAGGGTGTGGGCCGGGCGGTGGTGGCGCATGCCTTTAATCCCTGCACTTGGGAGGCAGAAGCAGGCAGATTTCTGAGTTCGAGGCCAGCCTGGTCTACAGAGTGAGCTCCAAGGACAGCCAGGGCTACATGGAGAAACCCTGTCTCGAAAAAAAAAAAAAAAAAAAAAGAGCAGGGTGTGAAGGCTGGGGAGATACTCTTCAATAGTGTGTACATAGGTTACATGTTAAAATGGTCACATCTGAGATGTTTTAGGTTAAAAAAAAAACAGAATTAAAGTTGATTTTTATCAATTTATGTTGTTAAATGTGCCTTCCAGAAAACCTAAAACAACTAAATTGAATGGTTCATCTGGACAGCACTAGCTCCTGCTCGCACCCGGCCCCTTCTCCCTGCTTCTCTGTCTCTCTGTCTCTGGCTCCCTAACCCCCACTCCTGACAGTCCACGCTGACCTGAAATCACCACTATCTCTATGAAGACCCGAAGAAGCCAAGCTCTTCTCCCTGCCAGGCTACACCGGCCCTGGCAGCGGGGCGAGCTTTGCTGCCCTCTGCTGGTCACACCACAGTTTCCATGAACTCAAGCCGCATGCTGGCTCAAGAAAGCCTCCTGGCTGACATGGCTTTTCTTGTGCTTTTCTGATTCTCTTCCCCCTGTTAGCATCCTAAGTTTAAGCATAGTGGTGATTGGCCGAACAGATGGCCCACCTGGTAAAGGCAGCAAGCTTAAACCCACATACTTGAAAAGCAGATTCCATTCCTGTAAACTGTCCTCTGACCCCCACACACACACTACACACACATACACACATATTTATAAAGAAATAAATTTCAAGTGAGAAAAAAAAAACATGGATGGTGTGTCTAGAAATAGAGAGGTTCTATCTTTTAAAAAGAGTAGAGTTTTGGGGACAGCAGTTTTTTAGCTCTGTTTATGAGCCAGGCACCTATAATCCTAGCACTGGAAGGCTTGCACACGGGAGGATAGCCTCTGCTATGCAACATGATCCTGTTTTAAAACAAAACAACAACAACAAAAACAATGTTTTAAAAAGCCATTAAGCCTTCCTTGCAGAAAGACAAAGGTATCTTCTAGCGCTCCTTACTCCTCACCCAAGACTGCTATCCCCCATGAAATCTATTTAATACAAGGATTAGCTACCTTTTCTACTGGAGATTGCTGGTCAGGTTTGGAAGCCTATGACTCCTTCTGTCAACCCAGTTGCCTACCCCACCCTGTGCCCCCACATCCTACCCCCACCCCCCGAAACACACACATACACCTTCAAAAATTCTGAAAATAAAACTTTGAAGCTGCACTTCTCAAATTTAAAGATGCCCATAGCCCATCTATGACCTTGGTAAATTTGAATCTGCTCACAGTGGGTCTGGCCTGAGGCCTGTCAGCCTAGGTAACAGGGTAACAGGATCGCAGGTGATGCCTGTGACCGTACATAGGCAGGGTCCACGTGCATGGGTGCTGCCAGAACAGCACACCCACTCTATATAGACGCCCAAAGAGCTGTGCTGTGATTGCTTCTGCCATGGCTGCTCGGGAACAAACTCAAACTGTCATTGCTTTTGTCTGGAAAAGCAAGAATGCCCCCTTCTGACAGATCAAAATATTTTCTGTAAATGCTAAGAAAAAGAGTGTGGGTCTGTCTCTTTCCAAAACCAATTTCTTTAGTCACTACTGACTAGAACATTTTCTTTCCCTACTAGACTAGCTGTTTAGCCTCCTGTGTTGAAACCGAACAGGGATCCTGGCCACACAAACTGAAGAAAGCAGGGGTATGAGTCAGTGAGTGGAGCCCTCGGAGACTGTCCCAGGATTACAGAGAGACCATGGACTGGTTGCTTGCTCTTGAGTGCCATCCACAGTCTCTGGCCTTTAAACTCAGTTTCTGTCTAAATTCTTATACCTTTCCTGCCTTGATTTTTAGCAAATAGATGGCATGGGTACCATCTGAGTCTCTTCTGCCTCTAGCTCTGCCTGTGGTCATCTGGAAGTTCAGGAGGTGGAGCTGTGTCATGTGCTTTGCTTAAACTCCACATTTGAAATTCTTCTTAATGGTGAACTGGATTCTTTCATTTCCAAGAATCCTGAGATGACTTCACAAACTGAGCCATTTTTAGATGCTTAAGATACTGTATTCCCGAAACAAAGGCCCTTTGTGGGGAAAATCTTAAATGCCCAAAACACAGTGTACACCTGAGATGGAGATCATCTGGCCAGTCTGTTTCTGGCTTAATGTCAAAGAGGTCAAGAATATGAGCCTAGCATCTATCTACAGATCTTGGAGGTGGGTGTGTGGAGTTGTTTGTTTGTTTGTTTGTTTGAAGACCAGGGACACAATACATCTTCAAAGTCAATGCCTTCCCACCCTCACCCCAGCATTTTCCAATGCTTCTCGATAGTTAGCTACATTGCTCTCATTAAAGTCGAATTTCCTTAGATGGGGAAGTCACTGAATGCCTAATTACACATGCAATGCTGGAAAAAAAATATTAAGACTGCATTTACATTGCCAGCTTTCTTTCCCATTACACAACAGAAGATTTATCCTTCCATCCAGCACACAAGCATCGCTCTTGCACGCTTGCGGTTCCATAGGACATGTATTAGTACATCAGTCACTATTAGCACCAACCTTGACAATCTGGAAGTTATGCCTCTCGCAGTGTTATATATAGTCTTTCTTCTGAGCTAGAAACTGAACCAAACCAAAAATAATCACCAAATCCCACATCCTGGCTGTCACATACCCAGACGGGGTGACATTGCAACACCCCAGGGCCCCACAGATCTCCTGTGAGCTGTGTGGATTTCTGCCATGGGCTGCACCCACGCAACTATCAAATGCAACTCACTGGCAGGAAGCCCATTTAAACCTTTATCCGGTGGCATGCTCAGGTTTTTTTTTTTTTTCTGGACAGGTTCCTTCTGCCCGTGGAAATAAGTTGGGGCTGGTGATCAGTCACTGTCCGGGAATTCACCGAGGTCCCACTGAAAGTGGCTGGGCAGAACATGTGACACGCATGCCTGCACAGGCACCTGTGTTAATTTTCAAATGCTTTAGACCTTGAGACATTTCTGCAGTTTGATTAGAAGGAAAGCCTAATCCCCTCTCCCAAACGCCAAGGTCAGAAAGGAACTAAAGAAAATCTGCAACCTTTAATTGGACTGCAGCCGAGGCCGCAGGTGTATGGGTGTCGCCTGGGTTTTTCAGGTGTCAGCAGAGAGACAAGATTTGATAGATAGATAACTTTGCCCTCAACTCCTGGGAACTGCTACTTCAATTCCTGGATCGCCTACCAATTCACATTGCTTGCGGGTTCCCAATAAATGTGGCTGACAGCCTGTCGAGCCCAGGCAGTTTCACCAGGGGGAACAATTTGCTGAGTGGCCCGGCAAACACCATCATGTCACAGAGACTCAGCTGCTCACTTGGGGAGTGATCCAGCTTCCTAGGCTCTTTGCCCTGTGCCTCCCGTGATTCTGCGGGAGAAACCAGCTAGTGTCTAAGACACTGGCTTGCAGAGACGGATGCTGGGGAGGGAGGTCTTGGGATTTCTCATTCTGCTTTCTGCTATATCAAATGACCTCAGCACTTACTTCCCGGGATGCCAACAGCAATCTTGTCTTCAGAAGAGCAGGAGTGAGGGGAAAATGCAGAAGAATCTTCCCAGAGCTTTAAGAGGGAAGAACACCCCAGCTGTTGAATGACCTTAGCTGCAAATGACTCCTTGAGCATGATGTCCTAGCTACCACTCCACAGAGCCAGACATACTAACTCCCTGGGGTAGTTCTCGCTCTTCAGGTCCCTGCCTCCCTAAAATGGTCATCACAAGCCCCACCTAGAAGATCAATGACCCCAGGTGCCATCAGGCACATCCAACTGAAAGGCACTAGTTCAGTCCTTTGGCATGGGTCCCATAGCAGACATGTATGGTAGGTGACCTCAATCTATTTGCTCTCAAGACCATTCAGCACCCTAAAAATCTAGTAAAGGAGCCCCCAAATACTGGTATTTCAATACTTACCTTATGAGGACATGACTTCTACGAGTTATCAGGATGTACAGTCTGAAAAATGCTTCCACGCACTCATGAGAGACCATGAAAGTGAAACAACACTCTCTTCTTGACTTCTTTGGGCCTGATGGAAAGATCTGGAAATCCTTGGACCAGGTGCTGACAAGTGCTGACTGATTCTGCTCTCACTGACTCTTCTGTGCTTTCCAGTTGCCAGGAGGTGACCAGCCTTCTCCTCTAGTCACCGGCTGCTGGGATACACTGCTCCATCACATCCCAGGGCCATTGAGCAGGTGGTTTTGGTCTGAGGCTAGACTAATTTCATTTAAGTTTTCTAGCTCAGGTGTTTTGTCACAGCGATGGAAAGCTGACTAATACGGTTCGATGAGCACTTCCTTGTCTAGCGTGTCTCTTTCTACATATACATTCTCTTACCAGAATGCCCTTCTGCATTCCATAGATAAACATTTTCTTTTCTGTACCCTTGGCTAATTAGAATTGTATAGTAACTAAAACAATGCACACAAGGGGTGTGTGCATTCTGATCGAAATGCTCTATTAATTAGCACATACAAGCTCTTCCCTGCTAACTCAGGATGGCAACGCCCTCCCTCATGCTGGTCCACAGTGGTCACCACTGGGAGACTCTCCAGGGACTCAGGTTCCTTGGAAATCAGGCCTGAGAGTTTATTCCAGATAGGACAAATAGAGAAGGCCTATATGAAGAGGTGGGGTTTGAACATATATGCAAACAAGTCAAAAAACAGCAAGGAGAGCATTTCTGGCAGAGCAAATACAGATTCAGAAGTAGGGAGGAGCTTGGTGTGCACAAAGAAAGTTAAGAAAATCACAGGTGAGAGATGAGCAAATCAAACAAGGAGACATGCTGAGCAGTTGTCCGGCTAGGATGTAGGCTGCATGTGACGTGCTAGGATTGTTGGTTATAAGTGGGATAAAACAGGTTAACCAAGGGGGACCTAGAATGACTTCTGAGCAATACTAAGGGGAATATTGCTAACAGGCTGAATGGGAAGGCCAAGATAGGAGAGGATAAAAGGAAAACCAATTTTTACTTTGGAGAGGGCCAATTTGAGATAGTTTTTGAGCTTCTGTCTAGAAATTCAGACGTTGCTTCTCAGCCTTTTGACTAAGATCAAGTGTAGAAATGTCAGACAAATGAACTTACACAAAACAGAGTCCAAGGTGTTGTAGAGATTAAAGATAAATATATAAGTTTGGAAAGATATTGGTATATCGGAGGTTGAAACTCACAGTGCTGCCTGTCACCAAAGAGAACATGAGTAGTAGGGAGGACAGGGACACTAAGCACACAGGAGGGGGGAAAGGAGGAGGGGGAGAGAGAGAGACCATAGAAGAGACTGAGGGCAGTATGAGAGACCAGACAGTGTGCTTGGAAATGGCCATCCATTAATGCAGAGACAGAGAGACAGACATCTCAGATAATTTTGAGAATGCAGGTGAAACTGAGCTTAAGAACTGGCTAGTGGGTGAGGAAAGGTCTGATCCTGAGAAGCTGAGGAAAGCTGTAGGGGTCACAGTGTGATTGGAGTGGGGCAAGGAAGCAGATAGCTCTGGGCTGAAGGTTAAGGCCTGATCAGCTGCGTTTATTTCTGCTCCCTTTTGAATCCCACAAGAATGACTCTAAAAAGCTTTAATCTGTGAAACAGAGGCAAACAGAAGAGACTGCATGTAACCAAGGGGCTGAGAAGTGGCCCTGATGCTTGCCAAAGAAACCAGAAGACTTCAAGCAGAGTTGAAGGTACCCTGCATCAGAAAGGCGGGACGGCCAGAAAGAGTAGCAAGCATTCCTACAAGAATGAGTTCCTTTGTGAGGTTCCATCATGTCACTCTCTTACCTTCATTGTTATCGCTAAGCCACCCAAATTTAATGACCATTTAATTGCCTTTATCTACAGTTGAGTGCCCCCCCTTCTGTTGGAAAACCTATTTTATATAAACTAAACCATGGGCCATTACCTATCAAAAGCAGATATATTTAAATTCCTGCAAAAGGTAGATGAGGCAGTTCTCATCAATCATAAAACCATTAAAGGTTAGATCCGGGGGAAGGGTTGCACTGGATCTGAGCGTGCAGAATTCCATAAGCATCCTAGTTCTTACCAGGAACCCTCTGTCCACTGCAGTCCCGAGGTATCCTCTCTCTCTGCAGCCCTGGCAGAACCCACTGCTCTCTGCAGTCCCCATAAAGTCCCCATGGAGCCCACTGTCTACTGCAGCCCCCACAGAGCCCACTGCTCTCTGAAGCCCCCACCACCAAGGGCAAGTCTTGGAATATAGCCTCAGTGTCAAGGAATTTTCTGTATATTGTGGCAGATGCTTTAGGTAGACTCTCTAAATATACTTCTTTGCCACCTTTTCCCACATTTTCTTGATTTTTCTCTACTTCAGAGACTGTTAAAAAAAAAAAAAAAAGAATAAAACTTTCATTGCTAAGTACCATCTCATCCCTTGGAGTAGGAAAACACCTTTGCATAGTTCTAATCAACAAAGTGTAAATATGTTTTCTTTTTTTTTTTTTTCTTTTCTTTTTAGTGTGTATTGGTGTTTGGCCTGCCTGCATGTGTGTGCACCGTGTGTGTTCCTGGTGTCCTTGGAGAACAAAAGAGGGCGTGAGATCCCCGAGAACTGGAGTTGCAGATGGTTGTGGGTGCCACCTGGGAACGTGAACCTAGGTGCTGTGGAAGAGCAGCCAGTGCTCTCACTGCTGAGCCATCTCTCCAGCCCCATGTGTATTTTAAACTCTCCCATATCCACGACTGGAAATATTTCTGAAGACTTGAAAATGGAGACTTATTTACCAATGTTCAGGACAGCATGATCACAGTAGACAAAAGCTGGAAGCAACCCAAAGGCAGGTGAGGAGATAAACACATTGTGGGAGACAGTATCCCCCATCCTGAGACAACTGAAATTTTGATATATGCCATGCACTGCTTGGCTATGCATCAACTTTACACAAGCTAGAGTCATCACCAGTGAAAGGAGCCTCAGTTGAGAAAATGCCTCCATGAGATCCAGCTGTAAGACATTTTTCTCAAGTAGCAATCAATGAGGGAGGACCCAGCCGGTTGTGTGTGGTGCCATCCCTAGGCTGGTGGTCCTGGGTTCTATAAGAAAGCAGAAGAGAGCAAGCCATGAGCAAGCCAGTCAACAACATTCCTCCATGGCCTCTGCATCAGCTCTTGCCCCCAGGATCCTGCCCTGGTTGAATTCCCGTCCTGGCTTCCTTTGATGATGAACAGTGATGTGGAAGTGTGAGCCAAATAAGCCCTTCCTCCACAACTTGCTTTTTGGTCATGATGCTTCATCATGGCAGTAGAAATCCTAACCAAGACAGACATGCCATGAAAGGAATAAAATGGAGCTATACCATGCTAAATAAAATAAAATGGACACACAAGGACAGATACTGTATGATTCTGCCTATATGAAGTACCTAGATTAGACAAAGGCATAGAAATAGAAAACAGAACAAATGTTAGCGGGGAACTAAGAGGAGGAGCTGGGGGAGGATGGAGAGCTGTACGTAATGCACAGAGTCTCTGTTGGGGGCTGAGGGGCACATCCTACAGATGGGTGGTGGTTGTAGTTGTTCAATGGGGTGAGTGTATGCAATACCATTCAGTTTCGCATTTAAAGACGGTTAAGTTGGTGAGCACAACAACACATATTGTTGTATGTGCTTTACTACAATAAATGAGTTAGGCAGCTATGCCAGCACACATCTATAATCTTAGTACTAGAAAGGCTGAGGCAGGAGGATGGGTAGTAGGGGTATAAGGCTAGCCTAGGCTACCCAGAAACTTCAAAAACAGCCTGAACTACAGTGTGAGACTCCATTTCAAAGCAAAACAAAACCTTAAGTTCATTTTCTACTTAATAAATTTCAAATGAACGTTTTCCATCCTCTCCATTCTGCTTAGAACTCAGCGAGTCAGTGGTTCTCACCCTTCCTAATCTTGTGACCTTTCAACAGTTCCTCATGCTGTGGTGACCCCCAAACACAAAATTGTTTCATTGCTACTTCACAGCTGTAATTAATTCTGCTACTGTCATGATTCATAATGTAAATACTTGACACACAGGACATCTGACATGGGACCCCAAAGGGGTCATGACCCACCAGTTAAGAACCACTGCCCTATGTAGAACTCTAACTCATGGTGGAAGGTGCTTTGAATGTGGATTGTTTGTTGCTGGAGAGGTGGCTCAATGGTTAGGAGAGAATTTTGCTCTTACAGAGGACCCAGTATCTTCGGCAAGGCCTTGCAATCACCTGTCGCTTCAGCTTCAGAGATTCGATACCCACTGATCGAAGAGCCCTATGTATGACTCCCTAAACAGCAGCTTTGCACACCTTAAAGCCTTGGAAAACAGAAAGAATTTGACAAGAAGTAGAGGGAAACTGGCTTGTCCCACCTGGCTTTCATGAAGCAGACTGCTAGCAAGCAGCACATATAGAGAGGGAGGCTCATTCCAGAAGTGCAAGAGGATCTTCCATTTGAAGTTATCCTACTGCAGGATTGTAACTGCCCAGATGGGAAATAAGTTGACAAGGGATGATGCAAGCCCAACGACTGGCCAGACAGCATGCCCGAGCTTCACACAGAGGCTTACCCTGCCTAACCTCACTTTTGTCCCCTTTAGGCTCTTTCTTCCTGGTTGGCCTACGATTCTTACTTGGTAACACCATCATCACTGTCATCATCACCATCACTACCACCACCACCACCATCATCATCACCATCATCATAATCATCATCATTGCCATTATCACTGTCTCAGTTGGGAGTTTCATTGCTGTGAACAGATGCCATGACCAAGGCAAGACTTATAAAAGACAACACTTAATTGGGGCTGGCTTACGGGTTCAGAGGTTCAGTCCATTATCATTAAGGTGGGGGAGCATGGCAGCATCCAGGCAGGCATGGTGCAGGAGGAGCTGAGAGTTCTACATCTTCACTGAAGGCAAACAAGGTTTCCAGGCAGCTAGGGGGAGGGTATTAAAGCCCAAAGCCCACACCCAGTGACACACTTCCTCCCTGGGCCACACATACTCAAGCCGCCGCAATCGCCATCATCGTATAGCACTTACAGAGTGCTTACTTTGCTAGATGTTGCTGTAAGCACTTGATCCTTAGGACACCCCTTAAACCACACAAGATTCCAATGGGATATACACCATTGTTTTCTTCCCACTGAAGAGGGCTAAAGTGGTTTGGTTAGCTTGTCTAAGGCTGAAGATAAAAAGCAGCAGTGAGGACCTCATCCCAGACAGCCTGATCCCAGATCACTCCTGTTCAGGTCCTGCTTTCTGCTGTTTATGATCCCACAGATATTTTTTTTCTTCTAGTACTATCTCAGCCTCTGGTTGTGTTTAAACTTGAAAATGTTTAGCTGGTACCCTCTCGACCATCATCACAGAGTGTTTATAGAGAAACACAATGAGTGAGTATATAATTAAACAAGAATAAATGTCTACTTCAAAATTATATTAATTTGAATAATGTTTTCTGCAGTTATGAACGCAACCCAAGGTCTTTTTTGCCTATCACAGAGTCTTGCTTAAGTACAAAGTTAAGTACTTTTAATCAGCCATGGTGACCTGATATCCAAGCTCCCGTCTGTGGCTCTACCTTCTTTAGAAGTCAGAGCTTTTATATCAAGTACTTCTGAATTAACTAGGAAAGAGAAAGACCATGGTGGCCTTTGTTCCTTATTGTGGGCCAGGCCTGAAAAATTGCACATCACATGTCACATGTCACATAAGAGCTCAGTCACATGGGGCTGGAGAGATGGCTCAGTGGTTAAGAGCAGTGACTGCTCTTCCAGAGGTCCTGAGTTCAATTCCCAGCAACCACATGGTGGCTTACAACCATCTGTGGTGGGATCTGATGCCCTCTTCTGGGGTTTCTGAAGACAGCTATGGTGTACTCACATAAAATAAATAAATAAATCTTTAAAAAAAAAAAAAGAGCAGCAGGGCGGTGGTGGCACACGCCTTTAATCCCAGTACTTGGGAGGCAGAGGCAGGCGAATTTCTGAGTTCGAGGCCAGCCTGGTCTACAGAATGAGTTCCAGGACAGGCAAGGCTACACAGAGAAACCCTGTCTCGAAAAACCAAAAAAAAAAAAAGAGCTCAGTCACATGGCCACAGCCAGGACCAAAGCTGCTGGTAAACATGGCCATCTGTGAGCCTGGGAAAACTGGCAAATGGATTTGGGTGACACGTGACAGTCTACCTAACTCAGCAGTCCACCACCTTGACGATGATGGCATAGCTCTCCTGGCAAAGGTTTGAGCCATTGCCAAATGTCCTGAGTAGGTACACTGGTCCACCAACAGACCGAGAGTCTCCCCAGGATCACTCTCAACAGCATCCGTTGTCTCCTTTTGCAGAGCATTTTTTTAACCTTCTAGATGATGAACCGATGTGTAATGTAAGAGAGTTTGAGACTTCGGTTGATTTTAATGCAGGAGAGATATCAGTGAAGTCATATCAGATAATTACCAAGCTCAGGTCCCTGGCTTTCTACACCTTTGTGAGCTGTTGGATACAGTTCTGGACAAACATTGGCGCATGACAGTTATGAGCCTAAGCAAAAGCAACAGGAAATGGGGCCATTTTCAGCCAGCATCTTGTAAGGCCTAGCCAGTCCTGTCCGCTGAACTGCACTGGCACTCTGCTTTGTATTTTAACAGTACAAGAGAGATTGTAGGTAATTACTGCATGCTTACATGCCATTCCAGACAAAGAGGAGATGGTAACAGATCCTCATGTTCTGTGCCCAAACTAGGAATGACCCCCAAAGCCAGTGTCTACAACCAAAGAAAGTGCATTTCTTCTGATGAAGTAAGATGATAGTCAGGCCAAACTGAAGAGTAGCTTTTAGAAACACATCCGCAACATGTTGTGCTGCTACAGGGTTTTAAGAAAACCACACCCTTTAAAAGCCTACCATAGCATAAAACACTCATAAACTGACTTGATCATTGCTACACCATCTCTAGCAAAATACATTCTGATTTATATGGTGAAAAAGAAGAGTCAGTACAGACCTGTCACCCATAGCTCAGAAGGCTGAGGCAGGAGGATTGCAAGTTTAAGGCCAGCCTGGGCAACAGCATTTTCTCTGTGGGGAAGTGGGAGGAAGAGTAACTGTTGTAGTCAGTGAGGTGTTTTTGGAGGCAGCTTGTTTTCTGGCTCTAATGTTTGTCTCTAATATTTTTACATCATAATGTCAATATTTTTTTCTGATTTACTGCAGAGACAAAGGAAGAGGAGAACCTTTCCAGTCCTCCTTATTGCTGTCAGAAACCATCCTTTCCTCAGTAGAAACAATACTGCCTCTATCTAGACCAGCTGAGTAAAGCACACTGAGGTGGAGTGTGGGCTTTTAAAAAAAATTATATTTCTGATAAGGATTGGAGCAGATGAATTTTTTAAAGCGTGAAAAGAATCCTTTCTTAGAGGCTATGCAAGCACCTGGTCAGTCCTCCCTAACCCTGAGATGCCCGAGCCGGCACCCTGACCAGCATTTCCATTATTGAGAAGCTGAGAGGAAAGCTGCTTTAGTGAAGAGAATATTTTATTGGCAGAAGCTCCAAAGAGGTTCTTTCTTTAAATATTCACTGTGTTCAGCCCTGTTACCTCGGGGATTTACTTAGAACTCTGAGAAAACCTGTTCTGCATCCTTAGGCAAAGCTTAGCCGTTTCGGAGAGGTTGGTGGGTGTGATTCATTTTCTTATGGACACCAAGATTCGGTCCCCAAAGATCTCTTTATTCACAAGGCCTTTTAACCCGCCTCTGCTGCGTGAAGGTTCTGAAGCTCACGACTGAGCATTTTAACACAGCAGCTGCCATGATTGTCCAAGTTCATTAGAACACCTGCCCTCATTACTGTCTTAGGCACAGGGCATCCTTGTCTCCCATGCTTGGCTGTTACCTAAAAATCCAAGAATGCTTGATGATATTTGAAGCTCCCTTGAAGGGCCAAGTCATGGATCCTGGGCTCTCCTTATTTCATTCGGACAACCTGACCTAAGATGTATGCAAAGTTATTCTAGTTTTCATAGCCTATTTCATAAGCCAGTATTATTTCCTTTCCATACAACCCTTTATATACAAGAGATATATACATTCACTAGCAGGGTATGATAAATAGGATACAGAGCTGAATCTTTTTTTTATTAGATATTTTCTTTATTTACATGTCATATGATATCTCCTTTCCCGGTTTCCCCTCCGGAAAAAAAAAAAAAAAAAAAAAAAAACCAACCCTGTTCCCTCCCCCCACCCTGCTCACCAACCTACCTGCTTCCTGGCCCTCTCCTGCTTCCTGGCCCTGGTATTCCCCTACACTGGGGCATAGAACCTTCACAGGACCAAGGGCCTCTCCTCCCCTTGATGACCGACTAGACCATCCTCTGCTACATATGCAGCTGACCATGAGTCTCACCATGTGTACTCTTCGATTGATAGTTTAGTCCCTGGGAACTCTAAGGGTACTAGTTAGTTCATATTGTTGTTCATCCTAAGGGGATGCAAACTCTTCAGCTCCTTGGGTCCTTTCTCTAGCTCCTTCACTGGGGACCCAGTGCTCAGTACAATGGATGGCTGTGAGTCTCTACTTCTGTATTAGTTGGGTACTGGCAGAGCCTCTCAGGAGATAGCTATATCAGGCTTCTGTCAGCCAGCACTTACTGGCATCCCCAATAATGTCTGGACTTGATGATTGAATATGGGAAGGGTTCCCAGATGGAGCAGTCTCTGGATTGTCCTTCTTTCAGTCTCTACTCCATAGTTTGTCTGTGCAACTCCTTCCAAGGCAATCAAGAATGGCTAGGATCAAAAACTCAGATGACAGCAAATCTGGTCAGGTTGTGGAGAAAGAGGAACACTCCTTCATTGCTGATGGGATTGCAAGCTGGTACAACCACTCTGGAAATCAGTTTTGTGGTTCCTCAGAAAATTGGGCTACCTGAGGACCCAGCTATACCACTCCTGGGCATATACCCAGAAGATGCTCTAACATGTAATAAGGACACATGCTCCACTATGTTCATGGCAGTCTTATTTATAATAGCCAGGAGCTGAAAACAACCCAGATGTCCCTCAACAGAGGAATGGATACAGAAAATGTGGTACATCTGCACAATGGAGTACTATTCAGCTATTAAAAACAATGAATTTATGAAATTCTTAGGGAAATGAATGGATCTAGAGACTATCATCCTGAGTGAGGTAACCCAATCACAAAAGAACACACATGGTATGCACTCTCTGACAAGTGGATATTAGCCTAGAAGATCACAATACCCAAAATACAAACCACAAACCACAAGAAACTCAAGAAGAAGGAAGACCAAAGTTTTCCTCTTAAAACAGAGCTGAGTCTTAAACAGAGTGGAAGGAGAAACAGGAATTCAGACCTGACAGTGAGTTCAAAAGATGTCCCTAGCGTTTATTAAAGGCAACTGCCCATGTGTCTCCTTGCAGTTCTGTGTGTGCTGTGACAGCTCTTACCTCTTACGGATTCAAGCTGCCCAAGTGAACAACAGTGGAAGGCAGTCTCCCTCCTGTTGATTGTTTGCCAGCCATGATAACAATATCTTCTACAGAGCAACATTTAGACAAGTGATACCTTGTCTAAACATTGGTGGTTTCCTAAGCCTGTGGTTCCCCAGGATTGCAACAAACCCATTATGTATACAATATTCACAGGGGCTTGCTCCCCAACACACACACTATCTCTTGGAACCTGGAGAAGAAAAAGAAAAAAATAAGAACACAAAATTTATGTTGTCTCTCACACTGTGCACGACAAATTCCTCTGTCTGGTATCCAGGTGGCCCTAAACACTCAGAAAGATGTAGCAGACTAATTTGTTAGTTTGAAAGTAGGGTTAATGGCAAAGTCTTCATAATCCCTCACCCTTTTTTCTTAGTGTTACTATTGCTGTGATAAAACACCACAACAAAAAGCAAGCTGGGGAGGAACAGGTTTATTTGACTTACACTCCCTCAGCACTGTTCATCATCAAGGAAAGTCAGAGCAGGAACTGAAGCAGAGAAGGGACCTGGAGGCAGATCTGCTGCAGAGGCCCAGAGGGTGCAGCTTACTGGCTTGCTTCCCATGGCTCACTCAGCCTGCTTTCTTACAGCACCTATGACCGGGGTGGTACCACCCACAGTGGGAGGGACCCTCACTCTTCAATCACTAAGTAGGACCATGCCTTGTAGACTTGCCTGCAGCCTGATCTCATGGTTGCATTTTTTTGTGAGGTTTCTCCTCTCAGATGACTCTATCTTGCCTGATGTACTTGCGAAGCCAGCACACTTCTAAGAGGGAGCTTGCTATTGGAACAAGGACACTGCCCATTATCTTACAGACCTTACCTCAGAGAAGGGAATTTTGACTTGGGAAAAACAGGTGCACACATATGAGAGCTAAGCATGTCACTCCCACATACTCATCTCTGATAACCGACTTTCACAAAACATCCCTCATGCCGGGCGGTGGTGGCTCATGCCTTTAATCCCAGCACTTGGGAGGCAGAGGCAGGTGGATTTCTGAGTTCAAGGCCAGCCTGGTCTACAGAGTGAGTTCCAGGACAGCCAGGACTATACAGAGAAACCCTGTCTCAAAAAACAAAACAAAACAAAAATCCCTCTACTTGCCAAAGGGTAAGAAATCAATTTCATCGCACCTATTAGCAGTGTCCCTGGATGATTTTACAGACATAATAACATTACAAACACCAGCGATACGGCCAATTTACACACCTTTGACAAGAGAAACTCCAGGAACATTCTGGTCAATGAAAGCTGAGATGATGAAAAACTGCCACTGATTACAATTATCGTCAACTGAAAACAGTAACCTGCCTAAAACCCATGTGCAGCTATCCCTGTTGTAAAATGAACAATTAACACTGAAGCAGCCAAACCTAATAATGTCTCATTTGGACCATGTTTCCCATTCAAAGAGTCACTCTTTTTTAAATTATTTATTTACTTTACATCCTGATCGAAGCTTCCCTCCCTCTTCTCCTCCCAGTTCCTCGCTCTCACTTACCATTCACCATCCACCCACCTCCCCTTCTCAGAAAAGAAGAGGTCTCCCAATGATATCAACCAGCCTTGGCATATCAAGCTACAGTAGGACTGGGCACGACTTCTACTGAGGCTAGGCAAGGCATCCTAGTTAGAGAAAGGGATCCAAAGGCAGGCAACAGAGACAGAGACAGAGACAGAGAAGGACCCTGCTCCTGCCTTAGGAGTCTCACATGAAGACCCAGCTGCACAACTGTTACATATGCGCAAAGGCACATGTGTGCTCTCTGGTTGGCAGTTCAGTCTCTGTGAGTCCCTATGGGCTCAGGTTAGTTGATTCTATAGGTTTTCTTGTGGTGTCCTTGACCTCTCTGGCTCCTTCAATCCTTCCTCCCCCTCTTCCACAGGATTCCCCAAGCTCCAGTTAATGTTTGGCTGTGGGTCTCTGCATCAGTTTCCATCAGTCCCTGGGTGAAGCCTCTCTGTTGATCTTTACGCTAGGCTCCTGTCTGCAAGTACAGCAGAGTACCATTAATAGTGTTTGGGGTGGGCTTCTTCTCACGGCCTGGGTCTCCAGCTGGGCTAGTCACTGGTTAGCCCTTCCCTCAAATTCTGTTTCACCTTTTTCCCGGTACATCTTGTGGACAAGACAAACTCTGAGATTCTGTGGCTGGGTTGGTGTTCCCATCCCTCCATTGGAAATCTTGCCTGGTTATAGGAAATAGCCAGTTTAGGCTTAATATCCCCCACTGCTAGGAGTCTTAGCTATGATGACCCTTATAGATACCTGGGAATTTCCATTGTCCTATGTTTCTAGCTTGTCCCAGAAATGCAACAACCCTGCCAAATCCAGTTGTCTCTTCCAGTACTCTCTCCCTCTGCCCTCCCACACCTCATCCCTCCTGTCCCCATCCCCACCCCTACCCTAACCCAACTTCCTCCTTCCATCCACCCCCCTCATCAATGTCTAATCTATTTTCCCTTCTCAGTGAGATTCAAATGTCTCCTCATGGGCCCCTACTGTTACTTAGCTTCTCTGGGTCTGTGGATTGTAGCATGTTTATCCTAGACTGTATGACTAATATGAACTTATAAGTGAGTACATGCCATGTTTGTCTTTCTGGATCTGGGTTGCCTCACTTAGGACAATCTTTTCTAATTCCATTCATTTGCCTGCAAATTTTGTGATGTCCTAGTTTTTAATAGCCACATAATACCCCATTGTGTAAATGTAACACATTTTCTTTATCCATTCTTCAGTTGAGAGATACCTAGACTGTTTCCAGTTCCTGCCTATTATGTAGAAAGCTGCTATGCACATAGTTGAGAAAATGTCTTTTTGGAATGTTGGAGCATCTTTTGGTATATGGACAGGAGTTGTATAGATGGGTCTTGAGGTAGCTTTCTAAGAAACTGCCACACTGATTTCCAATGTGGTTGTACAAGTTTGCACTCCCACCAGCAATGGAGTTCTCTCTCCACATCTTTGCCAACATGAGCTGCCTCTTGAGGTTTTTTATCTTAGCCATTCTGACAGATGTGAGATGGTATCTCAGAGTTATTTTGATTTGTATTTCCCTGATGACTAGGAATGTTGGACATTCTTTTAAGCACTTCTCAGCCATTAAATATTCCTCTTTTGAGAATTCTGTTTAGGTCTGTACCCCATTTTTAGTTGGGTCATGTGGTTTGTTGGTGTCTAGTTTCTTGAGTTTGTTATCTATTTGGGGTATTAACCCTCTGTCAGATGTGAGGTTGGTGAAGATCTTTGCCCATTCTGTAGGCTGCCATTTTATCCTATTGACAGTGCCCTTTGCCTTGCAGAAGCTTTTGAGTTTCATGAGGTTCCATTTGTTAATTGTTGATCTAAGTGCCTAAGCTGTTGGCGTTCTGTTCAGGAAGTTGTCTCCTGTGCCAATGAGTTGAAAGCTATTCCCTACTTTCTCTTCTGTTAGACTCAGTGTATCTGGTTTAGTGTTGAGGTCTTTGATCCACTTGGGCTTGAGTTTTGTGCAGAGAGATGAATATAGATCTATTTGCATTCTTCTACATGCAGACATCCAGTTAGACCAGCACCATTTATTGAAGATACTTTCTTTTTTATCCATTGCATAGTTTTGGCTTCTTTGTAAAAAATCAAGTGTCTATAGGACTTACTTCTGGGTCTTCACTTCAATTCCATTGATCAACCTGTCCTGTCATGCCTGTACCATGTGGGTTTTTTTTATTACTATTGTTCTTTAATTCAGCTCAGAATCAGGGATGGTGATACCTCCAGATGTTCTTTTATTGTACAGGATTGTTTTAGCTATCCTGTTTGTTTGTTTTTTCAAATGAAGTTGAGTACTATTTTTTTAAGGTATGTTGATCAAACCAGATCAATCAGTCAATGGGGTCTCCAGGGAAGGAGGGATGATTGAAAAGAAAAAGAAAATTAGATAACACTATAACACGACTCCAGCCAGTGCTGAAGCTGAAGCAGGTTTATTTTTTCCAGTCTGCTTTTATATCATTCTAGGTACATACAAAGAATATGGTCAGTCCTAAGGCATAAACAGAGTAGTGAAGGAACAAACAAAGCATTAACAAAGGTCCCAAGATTACTGTTTTCAGGGTCTTAACAAGACCCATCACCATACAAAGAGCACATTCCTCAGCTGTATGCATTTTGAGCCTACTTCCTGTTCTAGCCCAATGTCAAACTCCTGCCAAATTCCTAGAAGGAAACACCAAGAGCTCTCCACAGTCAGTAAAGAATTGTGTTGAAATTTTGATGGGAATAGTGTTTTATCTGAAGATTGCTTTTGGTAGGATGGCCATTTTAACTATGGTAATCCTACCGATCCAAGAGCATGGGAATTCTGTCCACCTTCTGACATCATCCTCAATTTCTTCCTTCAGAGACTTGAAGTTCTTGTCATTCAGGACTTTTACTTGCTTGGCTAGAGTTACACTAAGGTATTTTATATTATTTGTGGCTATTATAGAGGCTGTTGTTTCTCTGATTTCTTTCTCAGCTTATCCTTTGTATATAGGAGGGCTTTTTTTTTTTTTTGAGTTTCTTTTGTATCCAGTCATGTTGCTGAAGATGTTTATCAACTGGAGGAGTTCTCTGGTAGAATGTTTGGAGTCTAGACCTTATAGAATCTAAATGACTCAACTCCAAAAGTAACAGATTCATGATACCAACTCATAAGCCCTTTATGTAACTTGGATCTAAACAAAACATCTAGGACTATACATATTTGATATTATGCTTGAAGGGCTGTATGGTGGGTTTGAACGTGGCAAACATGGAACGGGAAGGTCTTGCCCACCCCCTTCCCTCTCCTGAATCACTAGATTACATTACTAAAGCTCATTCCCCATTTGGTCAATGACTCATTCCAGAGACTAAATACACCAAGATCTAGCCATCAAAATTTATTATTTGGCTAACCTGTCACATCAGGACTTACCAACACAGCCTATCATAGACTTCCCGTTTCTCCTTAAAAACCCACTGCAAAAAAATAAAACAAACACACAAACAAACAAAACACCTGCTACTGCTGCCTGCTGTCTGCCTTTGTCTGGTCCAGAGGTAGCCCCCCTTCCTGCTTGCCTTTCCAGAGTGATAAATGCTTTTTTGTGCTGAGAATCTGCTGTCTGAGTGTGCCCTGTACCAACTCTAAGGGGCTCCCTCAGCACCCCAATCCCTTCAGTGGTACTAATGGTCATCCAGGAGTAAGCTGGGAGGTAAATTTGATTTCACTATTTATGCCTTGTTTTTCTGACTACTACAAACACAAATTGTTCTAAAAATATTGTCTTAGAGTTCTCTGGAGTCACAGAACCTATAGAATGTCTCTGTCTATATTAAGGGAATTTATATTAATGACTTACATTCTGTAGTCCAACTGACCCAACAATGGTCAGCTGTGAATGGGAAGTCTAAGAATCTAGCAGTTCCTCAGTCCAATGAGGCTAGTTGTTTAAGCTGGTCTTCTGTAGAAATAGGTTCCAACAGATGTGCTGGCAAGTAAATGCAAGCAGTTGAAGAAGAGTGGGTCTTCCTTCTTCCAATGTCCTTATGTAGGTCTCCAGCAGAAGGTGTGGCTCAGATTAAAGGTGTGTACCACCGTGCCTGGATCTAAAACTTGCTTTGTCCCAGACTAACCTTAAACTCAGAGATCTACTTGCATCTGTTTCCTGGAATTAAAAATGTGTCCTACCTTGCCTGGGCTAAGATTTTCATGGTCACTATGCCTCATGATATCTATGTCAAGATCCAGGTCAGAAACCTGTCTACTAGCCTCAAGATCTGGATCTCAGGTGTGCCCTCCATTTCTGGATTGTAGTTCATTCCCAGATTTGGTCAAGTTGACAACCAGGAATGGCCATTACAGATATATAATTGCATTGAGTCAGGTATTTGTAAGGCATTATTTTCATTTCATGGAGGAGCAAGTTCAACAATTCTAGCCTGAACATCACTGTTTTGTTTTTTACTGGAATGATGGGGCCTGACACTTTTATCTGTCATCATTATTATCATTTGTTACTAGGGAGAGGTTCTCACAACATGAAATACATTTTAGAAGCCAAAGGGATGTTTAATTCAATCCAAGTTGAAAATTCCAAACTTTTTTCTTTTTTTCTGAAATATTTCCTAAGGATCAAACTTGTACACAATGATAAAAATACAAATTACAACCATACTACCATGCTGAAATACATTGTTTTACTTATAATGTTTCACCAAGATAAACAAGCTTGGTAAGTCACTAAGTTATAAGAATATAACAAACATATTTTTATTGATAGCATAGAAAATTGATACAATCTCTGCAAAGAACAACTAGACAATAGATCAGAATTATTTCTAAAGATTCATTTATTTATTATTTTATGTATATGAGTGCACTGTAGCTGTACAGATGGTTGTGAGCCTTTGTGTGGTGGTTAGGAATTGAATTTAGGACCTCTGCTCTCTCAGGTCGGCCCCACTTGCTCAGTCCCTGCTCCATCCAGCCCGAAGATTTATTATTATAAGTACATTGTAGCTGTCTTCAGACACCAGAAGAGGGCGTCAGATCTCTACGGGTGACTGTGAGCCACCATGTGGTTGCTGGAATTTGAACTCAGGACCTTCGGGAGAGCAGTCAGTGCTCTTATCCACTGAGACATCTCTCCAGCCCCTAGATCAGAATTTTAACTCAGAAACTAGTTGAGGAAGTTAACATACAGATATGCTTGCACATAGGAAAAGCAATGGGTAATATTCATCACAGTAGCATTGTATGAAATAGTGAAGGTTGTAAAGAACTCAAACAAAATGAAATATTATGCTGTCAAAAAAGGGACAAATATGTACATAATGGTAAATCAGTACCTAGATAGTATGATAGTGGCTGTGTAACAACTATAACAATGAACACAGTTGAGCAAGTGTGCTTGTGGGAAGGTGCAGCATATTTTGGGTATATGCCAAGGAATGGGATAGCTGGGTCTTCAGGTAGAACTATTCCTAGTTTTCTGAGAAACCACCAGATTGATGTCGAAGTGGTTATACAAGCTTGTACTCCCATCAGCTATGAAGGAGTGTTCCCCTTGTTCCACATCCCTGACAGCATGAGCTATTCCTTGAGTTTTTTATCATAGCCATTCTAATGGCTGTACAGTAGAATCTCAGAGTCATTTTGATTTGCATTTCTCTGATGACTAAGGACATTAAACATTTTTTAAGTGCTTCTTGGCCATTCAAGATTACTCTGTTTCTTTTGTTTTGTTTTTCTTTTCTTTCTTTCTTTCTTTCTTTCTTTCTTTTTTTTTTTTTTTTTTTTTTTTTTTTTTGAGACAGGGCTTCTCTGTGCAGCCCTGGCTGTCCTAGAACTCACTCTGTAGACCAGGCTGGCCTCGAACTCAGAAATCCACCTGCCTCTGCCTCCCAAGTTCTGGGATTAAAGGCATGCGCCACCACCGCCCAGCTCTGTACCCCATTTTTAATTGGGTTATTTGTTATGTTGGTATTTAATTTCTCCAGTTCTTTATATATTTCTTAGCCCTCTGTCAGATGTAAGGTTAGTGAAGATCTTTTCTCATTCTGTAAGCTGCCACTTAGTTATCTATAAGCTCTGCAGGGATAAAGATAAAGCAGAGATTAAGGGTATGGCCAAATCAATGACTGGCCCAACTTGAGATCCACCCCGTAGGAGAGAGTCAACTCCAGACACTATTAATGATATTCTGCTATACTTGCAAATAGAAGTCTAGCATAACTGTCATCTTAGAGACCTCACCCAGCAGTTGATGGAAACAGACGCAGAGACCCAAACATTAGGCAGAACTCAGGGAGTCTTGTGGAAGAGTTAGGGGAAGAACTGAGGAAGCCAGAAGAGTCAAGGACACTGCACGAAGACCTTCAGAACCAACTAACCTGGACCTATGGGACTCACAGAGACTAAACCACCAACCAAAGAGCATGCATGAACTGGACCTAGATCCCCTACACATATGTAGCAGATGTCCAACTTGATCTTCAGATGGGTCTCCTAACAATTGGAGCAGGGGCTGTCCCTGACTCAGACACTGTTGCCTCACTTTGGATCCCCTTCCCTTAGCTGGGCTGCCTTGTCTGGTCTCACTGGGAGAGGATGTGCTTAGTCCTGATGACTTGACGTGCTAGTGTGGGAGAGACAGTCTCTTCCTGGCTGCCTTCAGTTCAAGATGTAGACCTCTTAGCTCCTCCAGCACCATGTCTGCCTAGATGCTGTCATGATTCCTGCTGTGATGATAATAGACTGAACCTCTGAACCTGTAAGCCAGCCCCAATTAAATGTAGTCCTTTATAAGAGTTGCCTTGGTCATGGTGTCTCTTCACAGCAATGAAACCTTAACTATGACATAGCCTAAGAGAAAGAAGTGTATTGCAGTCGACAAAGCCTAGAGGAACTGGAGATCTGAAGATTGCTTGATACAGACATAGAGATGCACAGTTTGGAGTTTCCACAGATGACTTACACAGCACCCCAAAGCAGTGCCATCAGCTGGGGAGCAACTGTTCAAATACACTGTGCTGTGGGGGACATTTCACATTCAAATCATCATCAAGCATGGAGGCTGAAGCCTGAAACCCTTTAGTGCTGAGGCAAAAGTTCAAGACCAGTCTGGGGTATAGAGTGAGATCCGTGCCAGCAGGGCAGGACTCTGTCTCCACCCTCTAATGAAAAGAAATTAAATTTAAAATACCATGAATTTGAAGCTCAATTTTATACATTGATTTATTTAACGGTCTCAGGGATACGCATATGGCTTCGTAAGACCCCCAACCCTTGGTCAGTGGTACTTACTTTGAGATGCCCCCGAGTGAGCCACCTAGACAAAGATGGATGCAAAAGCAAGAGGTTTATTTTCCAGCGTGTCGGGGTCGACCCTCAATCAGTCCCTCTAGGTGAGTGATGAGAAGGTGACCCTGAATGGCTATAACGAGCAGTTTTTATACTTTTTAGGGGCACAGGTTACATCAGCAAGTTTACAGTTCAAACTTATTGGCTAAGCTTATTGACCTTTAAATCTATTGGCTAGCAAGCATGACACACATTTGAACTCTACCTGGGACTTTCCAGAGGGTCAGGTGACTATCAGTCAGTACATTCTGACAATTTTTTACACAAGAATGTTCCTGTGGGTGGAGAATGGAACTTGGCCTAGCCTTGACCAGAGGGGGAACAGGAAAGCTATAAGGAGGGTGTGAGACTGGAAAACCCCTTCGGGTCCCTCAGCTTGTAAAACATTATTTCAGGTGTGCCTGTGAGGGAGCTCATGTCTAAGTGGTCAATTCACCCACCTGCAGGGTGTGGTTGACCAGTTGCCACTGGTGGGAGGAAGAGCATCTGAGCTTAAGGATGCCTGACTCTATAGCTCAGAAACAAAGCCTCAGCTTTGTTTCTAATCCTACATAGCTCTTTCCTTCCTGTTTCTGGGTGGTGGAGGCCGGGTTGGGGGTAGCACATACATAATGTTGTTATGTCCTAGCATCTTGGCAGGCTTTGAGGAAGGAGAAAAATTGCCAGAATCTTTCCTCAATTTCCCTGAGTGTGATCATTGTGGCAGTTCTCAGGTCGGACATCTCCTCCTTCAGGCCTTGCCTTCTGTCTCTCTTTCCTCTGGAGACGGTCTCCGCCCCAGAGGATGCTTCCAGCAGTCTCGGTCTCCGCCCGAGAGGATGCTTCCAGCAGTCTCGACTGAAGAGGGCGCTTCTTTCCAGGTGTCCCCTGTGGGCTCACAGAGCAGGCAAGCCGTCCTGCAGCACGCAGCCCTTTCTCTTGTTGGTCCCCAACTGGAACATTCCTCTGCTCCTCCTCCTTGAACTTTAACATGTTCAGAGAAGCTGTCCTTGGCCACCTCAGTCTTTGCTCCCTGCCAGCAAGCTCTGCTTTCTCCCTGGGAAGTGAGAACTAAACTGTCTGCTTTCCTGTGTACTAGTTATTGATGACCCACCCTCTGTGATAGAATTTAAGCACCAATAGGACAGGACTCTAATCCATCTTGCCTACCAGCCCTACATGCCTGGTTCAATGATCTCTCGGCCATCAACGACTGATCTACCAATGTAATCCATAAAGTAAGTTCTGAGATAGCCAGATACATCTCAGACCACAAACTAGACCTGGCTGCATATCAGAATCCAGGTTAGTCCCTCAAAGCTGCAAGCTCTAGTCTCTGAAAAATTGAATTCATTTCCGAAATACTTAGATTCTGGTTAATTCTAGCGGCCATTCTACATAGTGGCCACTAGAGGGGGACAGAGTCAAATATTACAAAAATCTAAGTTCCGTTTTGTTCTGGTTTTTCCCTTAGAGCTAAAAATCTTCCCCAGTCCGCCTCTTGGCTACCTTAACGGATTAAAGCAAACGTGATATATTGTGATGGACACCAGGCTGTACTCCACAGCAAGGCACCACTGGCATTTAGAAATTTCTCTTGGTTGTCCCAGCTGTAGGGCCCCTCCTTTGGCCTAAAGTCATCAAGAAGTTGACACCATCTTGGCCGCTCATCTGAGCCTGTTGTCTCTAAGGTAGTCTGAAATCTTCCAGTCAGCCTCACACCCTACTCACCCTTGGCTACTGTGGCAGACTGAAAGTCCCCGTATCCTCCCTTTGTTGACCCACTGTCTGGCTGTTCTCACAAAACCCACAATGCCGGCTCCCTGCATCTCCAGAACCCTCTCCATCTGCCCTACCAGAGCTGGGAAGAGATAAGCACCCTGTTGTCTTCAGTGATGAGCCACACAAGACCTGATAGGACACGCAGATCGGCACTCATCTAGTCGCCTGCAACTGTCACTGCCCCAGTTAGTTCCTGTGCCATCATGTGCCCTGCTGCCACCTACTCATCTTCCAGTCAGCCAGGTCTAGAAGACTGGGGGCCTTCTTGTTCCACTGTTCACATCATCCTGTTCTGGGTGTCCTCAGCAACAGCATGAAAGCGGGTTCATTCCGTGTGACCCTTAACTATACCCACACCCAAGCCTGTGCTGATCCTCACGGGTACCACTGTAAATGTCTGTCCAACTCCCATAGGATCTGCCTCCCTACGCTTGCCCTGGCTCTTATACTGTCTATCTCATTTGATCCCAAGCTTAGGCTTATAACTTCTGTTTCCCACTTTTTTCTAATATTCTTAGTTTTTGTCCATTTGTAAATAACAATATAATATAATAAATAATGTATAAAATCCATTTTCCTTACTTAGGAGGGCTGACATACCCACCTTGGCTAAATCCAACCGTTGTCTTTTTCTGCCCCTCCACTAAACACTGACAGTGAAAATAGCAAACAGATAGCAACAGATTGACAATAGCTTTTAAGGTGGTACAATACAATTAAGACAGCCCAGGAAAAAGTCCAGGAGTTTTCAACCTACACAAAGAAGTGAACCGAAGGCTTCTTTAAATGCAACCAACGAGTCTGAGAGTGGGAGAGATAGTTTTCCCCTGGGAACAGCAAATGGCCAGCCCTGAAAACACGCATGCAAGAAACGTGATCCAGACTGAGTGGATTCTTCTCAAGTATTTAGGAGTGTGTGTGTGTGTGTGTGTGTGTGTGTGTGTGTGTGTGTGTGTGTGTATGCATGTGTGTGACAATTAATAGTGAAAAAAGCAGGCCAGGACTTTGAAAATGAGCAAGAAAGGTTCTATGGGAGGTTTTGGAGTGAGAAAAGGCAGGGTGAATGGTATGATTATATTATAATCTCAAAAAAAATTAATGCAATAAAAATAAGTAAAAGTGGAAAGAAAAGAAAACCAAGTCCCAGGAAGAATAAGTAAGTTGCCCTAGTCACACAGCAAGCAGATCAAGTGATGAACCATCTTAATCTCCTATTACAGAGGGAGGCTCTGAGCCGGATACATCAAGTGCGTGTACAGCAATGCCACACTGAACCCCTTTGTACAATTAGCATGGCTATCAAAAACTCTTACAATATTAAATACATTGTAAAAATTGAGAGAACCACAAACAAAACTTGATACATTAACTATCAAAGTAGGAAACTTCAATTCACTCCTCCAAATTATTAACAAATCAGACATTAGAACTTACGTGAAAATAGCACACTAAGTGATATGGATTTTGTGGACTTTATAGAACCCAGTTCTCTGTAACTAGACACACACTCATGCTATACTTATAAAAACTAACAATTAACTAGCCATTGGTTCTCAGACATTGTGGCCTTGGGATTCTTTACCCTTTCAGTGATTCCAAACAGCTCTTATTTATTTGCACTATATTTGTCAATACTTATTGTAAGTCAAAACAGAAAGATATGTATGTATTTATCTCTGTTGCTTCATAATATGTATGTATTGTCTCTGTTGCTTTAGTTAAAAAAAAAAAAAAAAAAAAAAGCAACCCAGGACAGGAACACAAGGCATATTGCTTGCTATTCCACACAGTGTTGCCTCTAACCAAGGAAGTACAGCAAAAAACATAGAAGGACACTGCTTGCTTACTGCTTCCCAGGTTTATGCTTAGGTGGCTTTCTTATACTGCCCGAGGCCACCTGCCTAGGGAATGGTGCTGCCCATAGTGGGCTGGGTCCTCCTACAGCAATTATCAATCAAGACAAGTTCCCACAGACATACCCACAGGCTAATCTGACCTTGAAAATTCCTCAGTTGAGATTCTCCCCTCAAATGACTCTAGGCTGTCAAGTTGACAGTTACAGCTAACTAGGATGGTATTCATTAACATAATTTAAAAATCCAAATGCTTATTTTTAAGTAATAAAAACAAAGTCTTTGAATGTTATCATAAATAAAATTTCTTTGAAGAATACTTTTTACTACTTCGTGGTCTTACATAGCCCTGTAGTTCCAGCCACTTGAAAACCAGAAGCAGGAAGATATCAAGTTCAAGGCCACTCTGAACTATAAAGTTAGCTCAAGGGTACCCTGGACAAATAGAGTCCCTATCTCAAAACAAAAATTACAGAAAAATAAACAAACAAACAAACAAAAACAAAAAGCCCCCCCCAAAAAAATAAATCTGGGGGTATAGTCACTGGTAGAGTGCATGCTTGCAAGCCTAAGGCCTAGCTTCAACCCCAAAACCATAAGAAAGAAAAACAAATACTTTTGAAAAAGTAAATTAGAAGAGTAGCATTGTTTTATATTGTGGTAAATCTCTTTATCACCCAACTTGGTCAAAAAACAGCTGAATTCTCAGCAGCTTCTGCATTCTGTTGGTAAAGGCTATGAGGGAGCCTGGTTTCACAAAGAGAAAGGTAACCCTTGCCACCCATTCAGGCTTTGGTGTGCCAGTGCTGGCCTGGTCCACAGCTGGCCTTGATGCTCTCCTGTTGGACATAAACAAGGACACAGAGCATCATTTAAGACCACTTGGTGGCCAAGGTGGACCAATGTAAAGACAGACGGTGAAGTTATTGTGCCACAAAAATACCTAACCCTTCCCCATGGTGGTCAGTGCGAGTCTCCACTGCCTCCTACTCTCTTACAGCTCACAGTCCACCATCTAACTTTCCTAAGACTGTCCTCCGACAGTCCCAAAGGCCACAAGTCCCAGATCAAGCAGTAGGAGGTCCATCTCCCACTGAGGTTTCTAGGGGAGGTTCTCTCTTGCTGATTCCAGCTGTGGTGGCACCAGCATCTCCTTGGCTTGATCAGTGCCTTCATCTTCCCAGACTTTCTTTTTGTCTGACTCAAATCTCCCTTTGCCTTTCTTTGGAAATAACATCTGTCACTGGATTTAGGAATCACCCATACAATCCTGGATGATCTTTTCAAGATTCCTAAAGGCTTTCAAAGACCTTGAAACGGAACAGGCACTATGAAGGACTGGTTTGTTCTGTCTTGGCAGAACTAAACTGTCAACTCTCTGGCATTGTGTGTCCTTTCCAGAGCAATAGTTTTGTCCGTAGATGGATAAGGCAATATTTGCCCTGTGGCTGCTACCTTGCCACAATAAGCAAGCTCACGTGGAGGTAAAGATGCTCAATTCTTCTTTGAAGGAGAATGGGGAAGCTGTCAAGAGCAGACATGTCTCATTGTCAAATGATCTTTAATAATGAAATAACATTAAATGTCACATTCTGTGAATTTCTGATGTTTTTGAAGACTACCTATATAAAGTAATTTGAACTGTTAAACATTAGCTACTCTTGGATATTTCTATTTAAGTAAATTGAAAATACTTTATTATAATTAAATTAGAATCTAACATAACCATGATTTTACTATCTGGTCCTTAACTTGTGTTAATCATCTTAAACATTTGTAATAGCAACTATTAGAAGGACTGAGTCAGAGCCTTGTATTCTTGAATGAGTTGCATAGGCACAATGCCTATCAAAGAGTAACAATATTAATTTCAAAATTTGTGTCAATATACAAATTTATATCAATGAAAACATTAATTTTCTATCAATATATAAATTCTGTACCAAGGAAAGAAATTATAACTTCAATTCTACATCAATTACAAAGATTTATATCAATGTAAGATTATGGTTACACAATGCTTTGTTCAAGAATAAAATCAGCAATCCACCCTATCTATTTCCTCCCTGTTAGAAATTATGACCATTTCCATATTATCCCTTAAAATGGCAACCTAACTATAATTTGTATAATAACCATAACCAGACACCCAAACCCAAGGAATCGGACTGATGACTCTCCATGGTTTCTTCCTGCTGAATAGGGGAGACAAGAAGGGTGTCTTTAAAAGGGTGGGGAGGGGTATGAGAGTTAGAAAACTAGTTAGACTTAAGAAAGGCAGCTTTAGCATGTGACATCCAGTCTCTATATGCTTAGAGGCTCAAGACTTGACTGAAGTTCTGACTGGATCCGTCTAAAAGGTTGGGTGAAGCAAGATCATCTGGAATCAGTAGCAATTTCTGAAGCTACTCTGGAAGCAAGTCTCTGGACAGCATCAGAAAGCAGGAGATGGGCAGCCAGTCCCACAACATCCAGAGGAAGCTCCACTCCCAGGTGCTCTGACACACCCAGGATCAGAGGTAAGCAGGAACCAACACCTGTCCCAACACTGGGAGTAACTGGGACCAGCGGGACCAGGCACATAGGAACTCACCCAGCCCAGTGACTCAGGTTCCTTCTAGTCTGTCTGGGTTAGTGTTCTGAGCAGACCTTGGGCACAATCTCTGTAGCCAGTCCCACAACACACAGAGAAAGCCACACTCCCAGGTGATTTAACAAGCCCAGGATCTCAGGATCCCAGAATCACAGGATCACAGAGTCAGCTTGATTCCGAGGAGTTCTGACACAACCAGGATCACAGGAAGGACAGGCTCCAGTCAGATTTAGCAAGGGTAGGTAGCACTAGAGTTAACCAGATGCCATGGGGCAAGTGTAAGAAAATAAACAACACAAACCAAGGTCACTTGACATCATCAGAACCCAATTATCC
>NW_022196905.1:7354320-7354544 GCF_008632895.1 Mastomys coucha
AAATCCACACAAACCTAATTCCACCTTTTACAACAGAAACAACAGGAAGTGACAATTACTTTTTCTTATTATCTTAATTTGAAAATTAATATTACCAACATATCCTAATCGATTGAAATCCAATAACACGAGGATTTGGAAATTTGTTGATTGTCGTCCAATGCTCTCTCTAATTTGGTAATTGGAGAAATAGGTCCAACATTGTACAATCTATATACACTGTC
>NW_022196905.1:7356160-7362031 GCF_008632895.1 Mastomys coucha
GATAAATTGAAATCATGTAACTTTTCTCATCATAATGCAATAAAAGTTTTTTTTTTTTTAAAAAAAAAGAAAGCAGGAGCTGGAAGAGTAGGTAAGTTCAGCATATCTGAGGATGAATCTTGTCAGAGCTGTATATTTTGTAATATATGAATCTCACAATCAAAATTTTAGTACCATTAAGATATCTGTACAGATCAGTTAAGGATGAAAGACAACCGTCTTTTTTATGAGTTAGTTTTATCAATGACTAATTGTAATAAATCTTTATTACATATGAAGGAAGACATGAAAAATTTTAAGGATTCCATAACAAACAAGATTTATTATCTCATTTTAGTTGGAAGTTTTGGCTAGAGACATTATTATTTCTAAACCAGCTATTGAGCTGTTCCCATGTCGAGGAATCAGCAGATCAAGTTACCTGTCGCGTGTGATTTTCTCGAATTTTTTGAGATCTTTAGGGGCCTTCCCCCGTCATATCTGATCTATATCCCTCTGGAAGGGATCCAATGCCTTTTCTCCTTTCCTGTCAACACAAATACAGAGCCTCTGTCCCAAGAGCATGCTGTTGCTCCAGTAACTGGAAATCATTAAAGATATAGCTTGAACTCTATCCCAGAGGAATTTTAATATAACCAACAAACTCATAACCACACATATTTTGATAATTAAAGCAATTTAAAACAATTTAAGCAATCTAAATATATTTAACCATTGAGACTGTTTTTGTATCATCTCCTGCTTATTTGACCTATAATTTAAGATCAAAAGTCTCAAATTTTATACATTCAATGTATACTAAAATCTTCCCTATTATGGAGATTAGTATCTCTGTGCGCACATATTGTAGTTGTCCCTTTCTCTTTATATAATTCTCAAGGGTTAAATTTCTACTGTCTGGGATAGGTTAGGCTTCCTATCCTTAGTTTTTTTACCTAATTTTTTAAAGATCAAATGTCTCAATATTTATTGTCTATGTCTATTTTTTGTGTTATCCTACTTCTCTATTTATGTTGTATTAGGCAAAAGCAATCCCAGAAATATCATGCAGACCCATTTGAGAATTTTCTCTGGTAAGACTTTTAAATTTCTTTAAAGCATTCTTTGTTTATTTTCTCTATTTTCTCCATTCTGTAGAGCTTAATATTTATGTATATTTAAGAACATTTAAACAATTATCATTATACACTCTTCTGTCCCTAAAAACAATTAAATAAAATTTTAAAAATCTCTACCCTTTGATTATTTGCTTGTAAGAAGCAGCTGTGCCTACCATTTGGCCCTCTGCCTTCCTCCTAGCAGTTGTCCTAACTCTTTGCACAGCAGGGGCTCCCAGCTTCTCTTAGATGGTACTGTCTTTGGCAGTTGTGTTCCTTTGTTCTAGTTTCGTGGCTTGCATGGGAACTATATGATATCTCTATATTTTAAAAGAACATCTAAACAATTATCATTGCACAGTCTTCTATCCTTAAAAACAATTAAATCAAATTTTAAAAATCTCTGTCTTTCATTTATCTGGTAGCTGGAGGCAGGCAGCTTTTATTGTCTGCTTTTCATGTCTTCCTCCTAGCAGGTGGCCTGGGATAAATCTCTGCCAGTGGCTGTGTTTATTTGTTTTAGTTTTGTGGTTTGTGCAGGAACCATGTGATTCTTGACTCAGTTCCCTGAGAAACTAATTCTTCCTGCTCCTAAACTATATCACTGTGTGTGTGTGTTCCATCTGATAATCTCTAAGTAATTTTAAAAATGAGTTTTTACCCTACTTTGGGCATCATCTGATGTAGGAGTTTTAGCTACACCACTTTGAGTTCCCAGCATGTTGTGTGCTTCCAGCCACCCGCCCAGGAACTCTTTGGATCCGTGAATGAGAGGCACATACACATTAGCTTATTTTTAAAATGTCTTGGCTGACTTAATGACTGGAAACTTCTAATTCTCCAACTGTTACCCTGGGCCCTATTGGAGAAGTGGCCAGTAGCCACTCATCTGAAATCTTACATGACTAGTCGGTGTTATCTCCTGTAGCTCCTATGTCCATCCATCTCCTTCCTGCCCCATGGTGATTCTGCATCTCTTCCTCCCTCCTGCATCTTTACCTGCATAAATCTAAGATTCCTGGCCTGTCTCCTTTTGCCCAGCCATTAGCCATTGGCATCTTTATTGACTGATCGAAAACCAATTGGGAACAAGGACTTTCAGTGTTTGGAAACACAGATTCCCAATTAGGGAACCGAATCAATTTAAAACATTAGAACCAATCTCCAACACCACTCCTTAATCCACAAGGAAAGAAGAACTGACAGACCACGGCATTTCACTGCCTTACTCGGTTGGGCATATGGTATTCCAAGACCCTATTCTTACCATTGATTAGATCCATAACTCCTAGCCATAGATATAACTTCTGCCCCAGCTCTCATTCAGCTAGTACCCAACCCAGGTGCCAATGCCTCCTTCCAAGAAGCTCCTTTGGAGTTGCTATAGGGTTTTATTGTTGTGAAGAGAGACCATGACCACAGCAACTTTTATATAAAAGAAAACATTAAACTGAGACTGGATTACAGTATCTGTTATCATCCATGGCAGGAAGCATGGTGGTGGGCAGGTGGGTATGGTGTTGGAGAAGGAGCTGAGAGTTCTACATCTTGATCCAGAGGTAGCAGAAAAATTCTATGTGCTTCTAGACCTGACTTGAACTTCTGAGACTTCAAAACCCACCCTCCTAGTGATGCACTTCCTCCAACAAAGCTATGCCCACTTTAACAAAGCTACATTTCCCAATAGTACCACTTTATATGAGCTTATGGGGTCCATTTTCCTTCAAACCACCTCAGGAGGAAACTAAGTTCTCCAACTGGAGGGCCACCAAAAGCCACCATGTGTGTACTCGGGCACCACAGTTAGCAAAAGGGACAGACATCATTCACACTCAAAGGACACTACAAAAGAGATAACATAATGTGCATCAGGCTAAAGACACCCAGCTCTCAAAGCAGAGATTCCATAAGACACCACAAAAATCCACATTCAGTCTCCTTTTCTGTCTCTCTGGAATGTCCTCCATGTTCTTTCTTCCTCAAGATTTCAGGTCAGCATGAGAAGCTTCCCTTCTGTTCCACACACTCTCCCTTCTGTTGTGTTCTTAATCACTGGAAAGTTTTGCACAGACAACCTTAGATAAAACATATCACATTTTTTACTATAACAATCGTTGCCTTGATACAAACTGGCTTCTGGTGAGATAGCACCAGAATGGCTTCAACTATGTTGCCATTCTTCAATTATATCTTTTCTATAAAGGCCAAGAATGTTCTGGAAGCCCCAAGCCCAAGACTTTATGATCTTTTTCCCAGAAGCCAGGGAAACATAAAGAAGGCAATTCCAACCATGACCCTAACACTGTGGGTGAGGCACTCCAAGAGGCCCACATGTTTCAGGGGAACCTACTCCTTTTGCCATTCTCTCCCTAATGCTTCATTAACATATTGGGGTTCAGGAATCACCACACACAGATTCCAGTCTCAGTTAAGCAAAATTATTTTATTGAATACTTCCCCCAAGACTGATTGGTCAGGGTCACATCATAGACGAGAGAGCTAAGACTGAACCTTGAATATTTCTCAGGGACGGTTTATAAAGGAAAAACCAACAATGAGCTCATGTGCAGGTCAGGAAGTATTCCCTGGTGATCAACTCTAACTCGAGCTATTGCGGCTAGCTAGACAGAGTAGTTCTAATTGACCTTTATTCTGATTGCTCCTAAGTGAAGCTAACAGTTGTGGATTTTTTAAGATTAATAAACCTCAGAATATACACAACAAAGCAGGGTATGTGGTCAGCAAGACACTGTTCTGAATCAAGCTATTTTTCTTTATCAATGGTTAACAGATATGGAACAAAAATGGCTACAGCTATGCTAGGCCTCAACAACTCTAAAGACTAAAAATCTCATCAGATGATATGTGAGGCCTGGACCCGTGATGTCGCTGCTATGCTACCCACTGCTTGCCTGATGCTCACTCACATTTCTTGCCTCTGGCCTGTACTAACTTTTGAGAGTACACCTTTGTTGATTTCAAAACATCTGGGTGATACTCATCTTCAACAATAATAAGAATTAGGTACCTCTAAATAGCCAAACTAAAAATCCTCCCAACAGCAGTTTAAATTTCCACTTTTTATATTTCTTAAATCTTTTTATATTTAAATATTTTGAAAATCTTCTAAGATTCTTAAATTTTTCCTTGGTATATTTCAAGGTGGTTAAAAAAAAAAAAAGTAGTGGTAGTTTTGGTTTCCTTCAAGCTGCAAATGAGGATATTGTGTTCTTAAATTAATCATGGTTTTGCCATGTGTCCTTGCCAACCTAAACCACTAGTGTTACCTAAGCCACATCTTTTATGTGTTTCTTTGTTTCTTTGTTTATTTTTGAGGCAGGGACTCACTATGCATTGCTGACTGTTCTGGAACTCACCATGTAGACCATGCTAGCCTTGAACTCACAGAAATCCACCTGCCTCTGCCTTACAAGTGCAGGGATTAAAAGTGTTCACCAACACTCTTGGCTGAACCAAGACTTGATGTGTAAGAAGATGCTATAGCTTTAGCCACTACTCTGCTGACCCCCATTAGGCTTGCCAAACAAGGAACATCCAAGCCCACTGAACAAGGAACAACTAGCTTAGACCTCCTTCTCCCCAATTCCCCTGCCTTCCCTCCAGGACATGCCCAGCTGCCTTGAGCTAGCTGTGGGCTGTCCTCTGAGCTCTATTGTCTGGCCACTGCTCTGCTGGGCTCCATCAGGCCCACTGAACAAGAAACATCCAGACTTGCTATACGAAGAACATCCAGTCCAAGGATGTGTGCAGGAGGCCTGCTGCACAGGGAGCATTCAGATTAGGCCTGCCTTCCTGATACCTGCTACACCAGGAACATCAAGGGATGACCAGATGACTAAAGGCCAGCATAAGAACACAAACAAGTCCAGGGCAACCTGACACCTTCAAAGCAAAGCTATCCCACCACAGCAAACCATGGACATCCTAACACAACTGAAGCACACACACACACACACACACACACACACACAAATGGCCTTAAATCCAACCTTATAAAGATGAAATACACCCTTAAAGAGGAAATGAATAAATCCTTCAAAGAAGTATATGAAAGCTTGGGCACAAGCTCCGCAGCCAGTCCCACAACACCCAGAGGAAGCTCCACTCCCAGGCACTCTAAGACACCTAGGATCAGAGGTGAGGAGGATACAACTTCTGTCCCAACATCAGGAGTAACTGATACCAGCAGGACCAGGCACACAGGAACACCGCCAGCTCAGTGGCTAAGGTTGCTTCCGGTCTGTCTGGGCCAGCTGATGCCCTGAGCAGACCTTGGGCGCAAACTCTGCAGCCAGTTCCAAAACACCCAGAGGAAGCTCCACTCCCAGGCGCTCTAACACACCCAGGATCAGAGGTGAGGAGAACACAACATCTGTCCCAATACTGGGAGTAACTGGGACCAGCGGGACCAGGCACACAGGAACTCTGCCAGCCCAGTGGCTCTGCAGCCAGTCCACAACACTCAGAAGATGCTCCACTCCTAGGTGCTCTAACAAGTCCAGGATCACAGAATCACAGAATCACTGAATCACAGGATCACAGAGACAACTTGACTCTGAGGAATTCTGACACAACCAGGATCACAGGAAGGACAGGCTCCAGACAGATTTAGCAAGGGCAGGTAGCACTAGTGATAACCAGATGGTAGGAGGCAAGTGTAAGAATATAAGCAACACAAACTAAGATCACTTGGCATCATCAGAACCCAATACTCCCACCATAGCAAGTCCTGGACACACCATCACACTGGAAA
>NW_022196905.1:7362407-7368246 GCF_008632895.1 Mastomys coucha
AAATACAGGAGAACACAGGTAAACAGCTAGAAGCCCGTCAAGAGGAAACACAAAAATCCCTTAAAGAATTATAGGAAAACACAATCAAACAAGTGAAGGAAATGAACAAAAATATCCAGGATCTAAAAATGGAAAAAGAAACAATAAAGAAATCACAAAGGGAGACAAACGTGGAGATAGAAAACCTAGGAAAGCCATCAGGAGTTGTAGATGCATGCATCACCAACAGAATACAAGAGATAGAAGAGAGAATCTCAAGGGTCTCTGCCCCACCCAAGTTGAGGGATGAGGTCACCCACCCATTTCCAAATTTTTAACCCAGAATTGCTTTTGTCTAAAGGAAATAAAGGGGCAAAGTGGGGCAGAGACTGAAGAAAGACCATCCAGAGAGTGCCCCACCTGGGGATCCATCCTGCATGCAGACACCAAACCCAGACACTACTGCTAATGCCAAGAAGTTCTTGCTGACAGAAGCCTGATACAGCTGTCTCCTGAGAGGCTCTGCCAGATCCTGACCAATACAGATGTGGATGCTCACAGTTAACCATCAGACTAAACACAGGGACCCCAATGGAGGAGTTAGGAGAAGGATTGAAGGAACTGAAGGGGCCTTATCTGGCATCAATGGAAGGGTAGGCCCTTGGTCCTGTGAAGGCTTGATGTCCCAGTGTAGAGAGAGGAATACTAGGGCAGTGAGAAGGGAGTGGGTGAGTGGTTGGGGTAGCACCCTCATAGAAGCAGGGTAAGGGGGGGCGTGATAGGGAGTTTACAGAGAGGAAACAGGGAAAGGGGATTTATTTGATATGTAAATAAATAAACTATCCAATTAAAAATAATACTTGAAGTTCTATCTAGAGCAAAGAAAAAAAAAACCAAAGTGTCACTATTAGCCAATGATATGATAGTATATATAAGCAATGCTAAAATTCTACCAGGGAACTCCTATAGCTGATAAATAACCTTCAGCAAAGTGGCTGGATATAACATTAACTCAGAAAAATCAATAGCTCTCTTTAATGCAAATGACAAAGGGGCTGAGAAAGAAATCAGGGAAACAATACTCTTCACAATTTCCACAAATAATATGATATTGAAAGACTTGAATGACAAAAATTTCAAGTGTTTGAAGAAGGAAATTGAAGAAGATATCAGAAGGTGGGAAGATGTTCCATGTTCAAGGATCAGTAGAATCAACATAATAAAGATAGTCACCTTAACAAAAGCAATCTACAGATTCAATGCAATCCCCATCAAAATTCCAACACAATACTTTGCAGACCTTGAAAGAACAGTACTCAACTTCATATGGGGAAAAAAAAACAGGATAGCTAAAAAAACAATCTTGTACAATAATAGAATTTCTTGGAGGTTATCACCATTCCTGATTTCAAGCTATACTACAGAGCAATAAAAAACAAAACAAAACCACCACCACCATCAACACCACCACCAACAACAACAAAAAACCCTGCATGGTACTGCCATAAAAGCAGACACAACATATTCATCAGTGGAATCGAATTAAAGACCCAGAAGTAAACTCACACACCTATGAACATCTTGTTTTTGATACAGAAGCCAGAAAAATGCAGTGGGAAAGAAAGCATTTTTAACAAATGGTTCTGTTTAACTGGATGCCTGCATGTAAAAGAATGCAAATAGATTCATATCTTATCACCCTGCACAAAACTCAAATCCAAGGCAATCAAAGACCACAACAAAAAAACAGATATCATTGAACCTGATAGAAGAGAAAGTGAAGAATAGCCTTGAACACTTTGGCACAGGAGACTACGTCCTGACTGAGCAGAACACCAATAGTGCAGGCATTAAGATCAAGAATTAATAAATGGGACCTTATGAAATTGAAAAGCTTCTGTAAGGTTTTCCAAGGGCACTGTCGATAGGACAAAACAGCAGCCTGGAGAATGGAAGATTTTTCTCAACTCCACATCTGATATCCATATCCAAAATACATAAAGAACTCAAGAAATTAGACATCAACAACCTAAGTAATCCAATTTAAAAATGGGGTACATATCTAAACAGAGAACTCTCAAGAAAGAAATCTCAAATGGCTGAGAAACATTTAAAGAAGTGTTTAGCCATCAGGATAGTGCAAATCATGACAACTTTGAGATTTCATGTTACTCCAGTCAGAATGACTAAGATCAAAAACACAAAGAATAGCTCATGATGGCCAGAATGTGGAACAAGGAGACCACTCCTCCATTGCTGTTGGGAGTGCAAACTTGTACAGCCATTTTTGAAATCAATATGACATGTTCTCAGAAAACTGGGAATCAATATATCTCAAGACCAAGCTATGCCACTCCTGGGCCTAAACCCAAAAAGTACTCCATCCTACCACAAGAACACTTGCTCAACTATGTTTATAAGCAGCTTTTTTTCATAATAGCCATAAACTGGAAACAAACTAGATGTCCCTCAACAGAAAAGTGGATTTTTAAAATGTGATATATTTACCAAATGGAATATTAATTAGCTGTTTAAAAAATGACATCATGAAATTTGCTGGAAAATGGATAGATCTAGGAAAAAAAAAATCCGAAGCGAGGTAACCCAGACCCAGAAAGACAAATATGGTATGTATTCAGTTATAAGTAGATATTAACTGTGAAGTAAAGGATAATCATTCTACAATCCACAGACCCAGAGAAGTAGCTAAGCAACAAGAAGGGCTTAAAGGGGAGACACAAGGATATTCCTTGAAAGGGGAAATAGAATAGATTTCCAGGGTGGACTGGGAGTAGGTAGGGATGAGAACAGGAGAGCTATTAGGGGAAGATTAGAGGGAGAGAATACTGAGAGAGATGATTAGAATTGACTGGGGGAGTTCATTTTGGGAGGGAGGTAGAAACCTAGTGCAATGTAAACTCCATAGAATCTACCTGGGTGACACTAGCAAAGACAGTGGAGGACAGGGACCCTGAACTGGTCATCCTCTGTAACCAGGCAAGGCCTCAAGTGGAGGGACTAGGACACCAACCCCAGCCATAGAACCTCCCACTACAGTTTGTCATGCCTGTATGACATGATCCAACCAGAGCCTAGCATAATTATCATCAGAGAGATGTTATCCAACAACTGGTTAGAGCAGATGCAGAGACCCACAGCCAAACGTTAGGTGGAGCTTGGAGAATCCCGCAAGACAGATCAGAGGAACAAGAGGATCAACTGACTGGGACTTGTGGAAATTATTTTAATCTTGGCCAGGGTTTCTATCCTGCCTTTGGTTATTGAGTTCCAGAATTAAAAAAACAAAACAAAACATATAGCCTTTATATTTTTAATAAGCCTTAAGCAGCACAAGAGCTGAGCAGATATATCTAGACTCCATGTTATTAGAATCTGTTTCCCTACTGATAACCCCAAATTATTGCTTATACTATTTACTGTTTTATTTGGGCTGCTCTTAACTCTTAATTGGCCTGTCCTCAGGGTCAAATTTTTATGGCTTAGCTAACCCATGGTAGCTTCTCCTTTTCCCTCCTGCATGTTCTTCTCACTGTCCTCCTCCAACCCTAAACCCTTGAAATCTAAAGCACACCTACATCTCTTCTGCCTAGCTATTGGCCGTTTGAATACGTATTTACCAATTAAAAATAACTTGGGGTCAGGGTCACTTAGTGTTTTATGTGTAGACTCTCTCATCTTTGGGACAACCAGTCTTAGGGGCCACAAATTAACATTAAAATAAAACAATATTAGACCAATCCACTATAGGGACTCATTGGGCTGGAAGCGATCTGGGAGCCTATATGGGCCTGACCAAGGTCCTCTGTATATATGTTATGATTGTGTAGCTTGGTGTTCTTGTGGCATTCCTAACAGTGGAAGCTAGGGCTGTCACTGACTCTTTGGGACCCCTTTCCTCCTACTGGGTTGCCTCATCCAGCCTTGATGTGAGAACATGTGTCTGGTCCTATTGTAGCTTGTCATGCCATATTTGGTTGATGTCCCTGGAAGGCCTGCTCTTTTCTGAGGGGAGGTGAAGATGGTGTGGATTGGGGGAAATGGGGAGGGGAGAGGTGAGGGGGAGGACACTGACAGGAAACTTAAGTCAAGATGTAATACATCAAAGAAGAAAAAGAAAAAGAAAAAGAGAAAGGTTGGGTGGGTGACACTCCTGTTGTCTGTAAATACAGTGCAATACCACAGCCCTCTAGAACTTGCCTACCCCACTTATTGTGATTTCCCACATGCCCCTTCTCTCTATCTTTGGCAACTTTTCTCTATTCTTTGATTCTTTGAATTTAACAATTGTAGGTGCCCCAAATAATGCCATTGAATTAGTTTGCTTTTTGTTGCTGAGATAAACACCATGACCAAAAACAACTTGAGGGGAAAAGAGTTCATCTGGCTTACATGTCTCAATCACACTCCATCAAGAGAAGTCAGAAAAGAGGCAGGAACCATGGGGGAGTTCTGCTTGCTGGCTTGCTCAGCCTGCTTTCTTATAACACCTGCCCAGGGATGTCACTTCTGACAGTGGACTGGGCCCTCCCACATCAGTAAAAAAACAAGAAAATGTCCCACATACATGCCAACAAGCCAATCTGCTGGAAGAAATCCCTCAATTGAGGTTCTTGAGATGCTAGTTTGTGTCTAGTTTTAAAAAAACAAAAAAACAAAACAACAACAACAAAAAAAACCTAACAATAACAAAAATCACACTGTTTTGTATGTAGCAGTTTTTTGGACTGGTTTTTGGTTTTGTTTTGTTTCGTTTTGGTTGGTTGGCTGGCTGCTTTTTTTTTTTTTCTATTCTCTACTAAAAGAATTCTCTTGTTAAACATATATATATATTTTTTATCCATTTGGCTGTTGATAGACTTCCATATTTTTTTCTATGCCTTGACTACTATGAATTGTGTGACACTGAACATATCTTCAGGTCCTGGTTTTAAATCTTCTGAATAAATTCCAGTAGTGGTATTTCCTGGATCCAACAGAAACTCCACTTGTAAAATCGGAAGGGTTTCTACACTGTTTTCCATAGACTCTGCCTACTTTATATTCTCACCAGAAGCTTGCAGACATTCAGGATTTCTCCACAGCTTCACCTTTGTCATCTGTCTCTTAAAAAAAAAAAGCCATCTTGACAGGTGTATCTCTCCCCCTTGCTCTGCTGCTCTCCGTCCTGTGGTTCTACCTTTCCATGGGACTGTTGACCATTGAGAAACCTCTACTATAGTCTACTTTAAATCCATCCTGTGGTTCTACCTTTCCATGGGACTGTTGACCATTGAGAAATCTCTACTATAGTCTACTTTAAATCCAGGTTGTTTGTTATTGAGTTGCTAGCATTTTCTATGAATTTTAGATATTAATTTCAGGAATATTGTTTCTCCTGTTCCATAAGTTGCCTGTTGTTTTTGTTGAACTTCATAGCTTTTTTTGTTGGTAGGAATCCACTTACTTTTGGGGTTCTTGTCTTTATGTAATATCCAATGAAGCCATTGCCAAGATCAATGTCAGGAAGTCTTTCCTCCAGATTTCTGTCTTGGAGTTCTGCAATTTAATGTCTCAGATTTAAGTCTTTAATCCAATTTTAGTTGATTTTTGTGTTGGTGTGATAAGGGTTCAGTTCTTTCTTTTCTGTGTGGTTATCCTGTTTCTCTCTTACTATTTTTTGAAAAGACGATCCCTTCTCCATTGTACATTCTTGGTATTCCAACTGTAGATTGTTGCAGGATATTTGATCACACCATGATCCTTGAGATTGTGTTATGTGCTGGAAAAAAAACATTTTTCAGTTGTGGTGTAGTCCAGCCTTAGCACACATCTTTTTTTTTTTTTTTTACATGTAAATTTC
>NW_022196905.1:7368764-7378866 GCF_008632895.1 Mastomys coucha
TCTTTCTCCACAACCTCTCCAGCATCTGCTGTCACCTGAGCTTTTTATCCTAGCCATTCTGACTAGTGCTTAGCACACATCTTAATCCAAGAGCTCTCTGCTTCAATATTGTGAACAGGATTAAAATAAGATCAACCATAGGTCAAGAGGCAGAGCAAGCAACCAGTTGACAGGAAGTAAACGAAGGATATTTTTAAAAAAAACAGAGAGAGTAAGAGGGAGTCAGGAAGATGATCAGACGAGCATGAAGTAGAGAGGAGAGACATTTAATTTGAAGGAGATGTTGTGAGAGAGAGGAGTCCTTCTCTGAGAAGGAAGGTCAGCTGGGTGTTTACTCTGCTTCTCTGAGCCAGCAAGCTTTCACCCTAGTATCTGGCACCTGAGTCTTCATTGGTAAAATCTAGTGACTAAGATTGTTTTAAAAATCAAGAGTAGATCAATTGATCACACATGTGTGTATTTATATCTCGGTTTTCTATTCTGTTCCACAGGCCAGTATGTCTGTCTCCATAGGTCAGTATGTCTGTCTTCATGTTTATACATACTGTTCTGATGACTTTAACTTTGTAATACTATTTTCAAAATCTGAAAATATGAAGTCTCCATGACTTATTCCTTTAATATTTATATAGTTATTTGTAGTCATTTGTGATGCCTTGTGTGTTATAAAATCTCTTTTCTCCTGCACAGAAGCAGAGGACTGGGCATTCGAGGTTTGGCCTCACCTGTAATCCACTGCTGTGGACCAGGAAGGCACTGCCGCTGAAGATGTGATGAACATTAACACTGCTTTACAAGAGGTGCAGAAGACCTCCTTCGTCCCAACACAGGGTATTCTCAAGGCTTCCAAAGGCTCAGACAAGGGCTAAGCCCAACTCTGTGTGCTCGAATCCACCTGTGATGAGCCCATGTATGTCAAGCTCGAAGAGCACTTTGTGCGGAGCACCAAATCAACCTGCTTAAGGTTGATGACAACAAGAAACTAGGGGCATGGGTAGGCTTCTGTAAAACTGATTGAGAGGGGATGCTGTGTAAAGTGGTTTTGTGGTTAAGGACTATGGCAAAGAATCTCAGGCCAAGATGCCATTGAGGAGTACTTCAAATGCAAGAAATGAACAAATAAAAATGTTGGTTCATCAAGATTTTAAGCTCTACTAAATACAAAACAAACAAACAAAAACACTTTATATATTTATGTTCATTTAAGAAAACATTACCAGCACTTGGGAGGCAGAGGCAGGTGGATTTCTGAGTTCGAGGCCAGCCTGGTCTTCAGAGTGAGTTCCAGGACAGCCAGGGCTATACAGAGAAACCTTGTCTTGAAAAACTATTAGTAGTGATGTATTATCTTGAAATATACAGTTAATACGTTTGGAGTTGTTTAAAATTTATATTGAGAAAAACGTATGTATTTTCAGTATTGCCATAGACAAGCATCTACATAAGATTGTTAAATTGATTTTTGTTTTATATCAAACAACTTTTATAATACTCATTTTTATTGTTATAATATTTTATAAATATTAAGGAATATGACAAAAAAGATACTGTATGTATTGAAGGGGGGTCTCTGGACGGAGCTGGGGTACAAAAGGAAAGCAAGAATGTGATTTAATTCTATTTACTTAAAATATGTTTTTAAATGTTAACAAACTCAGATAAATTGAAATCATGTAACTTTTCTCATCATAATGCAATAAAACTTAAAAAAAATATTGGTTCATTTAAAAAAATAAAAAATAAAAGAGCATTTAACTGAGGAATTGTTTGCAGCATGACAGCATACATGGTACTGGAACAGTAGGAGAGCTAGCCACCCTGAAACCACCAAGCCCTCCCTGAGAGATGCATCCTCTCCAACAAGGCCACACCTCCTAATCCTCCTACTCCTTTCAAAGAGGTGGCTCAATGGTGACTGAGCACTAAAATATATGAGCTATGGTGTCCATTCTTATTCAGACCACCACATTCTACTCCTGACCCCCATAGGCTTGTAGTCATATTATAACACAAAAATACATTCAACCCAACTTCAAAAGTCCCCATAGACTATAATAGTTTCAACACTTTAAAACCCCAAATCTCTTCTAAGACTCATGACAATCCCTTAACTGTAATCCTCCGTAAAATCAAAATCAAATAGCAGATCACGTAGTTCCAATATACAAGATCTTGGATTCTCCGACCCAATCCAGGTTTCACCTTCACAGCTTCACATAATGACCTTCCTGGGTCTCCATGGTACAGGCCTGGCCTCACTGGCATTCTTAACCACACAAGCGATTCCACAGCCCCTTTCTTTTATCTTTGACTCTAAAGCAACATGGCTGAAGCTGCCAATTTCTGCTGCTTGATGGGGCTAGGAGTTGGCTCTTTCAATTACTCTGCATCAGCTTTCTGTTGTTGATGGTTTCCTTTACTGCTTAAGCTTCTCTTTAATTCCTTTTCACAAGTTGGAAGCTTAGCTAGCTGGAGTCATGCCCTTTATTCCACTTTGCATAAGGCTTTTCTTTAAACTTTTAGTCTTGAGCACAGGTCTTGGCTCCATTACTTCTTTGTGTTTCTTTTCCCCTCAAATTTTACATTTTGTATTTTTCCTTGCCCAGTTTGTTCCTTTTTATTATAGCTCTGAATAAGACTGGTCACTAATAATCACACCACAGAGTCAACACTAGGCTGTCTTGAAGTCTCCTCTGCAGACACCATTAAACCAAAACCTCTCCAATTTAGCCTCAGGCAGGTATTTTAGACTGTGGCATAAAGCAGTCATATTTTTAACCAAAATATTACAAGAACAGTCTCTAGGCCATTTACTAATATTCTTTTCCTCTGAAACCACTTGAACCAGGCACTTACATTGCCCCTAACAGCTCTGTCTTTATGTTCCAACTAGGATGCCCATTAAGGTACACTTACAGAGTGTAGCCGGGCAGTGGTGTCGCATGCCTTTAAACCCAGCACTTGGGAAGCAGAGGCAGGTGAACTTTTGAGTTCAAGGCCAGCCTGGTCTACAGAGTGAGTTCCAGGACAGCCAGAGCTATACAGAGAAACCATGTCTCAAAAACTAACCCTCCCCCGCAAACAAAACAAAACAAAAACAAACAAAAAAACAACAACAACAACAACAAAAAAAAAACAAACAAAAAACCACAACAGCCCAAAGTCCCAAAGTCTTTCATATTCTTCCAAGGAATATCATGGCTAAGCCTGTCATAGCAATACACCAATCCCTGGAACCAACTCAGTCAATGTTCTATTGCTGTGAAAAGACATCATGACCAGGACAACTTTTATAAAGGAAAGCATCTCACTGGGACTGGTTTACGTTTTCAGAGGCTTAGTCCATTATCACCATGGCAGGGAACATGGAAGCATGCACAGTGCTGAGCAGTGTTTCTTGTTACCATTCACTTTGATTCCTGATGGCCTGGTGATAGGAGCAGAGTCTTCAGTCACAGCCCTGGGTGATACTCAATCCCTTGTGGTTATCTCCACACAGCTGACATTTTTTTTTAAGTCCTTTTTTTTTTTTTTAATTTAGTTACATTTCAAGTGTTATCTTCTCACCCAGTTTCCCCCATCCTGGAACCTCCTATCCCATCCTCCCTCCCCCTACTTTTATGAGGGTGTTCCTCCATCCACCCACCCACTCCCGCCTCCCAACCCTACACTGGGACATCTATCAAGCCTTCATAGGACCAAGGACCTCTCCTCCCATGGCCTGACAAGGCCATCCTCTGCTACATATGCAACTGGAGCCATGTGTACTCTTTGATTGGTGGCTTAGTCCCTGAGAACTCTGGGGGATATGGTTGGTTGATATTGTTGTTCTTCCTATGGGGTTGCAAACCCCTTCAGCTCCTTCAGTCCTTTCTCTAACTCCTCCATTGGGGACACTACACTCAGTGCAATGGTTGGCTGCAAGCATCCCGACTCTGTATTTGTAAGGCTCTGGCAGGGCCTCTCAGGAGACAGCTATATCAGGCTCCTTTCAGCAAGCATTTCTTAAAATCCACAATAGTGTCAGAGTTTGGTGACTGTATCTGAGATGAATCCCCAAGTGGGACAGTCTCTGGATGGCCTTTCCTTCATTCTCTGCTCTACACTTTGTCTCCATAATTGCTCCCATGACTATTTTGTTCCCCTTTCCAAGAAGGACCAAAGCACCTACACTTTGGTCTTCCTTCTTCTTGAGCTTCATGTGGTCTGTGAATTATATCTTGGCTATTCCAAGTTTTGGGGCTAATATCCACTTATCAGTGAGTGCATACCATGTATGTTCTTTTGTGACTGGGTTACCTCACTCAGGATGATATTTTCTAGTTCCATCCATTTGCCTAAGAATTTCATGAATTCATCATTTTTAATAGCTGAGTAGTACTCCATTGTGTAAATGTACCACATTTTCTGTATCCATTCCTCTGTTGAAGGACATCTGGGTTCTTTTCAGCTTCTGGCTATTATAAATAAGACTGCTATGAACATAGTGGAGCATGTGTCCTTGTTATATGTTGGAGAATCTTTTGGGTATATGCACAGGAGTGGTATTCAATTTTCTGAGGTACGGCCAGACTGATTTCCAGAGTGGTTGTACCAGCTTGCAATCCCACCAACAGGAGGAGTGTCATGAATCGGAGTTGAGGACAGAGTTAAGAAGGAAGCCTTGAACTCAGAGGTCAGGTTATAACAACGTATTTATTCCTAAATAGCAAATAGCGAAACGGGGTCGCTATTTCACTCTGGTCTGGACGATGCCGTACCCTGGCTTGATGGCAGCTTGTCAGATAAGGTTCAAGATGTATCCTTCTGCTTCCAGGTTCAGCTGGAATTCGGTCTGCGGTGCAGGTGGGCATCTGGATCTGCAGACTCGATCTCTCAGCACAACGGCCTTGCTGTGGACTCATGAAGCAAGTGAGTTGTGGTGGCTAGACCAGGGTATTAAAGCTATTCTTAGCCAATCAGAATTAAGGCGTTTACACTACTTCATTGGGTGTTTACCTTACTTCAACCTTACCACACTCACGCACACATTCTAGGCTTTTTTTTTTTTTAAGATTTACTTATTTATTTTATGTATGTGAGTTCACTGTAGCTCTACAGATGGTTGTGAGCCTTCATGTGGTTGGTGAGAATTGAATTTTTAGGACCTCTGCTCACTTCGGTCAACCCTACACTCTGGTTGGCTCCACTCACTCAGTCCCTGCTTACTCTGGCCCAAAGATGTATTTATTAGTATACATACATACACTGTAGCTGTCTTTAGACATACCAGAAGAGGGCATCAGATCTCATTACAGGTGGTTGTGAGCTTCCATGTGGTTGCTGGGATTTGAACTCAGGACCTTTGGAAAAGCAGTTAAGTGCTCTTAACTGCTGAGCCATCTGGCCAGCACCCCCTCTAGCCAAGCCTGCACTCTAGGCTTGGTTTCCATGGTTACATTAGTCCACGTATTGTTTCCTTATGTCATTCCTTACATTCCATCCCCTGGAGCCTTGGGAAACCAGAGCTACAGGTCTGGTTATTCTCCGAAAGCTCCACAAGGCTTGCAAAGTGGGGTTCATATACAGTGCATAATCTATTTTTGTGGTAACTTTTCCATGTACAGTATGCATTCCATTAGAAGATGCTGCACTCTTTAAATATAGGTTTCAACATTGTTCTCAGGCAGTCAGCCTGTAGGAGTTCTGGGTTGTGTGGTTGTGTAGGGTCATCCCCATACAAATCTCCCCCCAACATTTGATATGTAGAGTCGGGTGCATGCTACAACATGTTGTAATATGTGTAGTTCCAAAAGTGGCTCCCTTGGCTAATATAGCAAGCCAATGAGGCTGCTCAGTAAGCTTTGGGTTGGCCTGATGGGGACTGGGTGCATGTTCCAGGATGCAGGGTTATGATAACAACAATGGTAAAACAAAGTAAGTAATCTATCATTCATATCGGGCCTCAACATGCATATAGCATAGGGTCTTAAACAAAATATGCAATTTCCTGGTTAAAACAGCTTATTTCTGGTTAATCTATTAAACAAAATTCCAAATGATGATGCATTAGCAAAGAATATTTTTCTGAAAAATATATTAGCTCTTGCCACACTGCTGAGGTCATATCTCTGTCCAGTCATTGGCTCTTGACCTCCCAAGCAAGGGCCTTCTTTTTGGCATATGTTCTACAGTTGCTTCTAAAACATACCAAAGATATTTTTAATAGCATAAAGAAGATAATCAGAAATATGAGGAACCAAAATGTTTCTTTAATCCAGTGCCACCATGAGTACACCAGGGTGCACACAAAGTCTAGGCATGCTAGTCTTCCAAAGGTATCCCACAGGCCACATTTAGTTATCTCCTTGTTCCAATTTTTATTAATTATGGTGTTGGCTTCCAATAGGTTAACCAAGTTATACAACCAACCAATACTCACTCTGAGTATTACCCAGGGTGATGCTTTCTTTCCTAATTTTGGCATCTAAAGGTGCTGTTTCTCATTGGGTGTTGTAATTTCTAACATCTCGTTCATTTTTTGAATGAAGTTGTTATAATGATCTTGTTCTAGTTCAAAATCAAATAGACCATTGGAGTCAAAGTAACGTTTTTCCTCCAGGGTCAATGTAGCCATGACTATTGTATTATCCATTGTGGCTTGTGAGCAGTTCATCATCAGGTAACATCTGCCTGTTAAATTAAAATATGCTTCAGAAGTGTTCATGAATGATTCATTAACCATCTGCGTGTGGCTATTTTTGGTGTGGATGTGCATAGTATAAAGTTATAGTTCCCCATGTCTTGTATTACAGCTGTTAATCTCAACATTTCGAATGATGCGTGTTGTATCTTTGTGTCTGGTAGGTGTGGGTAGACATATGTGTTTGCTCCTAATTTAATGGTGTCTTTGAGTGGTATTATATAGAACTATTCATGTGCTAACTGATGACTGCAGGAAGTGATCGACTGGTATTATAAATTCATTGCCTAATTTCTATGGTATGGCTTTAGTGTGATGCCCTGGGTATGCATTGTCCAGGAATACCTGTATTGGGTGTATCTTGCATATGCCTTCTGAGCAATATGATCCCTTTTGTTATCTAATAATATTTGAAAGTCTGGGGTCCTTTTGTAATCCTAACCCTGTTGTAAAAAGGGTATCTAATTCTCTCTCTACTTCTGCTAGGTTACTTTTATACATTTGACACATGATTAAGTTATGGTTCTGAGTTATAAGATTCCTGTTTTATTATATTCCTGCTTATATTGTTCCCTAAGTACTGTATTCATGGTGTTTATCGTGATGTGGAGTGAATCTATGCTTCTTGAGAGTGTGTGGAGTGCCTGGGCTGTTTTCTAGTTAGTTTTCTGAATATTTATAGATTTCTGCCTTGATGGGTGTGCCAACTGCTTCTGCTACTCCTCCTCCCATCAAGCCTCCTAATAGTGCTCCAGCCAGGAAAGCTCCTCTGGCCAGTGCCTGTGGGGTCTTCTGTCAAACTTATTTGGGCTGCTGTGTTGATATGATATGGTGTCTATTTCTCCACAATATACATTCCTTTCTGGGAAATTAACTGTGATAATGTTTCCTATTGTATCCCATAGTATAGGGAAATCCATTCGTGTGCCATTTACTGCTGTGTCACAGATGTACCTGACTGTTTTATATTCTTCCTTCTCTTCACATGTGGTCATATAGTGATGTTGATTGCAGTAGTTAATGTTTTGTAGTAATAATGTAAAGTATGTTCCTACTGGATTCATGGTTATGTTTTCCTTCTTGAGTCCAAATGTGTTAGGTAAGTTTTCTCCTGTCATGGATGTATTTCTCCTTATCATTGGTAGTCCCACCAAAATGGGTATCGGTTTCTTTATGTATTTCCATACTTCCTTTATTTGTGCTATTCCTGTAATGTTAGCTCCTTGATCCCAGAAAGCCATGAGTGAGGTATCCTCATAACCTCTAGCCTCCTTAAATAACAGTAGGAATGCTTCCGTATTCCCTTTGAGTGGGGTTTGTGTAGCAGGGGCCTCATGTATGTGGAGTCCTACTTCTCCTTCTGATTTTCCATGCTCAGTTAGTACTTTATATCTTTCTTCCTCTGCTCTTGTAGACCAAGAGTTTCTACTGAAACAGTTCCAGGCAATGCCTGGCATTCTGTTGGAGTCATTTTCTCTACTCCATCCTGACATTTATGAATATCTGTGAGTTACCAAAAAGCATTCGTGTTGCCTTCAGCATTGTGCATAAGGTTGTTGGTGTTTTTTCATGTCGTCTGCCATGGTTGTGGTAGGATGTTAGTACTACTGGTTGTCTATAATGTTCCATCCCCAGGGCCATGACTGATATCCAATCTTCCCAAGTGGGCCACTGTTGTGTTTCTATTCTGGTGGCCCATCTTCAGTCAGGGTAATAGCTTAGCTTGCTGAACCAGGGTATGCAGCAAATAGAGAAATGGGATCACATTCATTCACACACACACACACACACACACACACACACACTTCACTAACCTCTGGCCTGGCCCAATGTCGTTGCCTGGCTTGATGGCAAAGCATCAGATAAGGCTCAAGATGTGTCCTTCTGCTTCCAGGTTCAACTGGAGCTCCTCCCAGCTAAAGCAATTCCCAGATCCAGGCCTGGTGGCACACACCTTTAATCCGGGCCACACCGTCTGCTGGAGACCTGCATAAGCACGTTGGAAGAAGGAAGATACACTCTCATACACTCTCTTTTCTTCGCCTGCTTGCCTTGTGGGACTGAGCAATTGCTAGATCCTTGGGCTTCCGTTCAAAGCTGCTGCTGACCATTGTTGGCAGTTGGACAAGTCATCAACAAATTCCCTAACTATATGGAGACTACTCATAAGTTCTAGAGAACCCTGACTAATACACTGTCATATCATCTGCAAAAACTGATACTTTGACTTCCTCCTTCCCAATTTGTATCCCTTTGACCTCCTTTTGTTGTCTAATTGTTCTAGCTAGGACTTCAAGTACTATATTGAATAGATAGGGAGAAGGACAGAAACCCTGTCTAGTCCCTGATTTTAGTGAGATTGCTTCAAGTTTTTCTCCATTTAGTTTGATGTTGGCTACTGATTTGCTGTATATTGCTTTTACTATATTTAAGTATGAGCTTTGAATTCCTGATCTTTCCAAGACTTTTAACATAGGCTGTTGAATTTTGTCAAATGTTTTTCAGCATCTAATGAAATGATCATTTTTTTTAATGTAGTGGATTACATTGGTGGATTTCCATAGATTGAACCATCCCTGCATCCTTGGGATGAAGCCTACATGATTGTGGTGAGTGATCGTTTGATGTGTTCTTGGATTCAGTTTGCAAGAATTTTATTGAGTATTTTTGCATCAATATCTATAAGGGAAATTGGTCTGAAGTTCTCTTTCTTTATGATGTTTTGGTTATTTGATTATTTCCTGCCATCTACTCCTCTTAGGTGTATTTGCTTCTTTTTATTCTAGAGCTTTCAGGTATGCTGTTAACCTGCTAGTGTATGCTCTCTCCAGTTGCTTTTTAACTTTTTTTATTATGAATTTTTTATTGAAAGTAAGGAGAATATGAATCAATTATATTCATTGACATTGCCATAAAATTTATGTGAATAAGGTTTTAACCTGTTTTTTGTATTTGTTCTTATTTTTTTTAAACTTTTATTACATATGATGAGAAAAGTTACATGATTTCAGTTTATTTGAATTTATTAACATCTAAAAACATATTTTAAGTAAATAGATTTAAATCACATTCTTGTTTCCCTTTTGTACCCCCAATCCTCCCAGAGACCCCCTTCAATACCTACAATATTTTTTGTCATATTCCTTAACATTATAAAATATTATAACAATAAAAATGAGTATTATAAAAGTTGTTTGATATAAAACAACAATCAATTTAACAGTCTTATGTAGATGCTCATCTACAACAATAGTGAAAATATATTTTTCTCAATAACTTTTCTCTTTAAATAACTCCAAACATATTAACTGTATACTTAAAAAGAATATATCACTACTGGTATTTCCTTAAGTGAACATGAATATATAAAGTCTTTTTGTTTGTTTTGTATTTAGTAGAGTTTACAATCTTGGCTCTTAC
>NW_022196905.1:7379846-7425449 GCF_008632895.1 Mastomys coucha
AGCTTTCATAGTCTCTGGTGAGAAATCTGCCGTAATTCTGATAGGCCTGCCTTTATATGTTACTTGTCATTTTTCCCTTACTGCTTTTAAAATTCTTTCTTTGTTTAGTCCATTATCACAAGTATTCAAATGTCCAATTCATGAGGAAAAGAGTTGCGTTTGTAACAGCCAGTTGCTAACATAAAATGTTTAATATTTAAATAATGATGGATGAGGATAGCTATGCACAGATGTGGATGTCTAACTGTGAAGAAAAACAAAACACCTAGGACAACTAAAACAGTTCTGTCCAAGAAAAGAACTTCTGGAGGCATCTCCATCCCTGATTTCAAACTATATAAGCCCACACATCAAAGGATGCATTTTTTTTTTGACAGAGAAATCAAAACTATACAATGGAAAAAAGAAAGTATCTTCAACAAATGGTGCCTGTCTTACTGGATGCCTGAATGTAGAAGAATGATAATAGGTCCATATTTATCACCCTGCACAAAACTTGAGTCCAAGTGGACCAAGGATCTCAATATAAAACTGGATACACTAAATCAGATAAAAGAGAAAGTAGGGAATAGCCTTGAACACAAGGCACAGGAGACAACTTCCTGAACAGAATACCAACAGCTCAGGCACTAAGATCAACAATTAATAAATGGGACCTCATGAAACTGAATAGCTTCTGTAAGACAAAGGACACAGTCAATAGGTCAAAATGGCAGAATGGGAAAAGATCTTCACCAACCCCACATCTGCCAGGGGGCTGATATCCAAAATATAAAGAACTAAAGAAACTAGACATCAACAAACCAAATAACCTAATTTTTAAAAAATAGGATACAGACATAAACAGAGTAGTCTCAAGAGAGGAATCTCTAACGGCTGAGAAGCACTTAAAGAAATGTACAACATTCTTAGTCATCAAGGAAATGTATATCAAAACAACCCTAAAATTTCATTTTATACCCATCAACATGTCTAAGATCAAAAACTCAAGGGGCAGCTCATGCTGCAGAGGAAGTGGAGCATGGGGAACATTCCTCCATTGCTGGTGGGAGTGCAAACTTATACAACCACTTTGGAAATCAATTTAGGAGTTTCTCAGAAAATTGGGAGTAATTCTACCTCAAGAGCCATCTATACCAATCCTGGGCATATACTCAAAGGATGCTCCAACATGCCCCAAGGTCACTTGCTCAATTACATTCATAGCAGCTTTATTTGTAATAAAGCTGAAACTGGGAAAAAAATCTAGATGTACCTCAACTAAATAAGGGATAAAGAAAATGTGGCACACTTACCCAATAGGATACTACTCAGCTACTAAAAACAAGGACAGCATGAAATATGCAGGCAAATGGATGGAACTAGAAAATATCATCCTGAGTGAGGTACCCAGACCCAAAGGACATGCATGGTATGTACTGACTTGTAAGTGGATATTGGCTATAAAGTACAGGATAACCATGCTACAATGCACAGACCCAAAGAAGCTAAGTAACAAGGAGGACCTAAAGGAGGGTGCTTGACATCTGGGGTGGACAGAGGGAGGGAACTGAATGGGAAAGGGGGTTGGGAGGGGGTTGGGAGAGATCAAGTATGGAAAGGACAAAGTGAGAGAGAACTCGGAAAGAGAATTGGATCAGTGGAGTGAAGGACAACTATGGGATAAACTAGAAACCTAGGACAAGGGAAACTTCCAGGAATCTATGAGGGTGGCCCTAGCTAAGACTCCTAGCAACAGAGGATATAGAAACTGAAACAGCCACCTCCTGTTACCAGGCAAGACTTCCAATGGAGGGATGGAAACACTAACCCAGCCACAAAACTTCAACAGGTAATTTGTTTTGCATACAAGATGTGCAGGGGTAAAAATGGAGCAGAAATCAAGGGACTGGCCAACCAAAGACTGGCTCAACTTGAGACCTCTGCCATAAGAGAGAGATCACCCCTGACCTTTTTTTTTTTTTTTTTTTTTTTTTTTACCTGTTGTTGTTGTCCTTGTTTGGCACATAGTTATGAGACGGTGGGTGTAGCTTCTGACATTGCTAGGAAACACAATTTTACAGCAAATTTCCTGATCCTCTGACTCTTAAAAAATCTTTCTGCCCTCTCTTCCTCAGGTTCCCTGAGCCTTAGGTGTGGAAATGTTTTGGAGGTGTGTCCACTAGGACTGGGCTCCACAGCTCTGCATTTTGGTTGTTGTGCTTTTCTGTGATGCTCCGTATCTGTTGCAAGTCTTTTTATGCAGACTGACACCAGAAAGTATGGCCCGAATTTAGAGTAGGTCTTCTGACCTCAAATGATTCAGAGTGGCAGTCTGTCTAGGCCAGTCCCCTGAGCAAACCTTGGGTGCAAATTCTGCACAACACCCAGAGGAAGCTCCACTCCCAGGCACCCTAACACACCCAGGATCATAGGATCAGAGGTGAGGAGGACACAACATCTGTCACAACACTGGGAGTAACTGGAAACAGTGGGACCCAGGCACACAGGAACTCTGCCAGTCCAGTAGCACAGGTTCCTTCAGGTCTGTCTGGGCCAGTACCCTAAGCAGACTTGGGCCCAAATTCCACAGCCAGTCCCACAACACCCAGAGTAAGCTCCACTCCCAGGCACTCCAATAAGCCCAGGATAATAGGATCAGAGGTGAGGAGGGCACAACATCTGTCCCAACACTGGGAGTAACTAGGACCAGTGGAATCCAGACACACAGGAACCCCACCAGCCCAGTGGCACAGTTTCCTTCCAGTCTGTCTGGGCCAGTGGCCTAAGCAGACCTTGGGTGCAAACTCTGCAGTGAGTCCCATAATATCCAGAGGAAGCTCTACTCCCAGGTGCTCTAACGGAACCAGGATCACAGAATTACAGAATCACAGGATCACAAAGACAGTTTGACTCTGAGTAGTTCTGACACAACCAGGATCACAGGAAGGACAGGCACCAGTCAGATTTGGCCAGGGCAGGTAGCACTAGAGAAAACTAGATGGCAGGAGGCAAGTGTAAGAAAATAAGCAACAGAAACCAAGGTTACCTGGCATCATCAGAACCCAATTCTCTCACCATAGCAAGTCCTGGACACACTATCACAACAGAAAAGCAAGATTCAGATCTAAAGTCACTTCTTATGATGATACAGGACTTTAAGAAGGGCATAAATAACTCACTCAAAGAAATACAGAAGAACACAGGTAAACAGCTAGAAGCCCTTAAAGAGGAAACAAAAATTCCTTAAAGCATTACAGGAAAACACAATCAAACAAGTGAAAGAAATGAACAAAACCATCCAAGATCTGAAAATGGAAATAGAAAAAAATAAAGAAATCACAAAAGGAGACAACCTTGGAGTTAGAAAATCTAGGAAAGAAATCAGGAGCCATAGATGCAAGCATCACCAACAGGATGCAAGAGATAGAAGAGAGAATCTCAGGTGCAGAAGATACCATAGAAAACATTGATACAACAGTCAAAGAAAATGCAAAAAAACAAAAAAGTCTTAACCCAAAACATTCAGGAAATCCAGGACACAATGAGAAGACCAAACCTAAGGATAATAGGTATAGAAGAGTGAAGATTCCCAACTTAAAGGGCCAGTAAATATCTTCAACAAAATTATAGAAGAAAACTCCCCTGACCTAAAGAAAAGATGCCCATGAATATACAAGAAGCCTACAGAACTCCAAATAGACTGGACCAGAAAAGAAATTCCTCCTGTCACATAATAATCAAAGCACCAAATGCACTAAACAAAGAAAGAATTTTGAAAGCAGTAAGGGAAAAAGGTCAAGTAACATATAAAGGCAGGCCTGGAAATCAGAATTACACCAGACTTCTCACCAGAGACTATGAAAGCTAGAAGATCCTGGGCAGACATCATACAGACCCTAAGAGAACACAAATGCCAGGCCAGGCTACTATGCCCAGAAAAGCTTTCAATTACCATAGATGGAGAAACCAAGATATTCCATGACAAAACCAAATGTACACAATATCTTTCCACAAATCCAGCCCTACAAAGGATAACAGATGGAAAACATCAACATAAGGAGCAAAACTACACCCTAGAAGAAAGCAGTCTTTCAACAAACCCACATAAACATTAATTACACCTCTAACAACAAAAGTAAGAGGAAGTAATATCTCAATATGAATATTAATATTACCATCCACCTGCCTCTGCCTCCCAAGTGCTGGGATTAAAGGCCACCACCACCTGGCTACCAACATATCCTAATCAATTGAAATTCAAAAGTATGAGGAATTAGAAATTTGTTGGCTATTATTCGGTGGTCTCTCTAATTTGGTAATTTGAGAAATAGGTAAATCATGATTCTCCTATCTCAGTCTCTCTATTAGGATTATTTATTTGATGTTTTTAAACTATACTATGGTTTTCAGAACAGCTTACATATTTCAAAGTATTTATACAGCCAAAAGAAACATAAACAATTAACTTGGGAGGTGGCTTATAAGAGAACAACAAAGAGTGAGACTGAATGCTTTGCTTGATGTTTGTAACTATTGTATCAATTTTGAAGAAGAGGACTTCATAAGTTACTCTTTCTCTGAGATGAAGGCTTTTCAAAATCATCACAGCCAATGAATCAGATTCTTATCCTCACCTAATGTCTGTGCCACCCTCCAAGCAGAGCTATTCTTCATTGAAACAATTGGTGAATGACTTCATGGATAGAACTTCTTAATACACACACACCATTTCTTAAATGAATGCAACCTGTTCTTTGTGGGCTGAGAATAAAGTCACTCACTCAAGTCAAATAGCTTTGACCATAGCAGGAAGTCTGTATCCAAAAATCATGCCTACAATTCATTTCTTGGTGCAGCAGAACTATCAACTCTCATCTTAGCTAGGATGGTGGCAAAATCCTTTGGCGATGTGAGGGGCATTGAAGTACAGCTTTATTACAATGAACTCCAACGTCTGTGGCTTGTACCACAGTAAGAGCCAAGATTTTAAGCTCTACTAAAAACAAAACAAACAGGCAAACAAAAAGACCTTATCTATTTATGTTCGTTTAAAAAAAAGCTAGAAGCAGTGTATTATTTTAAAATATACAGTTAATGTTTGAAGTAATTTAAAATTTATATTGAGAAAAACATATGTATTTTCAGTATTGTTGTAAACAAGCATCTACATAAAACTGTGCAATTGATTGTTATTTTATATCAAACTTTTATAATACTCTTTTTTATTGTTACAATATTTTATAAATTTTAAAGAATATGACAAAATAAAAAACGAAAGGTATTGCCGGTATTGAAGGGGTTCTCTGGGAGGTGTTGGGGTACAAAAGGGAAAGAAGAATGTGATGTAATTCTATTTACTTAAAATATGTTTTTAAATGTTAACATATCCCGATAAATTGGAATTATGTATCTTTTCTCATCATAATGCAATAAAATTTAAATAAAAAAAAATGACCCAGAGTGAGGGGGAGTAGTCTCACTTCCAATGATCTGGTCAAGAAAACCTGTGACAGGTGTGTCTAGCTGTTTGGTTTAATTTTACATGCAGTCAAGTTGACAACCAAAATTAGCTATCACAACTAGAAAGTGTGGGAGAAAACAGGCCAAGTATCTATTAGCTCTCTCCAAAGTAGTGATTTCTGCTGTGCAGTAATTTTAAGTGATTTTTCTACCATTCCTATCTTAACACATTTTTCACTGAATAAATGTGTAATAATTAATAATCATGAAATATAACTGGGCATGAGAGTTCATTCTTGTAATCTTCATACTCCATAAATAGAGGCAGGATATTCACAAATTCAAGCCAAGAAGGTTTACAGAGCTCCAAGGCCATCTGGGGGTCTACATGTTGAGCTTGAGGACAGCTTGGGCTATACAGGGAGATGTTTTATGAGAATAGAAACTGGAGACAACAAGATGGCTCAACAGGCAAAGATCCCTGCTGCTGGCCTGATGACTTGAGTGTCATGCCCAGGACCAACATCATGGAAAAAGAGAGCCAGCCCCTTGAAGATGTTCTCTGACCTCCATATGTATACTGTGGTACACACACACACACACACACACACACACACACACACACACACACATATGACACACATGACTCTAGAGAATCCTGACTAATACACACACCCCACCAAAATTCTGCAATTATTATAAGGAATTGAAACATATGACTCAGCCAGTCTACAGTTTTATAAAATTCCTTTTCTGGGTTTTAAAGTTAGAATCTAGGAGAGGGACAAATCTGATGAGATGATCAAATATTCCACATTTTATCTGAGAGGAAGATGTCCATAATAAATTCTGAACATTTAAGAGTCTTGCCTTTTGTTCTACTTATCATGATTCAATTAAGAAGATGTTTAGTGGATAAGAGTACTAGAAGCTCTTGCAGAGGGCCCAGGATTGAGTCTCACATGATGGCTCACTATTACCTATAGCTCCAATTCTAGGGGATCTGAGACCTCCTTCTCTTAGATCTTAGAGGATACTAGGATGTTCAGGTGGTGCAGATACACACATGTAGGCAAAACATGCATACACATAACGATAAAATGTTTGTTTGTTTGTTTGTTTACTTACTTGTTTGTTTTTCAAGACAGGGTTTCTCTGAGTAGCCCTGGCTGTCCTGGAACTCATTCTGTAGACCACAATGACCTCAGGACTTAGAAATCCACCTGTCTATGCTCCCAAGTGCTGGGATTAAAGATGTGCTCCACCACCTCCTGGCTTAAAATTTTTTAAAATGAGTTGATGTTTTCTGGCTTTGAAGTATATGCAAATGTATGCAACACATTTTCTTTCTTTTGTATCTTGCTCAACACTGTTTGGGAAATTCAACTGTATTTTTGACTATAGTAAAAAAAATCATTTTTTTATTGCTACTAATGTTCAATTATGAATATGCCACAGGTTTTTTGTTTTGTTTTGTTTGTGTTGCTGTAGCCTATGCCATAATTTTTTAAGAAGTAATTTTATCCATTCTATTTTGTAGTTGTATGTAGTCTGGAGAAATTATTGGAGTTGTATCTGTTCTGGGGAGATTGTGGAGAATGCCTCTGTGTGCTTTTTGGCATTTATGAGCGTCCAGTCTTCAGGCCACATACGTGGTGGTAAAATGGCTGGCTTGGGGGTGTGGTGGTGAAATGGCTGGCTTGGGGGTGTGGTGGTGAAATGGCTGCCTTGGGGGTGTGTTTAATTGAGTGTTGACCTCTTTTTGTCCTAGACAGTTTCCATCTCCTAATAGCTATAGATGAAGTTAACACCCACATGATCCAATCATTTCTTAACATTGCCACTAGCCCAGAACCCAGTTAACAAGACATTAACCCTATAGAGGAGAACACTTCATATCCAAACTGTAACTACAGGTTTTCCAAAATGTCTGAGAAAAGTCAACTTGAAGAAACAAATATGTATTTTCAGTGTGTGGTTACTTGGTTCTCTTGTTTCTGGACCCGTGGAAGGAGGTTATGAGAGAGGAAACCTGTTCACTTCAGGACAGCCAGAGTACAGAGAGGAAGAGGCAACAAGGTGTGGTCAGGTAAAAGATAAATTCTTTCCGGGCATGCCCACAGGAACGTACTTCTTCCAATGAGGCCTCAGCTCCCATAGTTTCTACCACCAGAATCAGTCCAATTATGAGCACCTCATTGGGTTAATCCACTGATGGGGTTCGAGCCTGAATAGTTCATTTTCCAGAATATCACTTAAAAACCATAAGTAATCAGGTACATCATCTATATGCAAGAGCCTTTTGGGGACATTGATATTTAAACCATAAAACCTCATTAAAATTTCACCACTTATCTCAGAAACATCTTGCAGGAAAAATGTTTGCTTGTTTGTTTTATCTGGTTCAGGATCCAATATAAAATCCAGAATCACATGTTGCACTAATCTGTAACAAGTTTTTTTTTTTTTTAACTTTTATTGCATTTTGAAGAGAAAAGTTACTCTGTGATCCTGTGATTCTGGGATCCTGTGAACCTGGGCTTGTTAGAGCACCTGGAAGTGGAGCTTCCTCTGGGTATTGTGGGACTGGCTTACATTTACCAGTTTATTATAAATAACATTAAATATATGTAATGGCTATTCTTGGTTGTCAATTTGACTACATTTGGAATTAGCTAAAACCCCAAAATGGAGGGCACATCTTTCAGGGTTTTCTGCTTAATTTCAAGGGAGAAGATCTACTTCTAAATTGGATCTTTGAGGTAGGAAGACAAGCCTCTAATACAGATCTTGAGGCAGGAACACACACTCTTAATTCAGATCTAGTGTGAGCCATACTTTCTCTTGGAAGCCTATATAAAGACATGAAGGAAGGAAGGTTTTGCATTTTGCCTGCTTGCTCTTGCCTTGTTAGCAAGTCCATTCCTTTGTTAGCATTAGAGCCTACCTGTTTAAGATTACTGTGTATATTGAAGACCAGCTGAGACATTCAGCCTCGCGGCCTGAGTAACTTTTGGATCCTGGAATTGTCTCTTCATAGTCAGCCATTGTTGGATTAGCTAGACCACAGCATGTAAGTCATTCCAATAAATCTATCTATCTATCTATCTATCTATCTATCTATCTATATATATATATATATATATATATATATATATGGAGAGAGAGAGAGAGAGAGAGAGAGATTCATTCCACGAGTTCTGTTGCTCTAGAGCAGCAGTTCTCAACCTGTGATTTGGAGAAAGCTCTTATTTCTCGTGGTCTTAGGAACTGAGACACTGCTCAGTAGCAAAATTACAGTCATGAAGTAGCAACAAAAATAATCTTATGGTTATAGTTCACCACAACATGAGGAACTGTGTAAAAGGGTTGCAGCATTAGAAAGGTTGAGAACCATTGTTCTAGAAAACCCTGTCTAATATAATAGACACAAATGAACAATTAGATGAAGGTGGTTCAACCCAGAAATGGTAAAGGTGTGGGAGATAGAAGGGCTAAACCCTCTCTGGGCCTCCTGCTTTCCCAGCACCCCCTCATGTTTAATAAACCAGAAGCTCATCAAATCTGAAGAATTTTTATAATGCTTGGTCTTCTGTCCTAGCCCCTTCCCAGAGGTTGTTAGATATGGCTGAGATATCCAACATCTCACCCTCTAATCACCTGATCTATCTAGTAACTGGCCCCATCCTAAGGATGCCTGATAGTACACCAAGTCACCTATTTAGCATAAAATCTTGTATTATATCTGAAAAGTGGCATCATTGCTAACAAAAGATATGCCTACCACTCAGGAAAGTCTGAAATATTTTAGGAGTTCTATGGTAGAAACAATAGAAAAGCCAAATATATTTCATATTATTCCAGATCATATCCATTTGGTCTTCTTCAGTCTAGAATAGTTCTTCAGTCTTGTCTTGACATTTCTTAAAAATGGAGTCAGTTATGAAAAAGAATATCCTTGATGTACTAATCTTATATTCTCTTATACTTAAATCTAGAATGTGCATGTTCAGAATGAAGAAACCCCACAGAAGTGACATTATGTGTTTTTTGGTGCATGATATCATGAAACAAATAATGTCAACTTTTCCCTTTACACTTAAGACCAACTATTTTTTTCAGACAGGTTCTTGCTATGTAGCCTAGCTTCCAATTCTCAATGCCCCTGTCTCAGCCTCTTGAGTGGCAGGATTATAAGGTATATGCCACTATATTAGGCTAGTAATATAAATTTTAATAATCTAGTTAAGGTGGTAGGATCCTTCAGGCTTCCTAACTACAAAGCTATTTATTTGTCTTTGACATGTTCTGAGGTTGTTTGGTTTTGCCTTTCGAGGCAAGGTCTAATTCTATATGCCAGACTAGATCTGAAATTTGTTGTGAACTAACAATATGGGGTTTACATGCATGAAGTGCTGTAGTAGCTTATCTTGGTTGTCAACTTGATCATTTCCACTAAAAACTAAAACACAAGCTAGTAGCCACTCCTGTGAGGGATCTCCTTATCCAACTATTTGAAGATGAATGGCCCACCTTAAATGTGGGCAGTGCTTCTCACAGGAGTACAGATAAAAGTACAGATAAAAGAAGAAGAAAACTTCACACTTTGCCTCCTTGCCCTCTTCCTTTACAGATATTAGAAGCAACTTCTCCGGGATTCCAATGGAGTCTGAAGACTGGCTCTCTGAGCATCCTAAGTCTTGAGCACCAGATCTGAATGGCTGATACATCTAACCCTGTGGACTATCCCAGAGTCTTGGCCTCTCCAGATTGCATCCTGTAAGTCAATATAATAAATCTCTGTTTACTACAGTTCCATTTATTCTTTGTGTTTCTTTAGAGACCTCTGACTAATACAGAGGCACTATGCCTAGTTAATAATACCATGTTAATGATAGTTTTTCTTATCAAACTTAGTAGTATATTTTAAGTGTCATTTTTAATGACACTTAATACTATATAGAAATTAAATTGATTATAATATATTAACATGGTAGGTTAGATGTTTTAATTGTTATTATTTTAGTTATTGTTCAAGCATTTTAATTATTTTAAAATATTTACTTTTTATTCCTTTCTGTTTCATGTCTTATACATTTTATTTTGTTTTCTCATCTCTTGTGCTTGCTAGGACAGTATTAAATACTCATGACAATAGTGGATGTCCTTGTCTCATCACCAGCTTTATGGAGGAAGATTTTGATAATTTATTATCTAATATATTCTCTATAGATTTTTTTTTAGAATCAATTTTAATGAAAAATATTTTTGTCCCTGGATACTGGCTGTTTTCAGTATTGTGGCTGCATTCCAATCATACTGAACACCTCTTCTTCTGGGTCTACTTTTATTCCATACAGATACTAATTTATATTTACAAACTCTTCAATATTGATCCAGTCTTGAACTTCTTGGATAAACATTGTTTAGTCATGTATAACTGCTAGAGGAGTAGTCTTAATTCATGAATAAGTCCTACTAACTCTCAATGATAATTTTTTTCAACTCTATGGCCCAGGTAGCAGGCGGTTTTGCTCTCTATCTCCTTTTTCCTTTTCCAAACAGAATGATTACATAACAGATCACCCCAACAGTGAGGAGTCTAGAAAACAAGAATTCCTCCATTCCTCTTTTTCCTGTGAGTCAATAATTAATTCCAGAGCTGCCCTGTAAATGCTGCTTTTACTTCCTGAGAAGAAGAGGTGAGATGAGAGCCTTACCCAACCTGTGGGAATACACAGCTTGGGCAGAGCCCTGAGTGCTTCTTTCTCTGTTTTAACTATCCCTAGGCTGGAAGCTTCTAGGCTCTGTACAATCTGATCTTCTGCAAGGCCAGATCTTGAAGGCTTCAGTTTCCAGTCTTCATCTGCTAACCTAGGCCTAGAATTTTTCAACCTAGATCTACTGCTGAATAAACTGTTTTTTTTTTTTTTCTAGTTCTTTCTGAACTCTGGCTGGCTGATTCAACCCAGCTGTTCTGGCTCAAACTCTTTTCCAAGCTGACAGATTCAAATAGGTTTCTCTTGACTTGTGACTGAATTGCTCTGCTTAGAAAAAAACTGCCTCTGAATGCCACAAACTGAACTGCATTGACTGTACAAATTGAACAAATGAACTCAGCTGAACTCAACTCCACTTTTCCCTACTCAGCTCTTAAGTAGTCTCTCTTTCCTGTGTGTCCTCATGAGAGCTGGGCATATCCTGTCTCTCACTCATTCTGTCAAATCTTTCTTTATCCGATTTGTCACTTTGTCTGCCCCTCAGTTAGATATCAATGTTTGGGGTTAAAGGTGTGTGCTAAAGGTATGTCTGTATTCCAGCCATAGGGATTAAGGCCATATGCTAAGGGGGTGTCCATATTCCAGCCAGAGTACTAAAGATATGTACTAAGGTTGTGTCAGAATTCCATCCAGTTCACACAGAGCAAGGTCCTTGGATGTTATCCCTTGCCAGAGTAGCCATATTGCTGGATTAAAAATCCTCTATACTGCCCAGCCAGGCAGTTCCATTCAGTCTCTATTGAGGATCCACTCTATTTGACTGCAATTGGCTTCTCTCAAAAGTGTCTTACTTTTATTTTATCTAGTGATATTTAGCCTTTTAGTTGGTATTAATACACTCTGGTGCCATGTGATAAAGTCAAATAATAATAAACATCTCAGTTCATTATCCTACCTGTGATGTTTTGAAAGGAAATGGCCACCAAAGACTCACAGGGAGTGGCAGTATTAGGAGGTGTGGCCTTGTTGGAGTTACTGGTCCTTGAGTGCAAAGTTTGAGTCTCAGATGCTTAAGCCACACCCAAGTAGGTGTGGCAATAGTCTTTGTAAAACACTTTTAAAATGTCTGATTTATTCAAAATGTCAACTAAAATATGTAAAGTTCGACAAAGGTATATTTTCACAATAGCTTTTGTTGGATCCATCGTGGTAGCTGAAGTTCTTTGGAAGCTTGCCTTTCTAACATAGGTGGTATTAGAAAAAGCAACTGTATTCCTGATTGGCTCCGGAAATCAGAGTGTTGAAACTGCCAGAGACAATGCAGTCAAGTGCTCAGAAAAAGGCTGGTTGATATTTTAAATTCTTTTTTACTCATTAATCTCCAACTGCTAAAGACAAACAAAAAAGCAAGATTAACATGATTGTAAACCAAGTACTGTGTCCTGTACCTACCTTTCTGGCCTGCTGAGAAAGAAAAAGTTGATCAGAGCTAGAGAGTTTGCTTAGAATTGTGGGGCCAAGGCTGCCTCAGGTCTAAGCCAGTGTCTATTATGCAACCTGTTTCAGGAACAGGTGAATCCCATAAGTGATCCTGGCTTCCATTTGGAAAGAAGCAAGACATCTACCACTCTGCCATTTGAGTTTATATGTTAATCCCCTGAGTTCTGGGAGAAAATGTTTTAATTGATGGAAAGACTTTTTCTGTTCTTCCAAACACATGGAGGGGAAAATAAACAGCTGGGAGGGATGCTGAGTTCCCTACCTGAAGGCTGCTTAGATGCCTCCCTGGAAAGCTGTTCATTGCTACCTTGCTTGGTTTGGTACATCTCACATCTTAGCATACAGAGAAAAACCTCTGCTAATGAAACAAGGTTTTGTTTTTGTTTTTGCTTTGTTTTCCTTTAAACAGTTTCATGTATTCTGGTCTGGCCTTAAATACAACGGAAAAAGGAAGACGTAGAACTTGTGACCCTCCTGCCTCTTCCTCCTAAGTGCTGAAATTATAGGCATGCACCATTATGCTTAAATGTAAAAAGTTTTTTTTTAATTAAAAATATTACTCGGAGATGCCTGGAGCCTTACCTCACAATCATAGACCAGGAAAACCCAGAGATTTGACATTGGAAATCTTTTACATATCCAATAAACAACAGACTTTTGAGGGGTGTCAAGGTGACATAGCAGGTGAAAGTGTTTGACCTGAGTTCTATTCCTGGACCCATACAAAGCTGGCAGGAGAGGCTCCACTCTAGAAAGTTATCTTCTGACTACCACACACGAGCACACACAAATAATAAATATTTTTTCATTTTTTTAATATTTGCATTATTTTCTATGAATGTATCATTTTTTTAATCAATGTGGGCTAGAGAGAGAGAGAGAGAGCTCAGTGTTTTAAAGCATGGACTGATCAGGGAGAAATCCTAGCTTCTACATTGGGCAGTTCACATCCACCTGAAACTCCAGGGTGCTCTATGTTCTCTTCTGGTCTCCATGGGCTCCTGCACACATGTGCATATATACTCACACATACACACATGGATACACATAAACAACGGTAAAAATAAGTATAAAGGACAAAACACAATAGGCTCTTCAATTGTTCAAATTATGTTCCTAGTTTTATATATTCTAGGTTCAGGAAAGCAAAATAGACTCCTGTTCCCTTCCTCTGCACTAACCTGACTTTTTTAAAAGTGACAAATTGTGTGAACACAGTCATTCCTTGGTATTAAGGAGCTAGTTTGAGAACCTCTTACTGGTTCCAACACTAAGACTAAGAGGTGTTCAAGTTCCCTCTATAAAATGGCACCATATTTGCATATAAACTACAAACATCATCCCACATACTCTAAACTATCTATAGATTAATTATAACGCCTCATACAATATAAAATGCTATGTAAATAGAGAGTAAGGCCAAAAAAAAACCTAACATATTGCATAAAACCTATGGATATACTCCTGTACATTTTAAATAATCTCTAGATTATTAATAATACCTCAAACAATGGAAATAGTTCAGGGGAGCAGGACATTGTTGCACATACTTTTAATTCCAGCACTTAGAAGGCAAAGACAGGTACATCTCTGAGTCCAAGGCCAATCTGGTCTATACAGTGAGTTCTGAGCTACAGAGTAAGATGTAAATAGTTTTGAGAATGACAAGAAAAAGGTGTGTATGTCTTCAGTGTGGATAGAATTTTATCTTGAATAATTAAATTACAAAGTTGGATGAATCTGAAGATAGAGTTGGTGAATCTGGAGAACTGACTACAACTCTACCAGCAACAGGAACTTTACATTAGAAACCAGAGACATATGCTAAAATTCAGTGCTGAGTGAACTGGTTAGTAAAATAAAACTGAACCACAGAAGGCAATCTTTCCTCTTGGAGGAGACAACAAACTGGGTGAAGGCAGAAGATTCTGTAGAGCATCCTCCATAATTCACAATGGAGAGCAAAGTTGAGAGGAAGTGAACTAAGGGGCTTTTAAGAATTGCAAGGCTTGGGTGTCACTCCTGCTTCTAGCAATGGTGCCTGTGCATAGTAACATTATGGCTGTGCAGCCAAGTGTTCTTGTTAGATATGCATAGTAAAGTAGTCTAAAAGTTTAAAATGGGGACTATGAACAAAGCTCAGTAGATAAAGCTGTTACTGCCAAATCTGAGGAACTAATTTTGATCCCCGAGACTCAAATGGTGAAAAGGGAGAACAGGCTCCCAGAAGTCATCCTCGGACTTCTCCCTGCAGGCTAAAGTAAATGTAATTTAAAATTTTTCTTTAAAAAAAGGTCAAGGTTAACCTAAATTTTATTTTAAAGTTCTAGAGGTCACAAAGCTAGCAAATAACAAACGTGGGTCTACTTTGAATCAAATCCCATTCTAGCAGCCACTCTATACCTCCTGAAATTGATTTTGTCTTCTCATAACCTACCAAAATCTCTACTCCCAAATCCTGCTAGCATACAGAATCCTCTCTTTTAGGAGTCTATCAGTGACTTTCCACCATGTTTAGATGATCCTCATTTGGTCCCCCAATGACAACTGGACCCCAACTGTATTTAAACAATACATATACATATGTTCTTGTCCACTAGACAATAAACTCTTGAGGATAACAATCTATTTTCTACAGTGTGTGATACATACTTCTGCAGCAGCAGAATATCACTCATATTTGAAGTTTTCTCCACCTTTTGATGAAGAAACTCTGAACTTGCTGAGGCCAAACAAAAGATCTGCTTTTATGCATCAAACATGGAGCATAAACAAACTGACAGACCAGGTTTTCAATAAATACTTTGAGTGAATAAATGAATAATTCAGTAAATAACCTCCTTTCCTGTGTCTGTGTCACATTTCTCAAACAAGCATGCTTGACACCCAGGGCGGGGGGAGGGGGCATGATTTGAAATTACTTTTATCCTTTAATATTTAAATATTGGTCACTTTCTCCCTCATTTTCACCGTCATAATCACACAGAACATGATTTTCACTATTTGAAAATGCGAGGTTTTGGGGGAAGAGGGGTGGAAATCCTTATAAATTGGGGCTTGGAGGTGGTACTGCGAGGGAAAAGGAAACAAGTTAGGCTAATTTATTTATAAGCTTTCTTCCCTGGAATGGTTGCGTTAAAGTCGCACCTTCTTGGGTGTGACGCTCGGCGGCAAAAATCTTCTCAATGTGTACTGATTACGTTCATGACTTTAAGATGTGGGATAACAGAAGCGTTAAAACGGTGTTAGCGAAAGCGGTGGTCTTGTCTAGATGCTTTTATTACAGAAACAAGGGAAAATTGACAAATAACCTTCCCAGAGGTTTGCCTGAATTGACAATCCCACAGACCAGGGCGACTTGACACACTCTGACAGACGCGTTTGCTGCAAGTGTGCACACTTGAGGTGGGCGGGCCCCGGGAGCTCAAGGCTGGGGGTGTGGCCGAGGGCGGGCCCAGGGCTCCGGGGGCGGGGCCGCGGAGGGCGAGAGGCAGCCTGGGAAGCAGCGCCATATTGGCGGCGGCCGCGCTGTATTGTCATAAATAGAGCCGGTTTTGTGGTGTTTTCACTACTCGGTTGAATGCCTCGGCTGTAGAGAGTGGGGAAGTGAGCGAGCAAGCGAGCTACAAGCGAGCGAAGGGAAGTGGACAGAGGAAGGAAGAGAGGGCAAGAACAGGACCCCAAAGCGAAAGACACTCGCTGGAGAGAGACGCAGGAAGCGATGAAAGAGATGTCTGCGTAAGTGGGGGCGGCGGTTGAGGGCGAGGTGGAGAGAGGTGCGCTGAGGTGGGCAGCCCCGCGGCTTCCAGCCCCTGCGCCTGGCACCCTGCGCAGCCGGCCGGGACCTCTGCTTTCCGCTGCCCGCCACTCCGCAAGGGCACCTCCCCTACCCGCGGCTCACCTGGCCGCCCTGCGGGGATTCGGGAGTAGCCGTCAGCCCCCTGCCGCCCGCCTCTGAGGACGCCCCCAGACCGGGATGAGGGTGAAAGGCGCGTGTGGCTGAGGAGAAAAACGGTCGGTCACTCTCCTGCCCCAGCCGTGTCTGAGCCCGTCTGCTCCTGTCTGCATTGGCGCAAATACCATCCCCCTGCCTCCCCTCCTCCCGGCCGGACCCGCCGTCTTTCAGGTCTTTCCGAGAGGGACTGACCTAGCGGAACCCGGAGGTTTGCGGTTGCTCTTCGAGAATGGCTAAACCCTCTACCCCATTCCTTCCCACCGACCCACACAATTTCTACCGGGCTGGATCTATCCCATGCTCACACTTTGATAAGTCAAAAAGCAGTTTCTGTACTTGCCAAGAATTTATTAGAATTTCTTACCTTTCACTTTGTCCGGAAATAATTTCAACGTACAGAAAAATGCACAGAAAAACAAAAACACCATTTGTGTAGCCACCACCCATTTTTCCCAAAGACTAACATGGGGTGTGTTCTTAGCTCTTTAATCTTCCTTCTTTCTTTAAAAGAAGTCAAGCATTCCAATACATCTGAAGACTCTCCTATCCCTTCTCTGGTTGCATTCACGATGCCCTTCCAAGGCCCCAGAGTACTGAATTTGGTGTTTCTTGTTGCTGCATTTTTAATGTTGATACTACATATTCCTGTGTACAAAACCCAGTGTACCTGTTTTAAACTGTTTATAGGGTATTTTCAGTTACTACTCTGCAGACTGGTTCTTTAGAACATAATGTCTCTGACCTTCCTCTATGTTAATAATTTCATTTCTAATTATTTTTATTAACTAATGTATTCAGTTTATAAACACAGCCCAGTGCAGTACTTTTAGTGACTATTTTGAGTTATTTAGAAGTTTTTTTATTCAATGTCAGTGAACATTCTATTTACCTATCTTTGTCCCTGCAGTAACATTTCTGTAAGGTTTTTCTTGTAAGTGAAATTCATAGCACTTTTTGAGACCTACTTCTTAAAGTTCCTGTTTGGATTGACTTTGTGAAAATCTCTCCATACCTTGTATTTATCACACACAAACCTGCTCAGACAACCGTATCTCTCATCGATAGATAGATAGATAGATAGATAGATAGATAGATAGATAGATAGATAGATAGATCTTGATCTATCTAAGGAGAAATACAACTTGAAATAATTGAAGTTTTGTTTGTTCTACAGCAAGATAAAAATGGGAGAGAAATTGAAGTTTTTTTAATACTCTCTTATATTTCATTAAGTCATCTCAAAGGTATATAGGTTGTTGAGATAAGGTTTCACATGGCCCAGACTGGCCATGAGCTTGCTTCTGCTTCTATCTCTGGATTTGCTAGGGTTAGACTTGTGCCACCAAACCTGGCTAAGCTATCTTATCTTCTGTATTATCCTTTCGTTCTCCCCACTCTCATAAAACCTCCAGCTGAAAAACATGTTTTAGTTTGTGAACTTACTAGTAATAAGCCACTGTTGTTTTGTTAGTTTGGTTTTGGTTCAGAGATGGAACCTAGGTACTACACAATAAACAGTCTGTCACTGAGGTACATCTCCAACCCCAAGCCAATTTTTAAGCATTTAAAATGTAAAAAGAATTAACCACTGTTGTATTTTTGTGGTGTTTAAAATTTAAATTGATACACTTGAACATAATTTATACAGTGATTAGTTTAAAGTAATTGGCTTGTCTATCACATTTACTGATTACTTATAAGTATGTGTACTGTAATTATTATTTATCACAGTTGCCCTACTGTGCTTAGAATTAATCATAGAGCCAGGCATAACACAGACCTTTAATCCTAACCCTATGAAGCACAGGCAGGCAGATCTCTGAGTTCAAGGCCAGCCTGGTAAGTTCCAGGACAGAGTTAGATAGGGAGACCCTGTCTCAAGAAGAAAGAAAGAAATCCTAGTGTCCAGTGATACCTTTCTTTGGTGAGACGGTGTTGCTGTGCAGCTCAGGCTTTGAGCATGGATTCTACTTCAGCCTTCTGAATGAAGGCACAGGCCACTATGCCTGTCCCATTCAATCTCCCCTCCTTTCTTCCTCTGTAATTTTTTTAAAGAGCTAATTTACTCACTAAAAGACTGCCTTTTGTTTTGAGATTACATTCTTACTATGAATATATAATATTCATAGTTATGAATAGTTCTTTATGCAAATATGAAGAAAGGTAGCTAGGTTGAGAGTATGTACTCATTTTTACTTTTGCAACAAAATTTACCCCACATCTTTTAGTCATAGATGAAGTCAGAATTCTGTGGTGCTTTATTCAAGATTGTAATTTTCTACTGGCTAAGGGCAATTAAGGGTCACTTGAATCCTTCAAACTTTGCTGTTTAATGTAAAGAATTTGACAATTATTCCATGTGAAAATGATATGAATTCCAGTCTAAAATGAAGAATACTAAGTACAGTTAAAAAGTGTCAGAACTGTAAACTCTGTTTCTAGGAAAAGATGTTTGTGAATGTAGGTTTCTCAGGGACTAGTTGAGGTTTCTTTTTAAGGCTAGATTATGTCCTAAGGACCATATGATGGGTATTTTGTTCCCTTGTAGGAAAACCATTGTTTTACTAACAGTGTCTTTCAAGTGTTTGATTGCTTTTCAAAGATTCTATAACCTAGATGGTACTTGACTCAGCCTGCAGGGAATAGTAGAGGGAGCTCTGGCATAGAGCCCATTCAAGCTCTTTGCATTTGAACTGAATGGTGTTGATACAGTTGTCTTGATGCCAACACATGCTGCTTTGGGCTTGAAAAGACATCCTGACCATGGAAGCTGGAAGCTGTATGAAAAACACTTCATAAAGACAGAATACCCACCTTTCCTTTTTTCTTTTTCCTTTTTTTAAAAATGACTTCTTTGGTAATGTTCCACAAACATTAAAAAGGTGGCTCAAATAACTTAAGAGGTTCAGTGTGTCCATAGGAAATGACTTTAAATTTTTTCACTATTTCTTTTTTCTTGAACAGAAACACTATGCTGGATAGCCAGCGTCAACAAAAGCATTATGGAATTACCTCTCCAATTAGTTTGGCATGTCCTAAAGAAATTGATCATATTTATACACAGAAATTAATTGATGCCATGAAACCATTTGGAGTATTTGAAGATGAGGAAGAATTGAACCACAGGTATATCATTGACACTATAAAATATTTTTACAGTATACTATTTAATCATTAACTCATACATATTGAATACCCGGTGATCACTGCCATAAAAATGCTCCCCAAAAAGAAAAATCTTAGCTTTCTTGGAACTTAAATTTTTAATATGGATTAAAAAAGGAGACTAACTGTCAAATAAGTACAATGTTAAACATGACTAAGTACTGGTGGGAAAATAAATTTGAGGGTAGAAGTCTTTAGAGAAGACCTCATTGAAAGGAAGGGAGCCATATGGTGTTTGGTGGAAGTCTGTTCTGGGCAGAAAGTCCAGGGTGAATGTATAGTTGGTATATTTGAGGAGTAGGAAGGAGCTTAGGACAAGGGCACCTTGTAAGGCACTATAAGATTTCAGAAATTGAACTCCTTAGGGTTTTGAGAAGGAGATTGGCATGATCTGACTCATGTTTTAACAGTTACTCTGGCCATTGTGTTGGGAATAGTGTAAAAGGGAAGAGGGATCAGAGGACAAGAGTGGAAGGAGTTAAAAGGTTATTTTAACAGCCCAGGTTGGAAATAATGATACCTGAAACCTGAGGATGGCAGTGGAAATAATAGTATAGTCTAGATGTATTAAAGGTAGGGTTCTTTTATGACAAATAGAGGCAGTTTCCAAAGATGAGCCCAAGATTGTCAGTACCTGCATCTTACTGGATGGAATTCCGTTTTCTGGGGAAGACTGAGACAGAAACAAGTTTGGAAGAATCAGGAGATAGTTTTCTATTTATAGGATGCCTAAACTCATCTCTCTTCTTATTGTTCTTTTTTAATGTGAGTGTTTATGCCATTGGTTTTAAGTTTAGTAATATCAAACTGCATTAGTTAAGTACTATTTTATAAAAATTAGCCAGTAATTAACTAACCTATTTTAATTATATAAGACCCGATGAGTATCAGTGAGAGAGAATCTAGTGTCTAGTATCACAGTGAACTGATGTAATTCAATTCATTTAAAAGCAGAGTTGATATTTCAGTTTGCCTCTGTAGCCTGATTGAAGGTAACTTGGTGATTTATATTAGGTTCTTTAATTTTTGAAGATAATTCAAAGACTAAACTATTATCATCACATCACATCTGGCACTCTTAGATTTCTCAGATGTACAGTGTATCAACAGATGTAATAGCATGAGCATATGTATATAATATGGATTTAACATAGCATCAACATAAAGTTTCTACCTGTGTGTTTATTTCTTTAATGTTGTTTAGTTTTTGTTTTTGTCTTAAAAGTTTAAAGTTCTCATCTTTTATTATAGGTTGGTTGTTCTTGGTAAATTGAACAATTTAGTAAAAGAATGGATTTCTGACATCAGTGAAAGTAAGGTAAGATTGAAAGTGCATAGAATTAATTCACTGTTTCATATTTCAGTCATTCATCCAGCAATGATATGTAAGAGTAAAATATCTGAAGTACTTTAAAATAGACTCTGCATTTCTGAATAATATAACCTTATACAGTATATAGTTTTCTACTTTTATATCTTTGGAAGGATGCTTTTTGCCTTGCTTGCAAAGGGCAGTTTTCTTTTCCTTTGTTGTGACTGTCTTTTTTGCAGAATAGTAGTAGTATGTGCCAGGTTGTGAACAAATGAAATACAGGTTCAATCCATTAATTGTGACTGACATATCTTACAATTATATCAAAATGTTTATAGAAACATTTCACTTTAAATAGGTATTATAATTTGGTAGCTCTCTATTTTGGTTTACAATAAGTTAGTTACTGGCTTCCAAACTGAACATCAGTAATAACAAAAACAGACTTTCCGATATATTTAGGAATAAAATGATCTAGGCAACTGGATTTCTAAGTAAATGAGGTTTTAACCCAGAGATAGCCAATTGTAGTGACAAGTCTATAAAAATGTGTAGTTTGACTCATATGTACCAGGCCAGAGTTTTCAGTTTCAGGCTTAAAAAGCCAGACTTTAGATTTACAATGTATCCCATCTAACAGCACTGGGCTTGCTTTTGAGCACAGCACAAAAAGGCTTAAATGAGATCAGGTTCCTGTTCTCCAGCACCTCATAACCTCCAGGATCTGTTTTCTGTGTCATGGTGACTGCCATTTATTTGTGTTTTCAATGTGGAAATCTCTTAGTTGTACTTGCTTGGCCCCTCAGACATAGAAGTTTGCAAGTTCTAGTTCATAATTATATAGTATTTTCCTCATAGAACTTACTAGTTCCTGCCTTTTTAGAGGGCTTTGGATTGTGAGTTTTCTTTATTGTTGCATGAGTATTTTACTGACTGTACTAGGATGAAGTTGGGAATGTTCAACTAGGTGGTAAAAGTTTTTATTAGTCAGCTTCTTGTCCCTATAACTAATTCCTGAGATAGACTATTTAGGAAGAAAAGATTAAGCTAGCAAACAGCATTGGAGGTTCAGGTCCAAGTTCAGATAGCTCCAAGCTGGGGTAGTAGTGGGAGGCAGGGGCAACAGAGGGCTATGACAGGAGTGGAGTGAGGGTCAGAGCAAGTGTCACGCCTCACCTAGGAAATAACGAGTGAATCCAACAGCATCCCCTTGGAGACACACCCTTGTGACCTAAGATCCTCCACATCCTAGTCCCAGTCACCTAGAACCAAGCCAGTCACCATGGAACCTTGAGAAAACACTACTCATATTAAGCCATTTGTCCATTCACCAAATGGCCCTAACTCTTGCAGTTTAAACAGTTTTGTTTGTTCATACAGTATTCTTACCTCTTCCCTTAACAGTGCTCAGTTTAAAGTATCTCAGTATTTTCTGTTAGAACTTTCAGTTAGAATTCTCTTTTTAGTTACGATGAATTTGTAAGGTTGGTTCTTTTGACTTAGAATAAGGTAATGAGCCACTAAAGACTTAGACTTTAGTCATTAAATTTAATTTAATCTTTATGTTATTTACTTTTGTTGCCAAAAGGGTATCTGACTCATTTCTGATGTGTCAGGAAGGGTTATATCAGTAGCTAAGGCTGTTGGATACAATAGATTCTGGAGGTAAAATGCTACTCATGAGTAATCAAAAATTCAATTATAACAGTTATTGAGTAGATAAAGTAACCAGTTATTGTATTGATATTTCACTGTCATTTACTAATATTCTAATTTGGGAAATAGATAACTAAAGGATTTAAGCTAAGTCGAAGATCATTTGATAATTGTTGAGATACTCAGTACTTTTCACAGATAAAATTATCTAAATTCTGTAGTTGTATAAAAAATATTGTTTCCTATAATATCACTTCTCATAAACAATGCAGGGATCATACTTTCTTTTTCTTTTTTTTTAAGGCAGGGTCTCACTATGCCATTCTAACTGTTACAGAACTCTATTGTAGACCATACTGGCCATAAACTCACAAACATCTGCCTGTGACTGATACACTTCCACGTGCTAGGATTAAAGGCATTCACTACCACCATACCCAGCAAGGATTTTTTTTTCAACATAGAAAGTAAAATGACATTTTTTTAATGGTCTGGCTTATTTATCTTTTTTATTAATGTGAGTCTTAATAATTTTATTGGCTCATTCCTAGCTAAAATTGTGAGACTTTTAAAACATTACTATGCATTAAACAGAGAAAATAACTGTGTCTTGTTGTACAGGTAATTTTCTTGAGGTTAGTCACCAGAACTGTGGATGGAGAGGTAATGAAGAGTAGCAGATCCAGTTCTCACCTCTGACAAGTTTAAGTATTGTTGAAAAGCTGAGAGTTATATATTAGATATCTCTGGAAAGAGAGCTCAGCTTACCATACTAGCATAAAGACCTGAGTTCAAATCCCCAGAACCTGGTTAAAAATAAATAGGTAAGGCTGGGCATGGTGGTGCATACTGTTAATCCCAGGACTTGGGAGGCAGAAGTAGGTAAAGCTCTATTACTTCAAGGCTGGCCTGTTCTACAAAGCTACAAAGGATAGCCAGGACTCAGAGATACCTTATCTCAAATAAAGACAAACAAGCAAAATAGGTAGATAGAGAGGTAGATAGATAGAATAGATAAGTAGACAGACAGACAGACAATCCATACGGTAGGTAGGTAGATCTGATAGAGGGCTAATATCCAATATATACAAAGAACTGAAGAAGTTAGACTCCAGAGAACCAAATAACCCTATTTGGTTATTAACCCTATTAAAAAATGGGATACAGAGCTAAACAAAGAATTCTCAACTGAGTAATACTCAATGCCTGAGAAGCACCTAAAGAAATGTTCAACATCCTTAGTCATCAGGGAAATCCAAATCAAAACAACCCTGAGATTCCACCTCACACCAGTCAGAATGGCTAAGATCAAAAACTCAGGTGACAGCAGATGCTGGCGAGGTTGTGAAACCTTACAATGAAAGAGGAACACTCCTTCATTGTTGGTGGGATTGTAAACTGGTACAACCACTCTGGAAATCAGTTTGGCAGTTCCTCAGAAAACTGGACATAGTACTACCTGAGGACCCAGCAATACCACTCCTGGGCATGTACCCAGAAGATGCTCCAACAAGTAGTAAGGACACATGCTCCACTATGTTCATAGCAGCCTTATTTATAATAGCCAGAAACTGGAAACAACCCAGATGTCCCTCAACAGAGGAATGGATACAGAAAATGTGGTACATTTACACAATGGAGTACTACTCAGCTATTAAAAACAATGAATTTATGAAATTCTTAGGGAAATGGATGGATCTGGAGAATATCATCCTGAGTGAGGTAACCCAATCACAAAAGAACACACATGATATGCACTCTCTGATAAGTGGATATTAGCCCAGAAGCTTGGAATACCCAAAATACAATCCACAAACCACAAGAAACTCAAGAAGGAAGACAAAACTGTGGATACTTCGATCCTTCTTAGAAGGGGGAACAAAATACCCATGGAAGGAGTTGCAGAGACTAACTATGAAGCAGAGACTGAAGGAATGACAATCCAGAGACTGCCCCACCTGGGAATCCTTCACATATACAATCACTAAACCCAGATACTATTGTGGATGCCGGCAAGTGCTGGCTGACAGGAGCCTGATATAGCTGTCTCCTGAGAAGCTCTGCCAGTGCTGGACTAATACAGAAGTAGAGGCTCACAGCCATCCAGTGGACTGAGCACAGGATCCCCAATGAAGGACCTAGAGAAAGGACCCAAGGAGCTCAAGGGGTTTGAGTCACTTAGAAGGAACAACAATATGAGCTAACCAGTACCCTCAGAGCTCCCAGGGACTAAACCACCAACCAAAGAGAACACATGGTAGGACTCGTGGCCCCAGCTGCATATATAGCAGAGGATGGCCTAGTTGGTCATTTGGAGGAAAGGCCCTTGGTCCTTTAAAGGCTTTATGCCCCAGTGTAGGGGAATGCCAGGGCCACGAAATGGGAGAGGGAGGGTTGGTGAGCAGGAAGAGGGAGGAAGGAATAAGGGGTATTTTGGAGGGGAAACCAGGAAGGGGGGTAACATTTGAAATGTAAATAAAGAAAATGTCTAATTTTTTAAAAACTAGGTAGGTAGAAAGAAACCAACAAATTAAAGAAAAATAGACATCTGAATATGGCACCATACTCCTTAACCTTAACTACAGGGTCAGTGAGAAACCCTATCAAAAAAAAAAAAGCGAAGAGTGATCAACAAAGACACTTGACTTGTCCTCTGACCTTCATTACTCACACAAGAACACACACACACACTATACCTACTTACACACAATAAATAAATGTAGTGTAAAATAACAAAGATTACATAAAAGAAGAAGCTTATACCGTTGAAGATACTATTGATGTTCATAGAAGGACATGAAACTTAAAATGAACTTTGAAAGATGGGTAGTTAAGAACACTGGCTGCTCTTACAGAGGACCCTGGTTCAATTCCCAGCACCCATACAGTGTCTCACAGCCGCCTGCCTATAACTCCTTTTCTAGGGGAGCTGATCTTCTGACCTCCACAGGGACCAGGCACATACATATCTAACAGACATGCATATGTTTGGGTAAAATAAAAATAAATAAAGAAAAAAGTAGATAGTATTAAGGTACTGATAGGATAAGAAAGTGAGCATTCAAGGGAGAAACAATGACAAGTGATGTGGGAAGGAGGTTAGTCATGAAATAAATTGGCAGTTTAAACTTGTGGAAATTTTTAGTAGCGAGGCCAAAAATTGATACTTTGGTAGTTGAGGAAAAATGCACTGGTGGTTGGCTTTATGCAGGTGGCTCATAAAATAGAATAGGTAAGTAAGACTAGGGGCAAGTGTGTAATTTAGGATAATAACTATTATAAACTTGAGAATAAGGGGAATAGGAGTTGAGAAGAGAAGCAACATATATGGGGAATGTAAACTAAAAATTTGTAAATGAAACTGGCTATGGTAGTGCTGGCCTGTGATCCCAGCACTTGGGAAGTAGAAACTGGAATATTAGAAGTTTGCTTGAAGCCAGTCTAGGCTACTGGGACTCAAACACAGAAAACTCACTCATAAAAGAATAATGATGATACACTGGGACAGTAATGCCATTGGGGAACAGAAATAATGAATTAGAAGGGCTGTCTGACTTTACTATAGAAGAATGTTTAAAGCATGGGTATTAAGTAAATCAGAATAAAATAGCTATCTAATAAGCATTTGGAATTGGCCCTGGAAAGAGGTTAAAAAGTAGCTTTTTAATTATGATACAGTCAAAGAAATAAAAGTGAAGTCTTTCCATTTGTTCTCACAAAATGTTCCCATCAAGAATGACCTCACTCTTACAGAAGGCTAAAAAGCTAAGATCAAACAATTAAAAATGCATGTAACAAAAACTAAAGGAAAGACGGGGATTGGCTGAGACTTTTACTGGAAAGAGCTGCAGTTTATTAATTTGATAGTTGAGTTCCTTAAAGGAGCCTTAAAGTGCTTTAACACATCTCTTCAACAGGACTGGCAAATGTTCAGTGTATCAGTTGTGCAGTAAGACTGCAGACTTTTAGGTGCTCTTTATGCAAAATAACTTAAATGGTTGAATGCCTTTTGCTTTATTTTAGAATCTCCCACCTTCTGTTGTGGCTACTGTTGGTGGTAAAATTTTCACATTTGGATCTTACAGGCTTGGCGTACACACCAAAGGTAACTGCTTTTTAGTTATGTTTTAGTCATAAGAACTTTTAGGGAAACCGTTTTACTTGTTCACAGTTAGCAAGTACTGAACATAGTATCTGTATCTTACTACCATTAATGAACACTGTTAGCATTATCTTATACTCATCTTTCATACCTAGTTCTGTATTTATGTTTATGTGGACTTTAATGAAAATATAATTTATCATTCTTAATAAGAAATAATTTTATTTTTGTAGGAGCTGATATTGATGCACTTTGTGTAGCCCCAAGACATGTGGAGAGATCAGATTTTTTTCAGTCCTTTTTTGAAAAATTGAAACATCAAGATGGCATTAGAAACTTAAGAGTAAGTATCTTTTGGCATCTAACATATTTTTTTTTAAAGATTTATTTATTATTATATGTAAGTACACTGTAGCTGTCTTTAAACACACCAGGAGAGGGCTTCAGATCTCATTTCGGATGGTTGTGAGCCACCATGTAGTTGCTGGGATTTGAACTCAGGACCTTCAGAAGAGCAGTCAGTGCTCTTAACTGCTGAGCCATCCCTCCAGTCCCTGGCATCTAATATTTTGAACTTAGAAACAGCCATAAAAGCAAGGACTTAGAATTATTAACATATCTTTTAAGTTGCTGTATCTTGCTAATATCATGCATAAGAATCAGGAACATGGATTTTATAGCTCTATAGGCACTCCTGTAGCTCTGAGATCTCAGTCAATCAGCAATCTGTCTGAGCGTGGTTTTCCATCTATAAAAGTAGAGAATTGGTAATAACATTCTCAAGCTAGTTTTGAGAATCAGACCACTTACTGTAATATTTGATAAGTGATTGATGTATAGCCAATTGTGGGTGATATGTGTGAGGTTCAGTTAATAACTATGTGTATATCTAGCCCTTCATTAACAAGTAACATTTCCATTCTAGCAAACTATAAAACACTGGCCTCAGTTCTAACAGCATAATTTCGAATGTACATATTTTTAAGTGTGTGGAGGTTATCCTATGCTTGGATCATGTGCTTATGGAGGCCACAGGACAATTTTAGGTATCACATCAAGGCATTGTCTGCCTTTCGTCAGAGAGGGCCTCTCATTGTCCTAGAATCACCAACAAGGGTACACTTTTTCTGGTCAATAAGCCCTAGGGATCCTCCTGCTTACTCCCTAATGCACGTTGTGCCCAGCACTAGGATCTGTGGATTGAACTCTTGTCTCATGTCTTCAGGTCAAGTACTGAGCCAGCCCCTAGCACACTTGTTTGATAAATATTTTTTAAAAATTTTACACTAATGCTTTTTGAGTCTCATACATCCCAGGTTTAAACTCATTGTGTAGTTAACAATGACCTTGAACTGTTGATCTGTATCTTGAGTACCAGGACTACAGGAATGGGTCACCATACATTTTACACTTAATACTTTTTGTAAATAATCAATTTTCAATTAAGACTCCAGAAATGATATCAAGATAACAACAGTTCTGCTTTCCAGTTTCTGACAGATATTCCTGTTTCTAACAGGATAAGTTAATTAGCAGGCACAGACCTGTGTGACCTAAATAAAAGACTAACCCGTTTGTTATTTTATTTTTTTTGTCTTCCTCTTTTATAGGCTGTAGAAGATGCTTTTGTACCTGTTATAAAATTTGAATTTGATGGTATTGAAGTAAGTGTTTAATATATTTTTAATTTTACAATTGAAATATTTAACCTGTAAGATTTGCTTCAAAATCAGACTTAGCATGGGCACATTTTATTTGGTTTGGGTTTGGGTTTGGGTTTTGAAATAATCTCACTATGTAACTCTAGCTGGCCTCCTGAGCGCTTGCCTGGTACTAACCACAGTTTAAAGAATGTAACAGTCTTTTCACCTTCTTGTTTCCCTTGACCACTCATTGTGGAAAACTTACAAACCTCCATTTCTTTCCTCATGCTTTTTGTACACAACCTTTCTCATTCTTATAATCATCGAAAATAACTGCACTATTATGCTTTTGTCTGGAGCAGTGTTCTAGTTACGTCATTATCTTAAAAACAGTTTGCAAAACTCAGAACTGAGGGCACTGACTTACTACCATTCCTTTGTGCTATAACAGGTTTTTCCCTCAGGAGTTAGTGACTGTTGAGTTCTGCCTGGTTGTTATACTTAGGTCTAGCTTAAGCCCAGTCGTCTCCTTTAAGCTGAGAGTCATCAGCATCTTGAGGGAAAGTCCACTGGGTTTTTACTCTGTTCTCAGCTCGTGGCCCATTGTTTGTGCGCAGCTGTCATCCTGTCGATCTCACTATGATCTTCATGGAACTTTCTCTCCCTACTCTAGAATTTCCTTCTTTCTTGATATACTACCATCTTACTGGAGCTTAGCCATTGGTTGCCTAAATAAGAATTTGTTTTCTTTTTATCTTGCATGCTTAAAAAGCACTGGATTCATAGTTTTGCTGAGTGCATCATTCTAGGTAGGAAATGATTTTTTACATCCTCTAAGGCCTGCGCTGTCTTGTGGCCTCTGCTGTAGAAGAGCATATTACTATTTTGACTCTTTCTTTGTATATATGGTCAGGTTTGTCTCTTGTTTTATTTAGTTGTTTTAGTTTTATTTTGTCTTCATACTTGTAGAATTCATGGTGATAATATGCTTTGGTTTGTGTTTTTAACTGATATGCTTGGCATGCAATAGTCTTCTTTTAGAATAGAAAGGCCTTTAGTTCTTGGAACTTTTATTGAGTTCTTTTGGATTTCCTGCCTTTATTTACACACAGGTCTTTTTTCATGGAATCCTAAAATTTGTGTGTTGAGTCTTCAGAGAACAGCTTTCTTTAAAAATAAATAAAAGCACACACATTTCTTCTTTCTTACTTAATTAACCATATCTTAATATTTTTATTCTCCTTCTTGGTTTTTCCTGTCTTTCAAGCTTTGTAATAATATCTACTACCCTGTTTTTAATTTCTAAAAATACTAATTATATTTTCTAAATGTTCTTTTAAGTTTAGTTATGTATTTATTCATAGATACCTGCTTTTATTCCCCCACATAAAATGATTAAATCTTAGGTCACTGGGTCTTTTAGCATTTGCCTGCCTGTTCTCCAGCCTCAATGACTTTTGCTGATGTTTCTAGTGTCTGTTTCCTAGTGGGTTATGCCATAAACTCAAAGAAAACTAAACCAAAACCAAAACATTTCTCAGTATCTCAGTTGAGTTTCAAGAGGGAGTAAAAGTAAATGTGTGCATCTTCCATCTTTATTTCAAGATATGCAGTGATTGCCCCACATTAGGTCACCTACATAGGCCTCCTGGTATTTTAGTAGACTGTCCCAAACTAATAATTGGAACTTTTTATGTTTGGAGTTAGGGTTGGGGAGAATGGACCAGGAGAAGTAAATATCTCTTTTCTTTTTTATCTCTTTCCAAAGATTGATTTAGTCTTTGCAAGACTGGCAATACAAACCATATCAGATAATTTAGATCTAAGAGATGACTCTCGTCTGAGAAGCCTTGATATACGGTGCATTAGAAGTTTAAATGGTAAGTTTCTATAAAAAAATCTTAGATTCCTGCTTGAAAACAATGTGGTAAATAGAGCCTGTAGTTGTAGATGATTAGTTGATTAATGTGCTCTAAAAATTGCCCCAGCAGCAGCAGCAGCAGCAGCAGCAGCCACGGGAGTTCCTCACTACCTGCCCCAGTGTTCTGGATTCCCAAATGAAAGACACAAACACAGCTTTATATTTTAATATGCCTTAAGCAACTCATTGGTGGGACCACCCCCAAAGCTCCACACAGCTAGCACACTCTCCCCTTTGATATTCCTGAATTATTACTTACTAAAACCTATATTCCATCCTGCCTGCCCTGGCCTGCAGCCCTGTGGGGCTACCCTCTGTGACTGCTACATGCTGGCTGTTTCTCTGTTCTGCACTTCTCAGGCCTGATTGCTCTGCTTCCTAGGCATGATGGTTCTATCCTTTCTTCTCTCTCCATCCCTTGCCTGGGAATCCTAAAGTCTTGCCTCTGTCTCCCTGCCCAGCCATCATTGGCTACCTGCAACTTTATTTACCAATTAGAACCAGCTGGGGGAAGAGACCCTCAGCATCTTACATACGTGATTCTTGTGCAATTTTGGGAACCCAGTTAACATAATACAAGCATTAAACCAAATCCACAACAAGAGCCCTTTTGCAGAATTGTTAATGGACTATTTTAAAGACTTGAGCAAACTAAAAAACTAAGAGCATAGCTCAGTGTTAGAGCACAGGCTTAACATGAGAGACTTTTCATTCTATCACCAAAACCAGAAATTTTTAAGGCGTGGTTTTCTTTATAAAAATAGTATAACTAATTATTTTTAAATATTCTTGAAAGATTATGTTTAGAACAGTGGTTCATAAACATATTGGTCTCAGAAGGTCTGTAAACCTATAAGATTGAGAACCCCAAAATATTTTTTCATCTGGATTATATGTCAATGTTTATCATATTATGAATAAAAATGCTTAGAATATTTATAGTTCACTAAAAATAAAAAGCAATTGTAAATTAATAATTTTATATATAAAATGGACTTTTTTCCAGATTATCCTGTCTGCTTCTATAGTTAATGTACTAATATCTTGTTTTTGTTAAAATATAAAAAGAAATGGAATTAATTATTCTATCACATTAATATCTAGTGATCTCTCTTCTCCTTTGAATATACCCTTTTGCCTTTGCCTGTTTTGTTGTTGTTGTTGTGTTTTTGTTTTGGGGGTGTTTGATTGTTTGTTTGTTTTTAACTGTCATACTCTGGCTATTTGGAAAATGTTAGTTCACAAAGTTATTTTTATCTTCCAAATGTTAATGCAGATTTCATTATAAGTAGGTTTTAAATTATATTGATTAATTAATATTAGCACCAGCTCTGTCATGAGAGTCTTTAACAGATTTCATATAAGTGGGTTTTAAATTATATTGATTAATTAATTTTGGCACCAGCTCTGTAATGAGAGTCTTTAAAGTTTTACAAGCTGTCAGGTTCACAATAGTAGATAAAAGTGATTTATAACTAATTAACTTAAAAGCTTACCTCTTATCCACAGTATGCCTCTTATCCAAGTATCATTGTTTTCCTTGAGGCAAGGAGTTTAGTTTATTTTTCAGAGACTACTGAGTACCCAGTTTTGTAACCTTTTTTATCTTTAGTCATAATTTCAAGCAACCTAGTATTACTTGAAAATGAGGCTATTTTAGCATATAGCTGAAATGATGACACACCTCTTTCCTTTTGGTTGCTTTTGTTTAACCTAGAGCCTGTGAGAGGAGTGAAGTGTGTTGTACACTTGTATACTTTGTTGCCATTGCCTTGTTTGAGCTCTGAGGTAACACTGTAGTTGCCAGTGCTCCATCAATGCAAATGTTAGTACACTGTGAAAATGGTAAGGAAAGATGGGGGCCTCTTAAAAAAGGTTTAACCTCACAGGTTCTTCAGGTTTAAGAGCCACTGATTTATATTCTCCTTTCTTTACACGTTTGTTTGTTTGTTTGTTTGTTTGTTTGAAACATGGTTTTTCTGTGGAACTCACTTTAGACCAGGCTGGCCTCAAACTTAGAGATCTACTTGCCTCTACCTCAAGAGTGCTGAGATTAAGGTCAAGCACCACCACACCCAGCTTATTTATTTTGTTTTATTTAATGTGATTACACTTCTTTGTGGAAAGGTTTCTATTAAGAAAGTTTTATAACTTGGAGATATTATGATTAAATCAGATATAGAAGAGACCCATCTGTTCTTCATTTGAGAGACTGAAGGTTAGGAGACTATTTGAATTAACTGAGTTTTACTCCTTAGTGAAAAATCAATGTTTCCTCTTTTTCAGGATGTAGAGTTACTGATGAAATTTTGCACTTAGTGCCAAATAAAGAAACTTTTAGACTCACCCTAAGAGCAGTCAAATTATGGGCAAAGCGTAAGTATCCCAAGTCTTTTATGTGTCTATTTAAATTTTCTGTTGCTAGTAATTGAAACACATATGAAACTCTAATCTTACTGATGTTGAGGATTGATGGTCTGTAAACTTAGTAAAGCTGTTTCTCAGGTGTAGTGGTGTGTGTGTGTGTCTCTCTCTTTGAGTATATGTATGTGTCTGTGTATATGTATATGAATGTGAGTGTGTTTGTGTATAACTCATAAAATGCCCTTTGCCTAGTTCTGATCTGATGTAGGAAATTCTGTATTATTTATAACTATAGTCAGACAGTGTTTAACAATGGGGAGATGAGGGCTGAAGCAGTGACTCAGTGGTAAGAGCACTTGGTGAATGGTCTGAGTTTGAGTCCCCAGCACATGTGCAAAAGGAGGCACAGCTGTGTGTGCCTGTATCCGTAACCTCAGCACTGGAGAGCTAGAAACAGGGGCGTCTCTGAGGCTTGCTGCCTGCCTGCTATCCTAGCTTCAGGTTCAGTGAGATAAAGCTCAAGGGAATCAGAGAGAGAACAAGATACCCAGAGGCAGCCTCTACCCTACATGTGCATGGGCCTGTACACACACGTTCAAGAATACCACATAACTACACACACACAATTTTAAAAGTAAATTAAGAATGATGATATGGTCTGAAAAATGAATCGTTAGGTGATTTTGTGCCTATGTAAACAAAATAGAATGTGCTCACATAAACCTAGTTGGTACAGCCTACCCCTTTGTAGAAAGCTATTGATCCTAAACTGAAAACCTATATATAGCCTTTTACCTGAATAATGTAGGCCTTTGTAACACAGTGCTAAGTACTTTCATATAGAAGATAGCTAGATACAACAACATACAGCAAAAACACAAAGTGTGATCTAGATGTTACATATGATAAATGGAAATTGCTGAACCCAAAGTTGGTCAGAGTGCGTCAGTGAATGATTGCAAATGCCTGGGACATTAAATATCCAGTATTGTAGACTTTATGACTCACTGACTTATAAGAAGTTTTTTCTTCCTTCAATAATGTATTTAACTTATAATTTTTTAAACTTAAATTTTAAAATTTTTTTTAATTCCTTTGTAATAACACAAATTGGGCATGGTAGCATGCCAATAATTCCAGTGTCCAGTATGGTGAAGTTGAAGGGTCACATATTCAAGGCCAGCAAAACTTTGTCTTAAAAAACAAAGCCCATTTATGCAAGTAGGAATGATGGTTCCCACCAATGTTCCCAGGAACTTGAAATGCTGGGGATGACCACTGGAGTAGCTCATGAGCTAGAAGAAGCCAGCTTCCTTTCCAATCCAACATTGCTCTCAATTTTCTTGATTTTTTTTCTGGTGTTCCCTTTTCTCTGACCTCCTCTTCAGCTATACATCTTTTTTCCATCTCCATTATAATTAATTTTAAGTGACTGCCGTCATGTATGTGGCTGTTCCCTGACTGCCGTCATGTATGTGGCTGTTCCCTGACTGCCGTCATGTATGTGGCTGTTCCCTGACTGACATCATTATCCGTCATGTATGTGGCTGTTCCCTGACTGCCGTCATGTATGTGGCTGTTCCCTGACTGCCGTCATGTATGTGGTTGTTCCCTGACTGCCGTCATGTATGTGGCTGTTCCCTGACTGCCGTCATGTATGTGGCTGTTCCCTGACTGCCGTCATGTATGTGGCTGTTCCCTGACTGCTGTCATGTATGTGGCTCATGACTATACTGAAGCAGTGCTGTACTTCAGTACTAGGTCTCACATGTCCTAAAACAGATTTCTCCATAAAACTTTGATTATGGAAACGTTTTATATGGTATTGTCAAATCCCATTAACTCTGTGACTATATTAGACACTTGAAATGTCCAACAAGGAACTGATTTTTAAATTTGTGTTTTATTTCATTGATACTAAAATTAAATGTCCCAAGAAAGGTAAAATAATGCTCATTTAAAAATCTTGTCACATATATTATCATTCCTAATAGCCAAAGAGTAAACACAAGTCACATATTCATACACTGATGAATGCATATAAAAACATGGTATATCCTTACTATCAGATACTATTTTGCAATAAAATGGAAAGGTAAATGATACAATATAAATGAATGTTGACACCACTTAAAGTGTGACAGAAGTTACCCAAAAGTCAACATGCACAGACTTTGATTTATATAAAAATGTCCATATATTAGGACAGATGTATAAGACAGAAAGTAGGTGAGTGGTTGCTTAGGTCTCCAGGTCCAGAGAAGGGAGTGGTATGACTGGTTAGGTTTCTTTGGAGACGATGAACTATCCTAGACATGATTGTGGGGTTACACAACTCTGAATGTACCAAAAGGCGTTGAATTGTATAGTTTAAATGAATCAGTCTTATGGTGTGAGGTCTGTGGGGAAAAGATAGCCATGTGTTGCTTGTGGCTACCATATTGAACAGCGGGTTTAAATGAGTTTAAGCAGGTGATTTTTGCCTGTGGCCTTAAATAGGATAATGTAATTTGTATTGAAAGGATAACATGAACAATTTATCTCTCTTTATAAACAAAACACTGTATTTTTCAATTTTTACGTGTGTAGTTTTTATGTTTAAATGTCTAAATGACATTTTTGTAGGATTTTTCCCCTTCTCTATGTGAGACATAAAATAATAGCACATTGTGTAATAAGAGCATATTAATATTAGGCTTAATGAGATATGGTAATAGTTTTCCATAGATTTCTATAAAAATATCATTTCACGGGTGAATTTAATATCATTAGTATATTTTTCACAATGGAGACATATCCAATTTCTGTGAAATACTGATGTTTGTTGCCAATTTCATGCTTAGTTTTAAAATATTCCTCATGTATACGATTGTTCTTTCTTACCTACTTACCTCCAGATGTCTTTCTTTCTGTTTATTTCTCTCTTTAACTACAGATATTTCTGGGGGAGGGAGGAGGGCTTAGGAGTAATTTCAGTAGAATTATTCAGGATAGTTGGCAGTAAAGCAGGGAACTAAGGTCCTTGTCTGTACACTGAGGGACAAAGCAGAGAGCCAGAAGTAGAAACCAAGCTTGCTGACTGACTTGGAACCTAGTGTTTGGGTTCTAGTATTCATTTCAGTTTTGTGTTTAGTTTTGTGAATGAAGTTATCCTGTTGTATTTCAAATATAATAGATCTGAATAATAATTAACGAATGTTCGTATTTCTAGGTCGTGGTATTTATTCCAATATGCTAGGATTCCTTGGCGGAGTCTCCTGGGCAATGCTGGTTGCCAGAACTTGCCAACTGTACCCAAATGCAGCAGCTTCAACTTTAGTTCACAAGTTTTTTTTAGTTTTTTCCAAATGGTAAGCATATATAATTTGACTAATTATTAACTTCTATGAATGTATAAAAAGGTTTTTTTGAAATTTTAAGAACTATAGCCAGGCTAGTGGTTTCTGCCTGTAATCCTAGCACTTGAGAGCTTTAAGTAGGACTATTGCCATGAGTTTGAGGACAACCTGGGCTCCATAGTCTATTTTAGTACTGGCTATAGAGAGAGACCTTAAGGAAGACAGACAAACCTATGCATAGATATTTGTGTTGTTTTACATTCATTAAAAACTTTAAAATGTATTTATCTGAGAATGGGACATCCAGATGACACACTTTCCTTTCTTTTTATAACTGATATATAAAATTGTATATACTTATGAGGTGCCCACGATATTTTGGTAGTGTACATTATACAGTCAGATCAAGGTTAGCATGTGTGACTCCTCAGTCCTTTATCATTTCTTAATGGTGAACACAGTCTCTTAGCTTGTTGAAGTCCATAGCACAACTAACATTACTTGTAGTCATCCTCCTGTGCAACAGAACACCAAAACTTAACTAATTTAATATCCATTGCCTGACATTGTCCTCTTCTTTTCTACCCTGCTCTCCTAGTACCCGCTAGCTACTAGTCTACTTCCACATTCTTTGAGGCCAACATTTTGAAGGAAAAATCCTGTGCTTGTTTATTTCAGTTAATGCCATGGCCTCCAATACCATCCATGTTATAACAAATGACATGATTTTGTTGTGGCTTCCTTGGGTCTTTCTCCCCTCACCTCCACTCCCTACCAATGTTTGGGAAAAGGGCTTAACTTTGTAGCCCGGGCTTATCTACAACTTGAATTCCGCTTGCTTCAGCCTTCCAAGTATTGGGATCATAGATGTGTATGTACCCCCACACCTGGTTTTGACTTTTTTTTTTCCTTTTTTGATTTTATTTTATGTATGAGTGTATTGTTTTGTCTAAATGTATGTCTGTTCACCACTTTCTGCCTGGTACCTGTAGAGGTCAGAAGAGGATATTAACTCCCCTGGACCAGGAGTTACAATTATGAGCTTTCCATGTGGATGGCGGAATTGAGCCTGGGTCCTAAGCAATCAGTGCTCTGGGTGTTTTGTTTTGTTTTGTTGTTTTGCTTTGAGTTTTATTTTTTATTAAGTTATTTATTTACTTTTACATCCTGATCACAGCTTCTCCTCCCTCTTCTTCCTCTCACCTTCCGTCTACCCCTCCCCCTTCTTTCCTCAGAAAAGGGAAGGCCTCCCATGGATATCAACCAGCCTTGGCAATGTCAAGTTGCAGTAGGACTAAGCACATCTTCTATTAAGGCTAGACAAGGCAGTCCAGTTGGGAAAAGGGATCCAAAAGCAGGCAGTAGAGTCAGAGATAGCCCTTGCTCCTGCTATTATGAGTCCCACATGGAGACCCAGCTGCTACATATGTGCAGAGAGCCTAGGTCTGTCCCATGATGCTCTCTGACAATCAGTGCTTATAACCCCTGTAATTCTCTTAAGGAAGTCAACAAGGAGCCACTTGAGTTTATGAGTGAGCCTTATCTTAAGAGAGTAACATCCCTGTACATTTGGGTTTTGTACATTAAGCTCACCTAGGAAAATGGAGATGATAATCATGGCTGCTTCATTCATGTGCTGGTATTTTCAGCAAATGTTAATTATTGCTGTTACTATATCATCAGAATCAAATCTGTGAAAGCAGATGAGAAGGGAGGTTCAGATTGCTTTAATTAACAAAGGACTGGTTGGCGTTTCTGAGGAAGGGCAAATAAACAGACTCTTGTACATTGTATGTTGTCATGTAATTAAGATTGGGACAGCTTAATACTTTTAATATTTTTATATAGCATCTGAAGTGTTTGTGAATTACTTTGCTTTATTCATGTTAGGGAATGGCCAAATCCTGTGCTGTTGAAGCAACCAGAAGAAAGCAACTTGAATTTGCCTGTCTGGGATCCTCGGGTATGAGAATTTATTATGGAATTTTATTCAGTCATTTAGGAGTAGGACCTTTCTCTAAATCATAGTTCAAATGTTATATCGTTAAAATTTCTTCATATAAGACTAGATAAGTGGCTGTACCAAAACAGTATCATAATTCATTGTATAAAAAACAAAACAAACAAACAAAAAAAAACTGTCCCAGCACTTGGGAGGCAGAGGCAGGTGGATTTCTGAGTTCGAGGCCAGCCTGGTCTACAGAGTGAGTTCCAGGACAGCCAGGGCTATACAGAGAAACTCTGTCTCCAAAAACAAAAACAAAAACAAAAAAAACCTGTCTCACAAGTAGTTGCTTAAATACTTAAATAAAATACTGAAATATATAAAAGTAATACTTTGTAGTACAGCTTAAGACAGATTCATAATTCTTACATAGCTTCCATCTTAATAAAAGTAGGCACTCATTTCTATATAAAATCAGAGATAGTCTCTGTAGTTATTATATTTCAATAATTCTGAAAAACTATTGCTTCTAAGATACATCATTTAATAGCTTTACTGAGGAGAAATTAACTTCTACAGGACTCTGACAAGTAAATATGTCTGACTTCAGGAAGAAATGCAGTTCAGAAGCGAAATATATATTTCCTAGAATTGAGAGAGTTTAGTATTAAATTTATATTTCATATTCTTCATAATTTAGGGGAAATAAAGTGAGGACTACTAAATAGAAGAATAGGTAATTATTCTGCTTCTAATTTCACAGGTAAATCCATCAGACAGGTATCATCTTATGCCAATAATTACCCCTGCCTACCCACAACAAAATTCTACGTATAATGTGTCTACATCAACTCGAACAGTAATGGTAGAAGAATTTAAACAAGGTAAATATGCTTGGCCCTGTTGTCCCTTACATATTCCCAAGATTTTAGTAGACAGTTTTATTCTATATTGGTAGCTATCGATTGTCAGTTAGAATTCTGTAACCCTTAATTCTTTGTAAAACTTCAAATGCTTTCCAAAATAATATTAATAAAAATAATAACAAAATTACTAAGGCCAAAATTGGGAGCTGGAGAGATGGCTCAGTGGTTAAGGGTGCTGACTGCTCTTCCAGAGGTCCTGAGCTAGACTCCCAGCAACCATATGGTGGCTCACAACCATCCTTAATGGAATCTGATACCCTCTTCTGGTGTGTCTGAAGACAGCTACAGTGTACTCCTGTACATAAAATAAATAAATAGTTTTTTAAAAAAAAAAAAAAGGCCAGTATTTGAACCAGTCCAATATGGTGGAATTTAACCTTTATGTTCTCAGAAACAGCATAGAGTATTTACATTTTCTAAGTCAAGCATTTGTTGGGTTAGATGGTTTGGGAAGAATGACATAAAAGCTGGGCACTTTTCAAAATTAGACCTAGTTTCTAAAAACCCTTTGTTTTTTCTTTTTGTTTAGGTCTTGCAGTTACAGATGAAATTCTTCAAGGGAAATCAGATTGGTCCAAACTATTAGAGCCACCAAATTTCTTTCAAAAATACAGGTATTTAAACTTTTATAATCTTGGTATATATGTATCTGGGGAAAAAAAAATAACTTTTTGTCATGTTTATGATTTTTTTGTCTTACCTCTTTTGTTTTTAAGGGGGGTTAGGCTGTGTATACCTGTGGGCATGCATGCCATACTACTCATGTGGAGGACAGAGGATAACTTGCAGGAGTTAGATCTACCTTCTGTAGACTGTGTGGGTCTTAGGGATCAAACTCAGGTCATCAGAGCTGATGACAAGTGCCTTTGCCTGCTAACCCATTTTGCTGGACCCTTGCTTTGTTTTTGAGACAGAGGCTCACTCTATTCCAGGCTGACCTCAAACTTACTTTATAACGTAGGTTGGCCTGGAACTCATCATCATTCTCCTGCCTCATGAGAGGTAGGACTTTTTAGGTATGAGCCAGCACATGTCCAATAGGGCTTTAAATATGGAAAGCGAGTTATGATAGATGACAGTGTCTCACATTTCTTAAGCAAAGTAGAGAATAGGCAGTAGAAATCTTGAGTGGTTGGGGCCCTCATTCTAGCAGTGGCTAGTCTAGCATCAGTTAGTTAAAGTGAGTTGTTTCTTAATTGTGGAGTCTATAGTTTTGTGAAAGTAGAGTAATCTGTAACTTTCAGAAACTGTGTAGTTGTATTGTTAATTATTTGCAAAGAAGAAAGAAAATGGATAAAAAAAACTAAGACTAACAGATGTTTCTGGCTATTTTCCTCCTTGATCATGCTGCAAATCCTGTATAGACATTATATAGTACTGACTGCCAGTGCATCAACAGAAGAGAACCATCTAGAATGGTAAGACTTATGTTATCTTATGTCTGATAACAGTGGTTACACAGTGCCCCACCAATTATAAAATAGTGTCTTGCTTGGCTTTCAAAATCAGTGTATTTTATTAGTGACTGATGTACATGATGGAGCATCGGGGATTATGTCACTAAGTTCAGCATCGCCAGTGATAGAAGGCAGTGGAAGCAGATTTTTCTTGCTGTTTTTCAGAGTCAGATTTAAGCAAACTTTTGAAGTACTCTGCAGCTCATCAAACTCAAAAGGGAACAGACACTTTATGTACCTTCTTAAGCTAGGTGGTGGCACACGTGTCGGAGTTTTAAATCTTCTGACAATAGACAGTAGTTTTGGTCAAGCTATACTATATCTTTGAGTGCATGTAAATTCATCCTCTCTACTGTCAGTATATTCACATTCCTGGGCCCACTGGGCAGGGGGTGTGCTACCTGTAATTTCTTCCAGTCTGACCTGTTGTTTCAAGGGTCTTTATTTCCCTGGTAATTTAATTGTTTTATTGATGAACTATTTGTCTAGGTGAGGAGTCAGGAAACTATAGCCTATGACAAATTCAGACTGCCACTTATAATGAGATCTTACTAATACAGGGCAATCCTTCATTAATATGTTGCTGAATGTTACTCTTTGCTATATAGCAAAGTAAATAGTTGCACAGAGACTATACCACTCAGAAACCACTATTTGGTACATAATAGAAAAAGTAGTCTTCTCATTTGGGTAGCAACACTGAAGAAACTTAGATTTTTATTCATATCCTCTTGAAACACAAATATAATATCAGCTTTTATAAGTGAAAATGTTTAAAAGTATTCTTGAAATTATTCTGACTTACAGTCACTAATAAAGACATAGCTGACAGTTATACATTTTAAATGAGAGAAAATTAAGTTGTAGAAATCTGGCAAAACATGTATGTTTTTGTAGTAGCTGATACAAATTTAATGACTTTCTGAAATGCAAAGTCCAGTATTTTGTGAAAATCAAAGTCTGCTTCTTTGAAGAATTATGTGCCTGCATTAGCTGCTTTTGTTCATATCATTTAAAGGTAGCTTAGCCTTAGTGTTTACATGTAAAGATAAGAAACTAGAAAAGATTAAAGACCACTTTAACAGCTTTTGTTTATGCTCAACTATTATGACGACTATTAGAACCTTAACCAAGACTGGGTATTGTTAGAGTCAGAAATGCATGAAATTTAGATCACTTCTTTTTAAGCAGAAAGTCACTAAAATTTAACATTTTCCTGACTGATGTCTTACTGTATTGTTATTATCACTATTACTGTGTGCATGAGAGTGTGCTCATGCCCCGCATGGATATGGATATCATGAGTCAGCCTTCAGAAGTGGCTGTCTCCTTCCTCTGTGACTCCAGGGCTCAATCTGGCTTATCAGGGTTGTGTGGCAAATGCTTTGATCCATTATGAGCCACACTGCTGTCCCATTTGATATTTTTAAAAGTCCCTACTATAAGTAGACTTATCTTCTTAAGTGAACATACAAAGCTTCATAGTTGATGTGTTACTTGGTTTACTTTGGTATAGTTTGTCAAACTTTATATGACTTCATAGAAATGTTGTTTATCTCAGGGTTGGATTAGTAGAATCTAAAATCCGGGTACTTGTTGGAAACTTGGAACGGAATGAATTTATTACTCTTGCCCATGTAAATCCCCAGTCATTCCCAGGAAATAAAGAACATCATAAAGCGTAAGTTGCTCCTAAATAAAATTTTTAAATATTATTATTTGACATGTGCATTGTTTCAAATGAGTTTTAAGACTGTCCTTAACAGGCATTGGTGGAAGAATGATGTATGCTTCAAATATGAGTGATTATGTATTTATTATTTATATATTTATGTATCTATTCTTTATAAGTATATACTATAGTAGTCAGTAAACTTCAGCAGAAACTCCATATTAGTTTTTGCAACATCATCTAAATGGTCGACAAATCATTCTTCAGTACAACTTAGTCTTTTTTTAATTAGATATTTTATTTACATTTCAAATGTTATTAATCTTCTTTTAAAACAATACTAAGCAGCTACACCAGTGTTCTGGGTGCAGTTTTAAGAATTTGGTCACATCTCTGAAATCTGTTAATAAGGTAGAGAAATAGAAACCAAGTTTAATTGTCCAGTAGTACTTGTTAGATTGAAAAAAACTAATGGAAATTTTTAAATTTTATTTTATAGCAACAACTACATATCAATGTGGTTCCTCGGAATAATTTTTCGGAGAGTAGAAAATGCAGAAAGTGTTAACATAGACTTGACATATGATATACAGTCATTTACTGATACAGGTAAGACTTTGTAATCGTCGGGCTATGATTCTCAAACATGACTGTAACTCAGTATTATCTGTTTAGGGTCTAGCTGGAGACACTCTCTAATTCCCGATTCAGTTAAATTAAATGGTACCCCTGTTGTAGAAATGATGAAGCAGTTTTCAACATCCTGAGGCATTGCAGAGTGATAGTCTAACAGAGGGTTGTTGCGTTTATGCAAAAGAGTCACACTTAACAAACTTACAAATGCAGAGGTTATCTCTGGCAGGATTTTTTTTTTTCTTTTTAAAGGCACTGTTGGCTGCTTAATTAGTCTGGGAACAATCAGTGTGCCCAGAGGACAGCAGGGAGAAGAGCCTAGATACTCTTAATCAGTTACATGATATACCCTCTTAATAAAATAAAATTAACTCCTCAGGTGACTTTCTTGTTTGTTCAGCCAAAGTTTATAATTGCAGCCCATATCTTTTATGTTTTTCATCTTAAATAATTATCAGAAGATATAGAAGATGCTGAAAATGTTTCAAGAGTAGTAGAAAAAAAATTGTCCTTCATAACTAACCCCAGCCACATTTCTCTGGAATATTTGTTATACGTTGGACTAGTATTGGTCTGTAGTAGTATGCACATTCATGTTGTTACTATTCTTGGCACAAATGAATTTTCTAAGTTCTTTTTAGCTAGTTCTCATGTTTATTGTGGTAATGTAGATTCCTCTTCTTCACCTTCAGACTACTAAATAACACTCTGAGGAAGGAACCTAAGAATCTGCAATTTGAACAAGTACTCCTAATAATCATAAGCAATCTTCAATGAAATTATGAATATAAATTGGAATCATATGTCTTAAAAAGGAGAACATTGAGATATTCTGCTAATAAGATTTTTCAAATAATCTTTTCCACATGTGCACACTCATGCAATATGTCATAGTATTTGCATTGAGAAATAGCCCTTCTCTTCCTGTCTTCAGTGGACTTAAAATCTAACTGGCTAAACACAAACTACCTTGATTTTGGTAATACAACTGGTCTTTACCAGTTTTGAATAGCACTAGAGCAGAAATCTAGAGCCATATGTCTTGGGGTGCAGTCAAGGTTTTCCAGGCTCTCTAAGACAAATGTTCCACCTATACACTTTAGATTTGCAGATGGCTCTGAACTCCCATGTTCTATATCTAATGTGGGCTACAATAATAAAGCAGGCTCAGGATAAAGAGAACTTGAATTGCATTAGGAGTTGTAGAGACAACTTAGAGATTTAGAATTTTGACTGCTCTCCTGGGAGCCTAAGGCTTGGTTCCCTGCCCATGCACACCCGTGTGTGTGTGTGTGTGTGTGTGTGTGTGTGTGTGTGTGTGTGTGTGTAAGAAAAAGAAAAAATTATCTTAGACTCAGGCAAATAATTATGAAGAAAGATTGCATTTTTGAAAATAGCAAACAACAAGATTTGGGGGGAAAATATCTGCTGTATATTTATTTTGTTAATAAGGGTTGTCTATAAGAAAGCTTTTACAAGATATACATGTAGAACTAATCAATTCATAAATTGTATTACAACACAATGGAAGTATTTTAGAAATATCTGTTCCTACAAGAGAGTGTGGTTTTAGTGGGGCATAGATGGTCTATATATTTCAGAAAAGGAAAACAGCTTGTGGTTCAGAACAAAATTTCTCATTTATCATACTAACATTTTTACAGTGTACAGGCAGGCAAACAATATAAATATGCTGAAGGATGGAATGAAAATTGAAGCAACTCATGTAAAGAAAAAACAGCTTCATCATTACCTACCAGCAGAGATTCTTCAAAAGAAGAAAAAGGTGAGTGTGTTATCCTAACTCTCCACTATGGTTCCATTGAGACAGCTGATCTTGAGACCAAATTTGAACTTTACACCTCTTCTGAACCTGTTTGGAAAGAGGGTGTAGACAGTCAGTCTGAAATCTCATTTATCACAAAGATAATTTGCTTTTGTGTTCTTCAGAACTGAAGGTAGTCTGTGTATTCTGATTTGTTTTTGAAATCCTAACAGCCTTTTTCTCTTTTTGCAGAGTCTTTCTGATGTAAGTCGGAGTTCAGGGGGCCTTCAGTCCAAAAGATCATCTCTGGATAGCAATTGTCTGGATAGCTCCAGAGACACTGACAATGGAACCCCTTTTAACTCTCCGGTGTCTGCAAATAAGCCTTCCAACCCAGACAGCCCCACAGGAGAAGCAGAAAGGTATAGGCCAGAACTGTCCTTTCAGTCTTTTTATTGGAGGATGATGAGAACCTTCTGTCCCTTTCCTCAAAGACCTGTTCTCATCATTCAGAGATTTTTCTCTTGCTAGCTTACTAGTTTCTTGTTTAGGAATGCTTGACAATTTGTGTAGTGCTTCATGAGTTGCCCCATGATTAAGAACTTAATGAGTCGTGCTGTATAGATGGATGTACAGATTTTCTGTTTCATCATCTTATCTGGCTTTTTCTGTTCTTCTAGTGAGTAAGGTTGAAATACTAGAAAGAAGTAATGTTAAAATGTTAAAGGTGAGAGCTTTAAATCCTTAAGAGGGAGTAAATTAATACTGATAACTTTATACTTTTACTAGGAGCAGTGCTGAGCCCGTAGCTGTGATTGTGGAGAAGCTGCCAAGTGTTCCCCCAGCTCAGGGGCTATCCATCCCAGTCATTGGTGCAAGTAGGTATCTCAGCTCCCTCCACTGACAGTCAGTCTCACTGCATAAATACTTGATCACTGCCACAGAGAGCCCACGGACAGCCCACTGCATAAATACTTGATCACTGCCATGGACAGCCCATTGCATAAATACTTGATCAGTGCCACTGACAGTCCACTGCATAAATACTTGATCACTGCCACTGACAGTCCACTGCATAAATACTTGA
>NW_022196905.1:7425667-7458379 GCF_008632895.1 Mastomys coucha
AGTCCACTGCATAAATACTCGATCACTGCCACTGACAGTCCACTGCATAAATACTCGATCACTGCCACGGACAGCCCATTGCATAAATACTCGATCGCTGCCACTGACAGTCCACTGCATAAATACTTGATCGCTGCCACTGACAGTCCACTGCATAAATACTTGATCGCTGCCACGGACAGCCCATTGCATAAATACTTGATCACTGCCACTGACAGTCCACTGCATAAATACTTGATCACTGCCATGGATAGTCCACTGCATAAATACTTGATCACTGCCACTGACAGTCCACTGCATAAATACTTGATCACTGCCACTGACAGTCCACTTCATAAATACTTGATCACTGCCACTGACAGTCCACTGCATAAATACTTGATCACTGCCACGGACAGTCCACTGCATAAATACTTGATCACTGCCACGGACAGCCCATTGCATAAATACTTGATCACTGCCACTAACAGTCCACTGCATAAATACTTGATCACTGCCACTAACAGTCCACTGCATAAATACTTGATCACTAAATTTGCTTTTGTTTTTTCAGAGGTTGACCCTACAGTAAAAGCTGTATCCTCCCCAGCTGTGTGCACCATTCCTACTGTAGTAGGACGGAATGTTATTCCTAGAATCACAACACCTCACAACCCTGTCCAGGGACAACCACATCTAAATGGGATATCAAATATTACCAAGAATGTTACACCCAAAAGATCCCATTCACCACCTACAGATGGGACTTCTAAGAGGCTGAAAGACATAGAAAAGGTAACATTATGCCTTCAGTACTGATCATGCCTTTTGTTTTGTTTTGTTTTTTAAATTAAAATAATAGTAAAGCAGCCCATAATTTTTTCTGTTTAAAAGAGTATTTTAAACCTTAAGAAACAATCATTGTTCATCTCAAATTCAAATCACTGAGGTCTGAAAGTCTGCTTGATTGGTTTGCCTTTCTTGATCTACACAAAAGCTAAGGAGATTAATGATGACCATACTGGTCATACTGTTTTTTCTGTTATGTGATCTTCTCTGCTTCTAGTAGATGGTAATAAAATATATTTTGTTAGAATCTGAATTGATTTAACCAAAAAGATCACTTCAGTTGCAAAAATTAAGGGTAGCAGTTGAACTCAGTCTCAATTTAGTTGTAGTTAATAGAAGTCTTAAATTATTGTAGTTTCTGATGGTAGACTAATGAGTTTCCTGATTTATATAGATTTGTATGATCTTTGCAGATACCTAATAGAAACTTTTATTGTTTCTATTTTAGTTCATTCGTCTTGAGTCAGCATTTAAGGAGTCCCGTGCTGCCGAGGATCGGAAAAGAAAACCAATGGTAAATGAGTTGGCATTGTCTCACATGAGCTTAAAGAGCAATAGTGTGAGAAGTACTAGAGGAAGTACTTCAGTCAACAGGGTTGGGTTTCTAAGTAGGCGTAAGTATTGTATACAGAAAGAAAATTTAAACCTGTATTGTTAATTCTTCTGTTTTTAGGATTCAATTGGTGGAGAATCTATGCCTATTCCAACTATTGATACATCACGCAAAAAGGTAATAGATGATAGATAATATTTCTATAGGTAAAAACAAGTACAAAAAAATGTATTAAGAAACTAAAACTATAAGTATTTAGAAGACTCAGGCAGGAGGGTTCCTTCAAGTTTAAGTCTAGCCTGAGCTACAGAGTAAAACCCTGTCTCAAAGAAACAAAAACCTAGGGTCAGAAAAGGGTATGATTATGTCCTTGTTCTCAGAGATTGGCAATGTGGTTCGTAAGGACTGCAGGTGACAAATAGCTTACAGTTCTCAGTGGACATTCCTCAAAGTCTAGAAAAGAGAAATTGGGTCAAGAAGACTCGTGACTTACCTAGATTTAAATCTGTCTTACTTATTTATAAGTAGCTGTTCACTCAGCACAGGAGTTTCTTACTAGTACCAGAGATAGCTTTTGTTATATACATGGCTTTCAAATTTTAAGTTATTAAAGATCAAATATATTGGAGCTGGAGAGATGGCTCAGAAGTTAAAGAGCATTGACTGTTCTTCCAGAAGTCCTGAGTTTAATTTCCAGCAACCACATGGTGGTGGCTCACAACCATCTGTAATGGGATCTGATGCCCTCTTCTGGTGTGTTTAAAGACAGCTACAGTGTGCTCATATACATAAAATAAATAAATCTTTAAAAAAAGAAATCAAATATATTTGTATTTTAGAGAAGCCAAATGTAGCACTGTATGCAGAGACTACCTTTAGATCATGAGTTAAATAGATTCCAGCATTTGCCCAAGAGGGCTGGCAAGATGGCTCAGAGGGTAAGAGCACTGACTGCTCTTCCAAAGGTCCTGAGTTCAAATCCCAGCAACCACATGGTGGCTCACAGCCACCCATAGTGAGATCTGACACCCTCTTCTGGTACTTATGTATAATAAATAAATCTAAAAAAAAAAAAAATGCCCAAGAGCAAAAGCGTACTTAGAATGAATAGGGGAAGAGGAAGAAGATGTTACGCACACATGTGAGTGGTAGGAGTGGTAGGAGCCATTCTGGTAGGGTGTGTGTGCGCGCACACTCAAGTGCATGGGCATGTACATGTACATACTTTTTTTTGTCTTTCTTTCTCATAGAGACTACCCAGTAAAGAACTGCCAGATTCATCATCTCCAGTTCCAGCAAACAGCATCCGAGTCATCAAAAACTCGATCCGCCTGACCCTTAACCGGTAATAGCAGTGCCTCTTCACTTAGGTGAGCATGCATGCAGTCATGCAGTGCATCAATGGCAGCCAGTCTTCAAAGTAGAACCAGCTGCCATACAGATAGGTGACAGGTACAGTCGTCAGCCTAATGACCTTGGAGTGGGTTTTGAACTTTGACACTCGAACCCTGAGATGACGTAGCATTCTCTTACTGATTGCTGCGTACACTCTGAGGATACCTGCTAGTAAACATCACCTACAATATTATGGCTTTGCATTTTGAGGTTTTACTGCCTTAACTTTTGATGTTTGTTTCTCTGTTATGGGAACCAGTTCTTGGCCACTTGGACTCTGATAAAAACAAGTCCTGAACTGTTTTTTTCATTTTCTTTTTCTTTTTTCCTTTTTTAAGTCTTATGTTGTAATCATTGTATAGAGCTGAAAAAGTTTAAAAAAAAAAAAAACCCTGTCTTGTAATTTTCCAAATGTTTATGTATTTACTTTAGCATTGAAGCCACTTTGTGAAACCCGAGATTAATGAATGTGAGATATCTTTTCTGCTTCCTTCATTTGTGTAGATATCTATTTTGTTTATTTAAATTATTTTTTCCAAACTGGCACATAAATATTTAAACTATTTTTTGTGCTTTTGTCCAAATGTTGCATAGTTACCAGGGAGGATTAGTCCAGTGACTACACAAGAGTTGGGCACCATAAATATTTTGCCTCCCATGGAGGCCTTCAAAATGCATCTTTATTAAAAATCAAACTATAACCAGGATACTGAAAGTCAGTATATGAATGGTGAAATTGTTACATATCTTGCTATCTCATGACATTCTTGTTAGTTGATTGGTATTTTTTACAGAGGAAGAATTCATTCCACCATCAATGATAAGATCCCTTTAAGTATAGCAGACTTGTATTTTTGAAGTATAAAAGTAACTCAGCATGATAATTCCTCACCATAACTTCCCACAGTCGCCAACAGTTTTCTTCATGGATTAGGCATGCAGAAATAAGCAGTGGATTTTATTGAAACCTCAAGACATTTTTGAATGACATTGTTACCAACCATTAATTGGCTCAGGACCTTTGTAGTTTTTATTTAACTATATGAGTTGTCTTTTTTTACACTGCTTTTTTCAGTGCATTTCTTAATATTTTTTAAGTTTCATGAATGCATGCTCAGTTTATTAAAAATCCACAACCATGTAATTCTTGTAATCTGTTGACTCCGTGTTTTGTAAATGAAGTCGTATGTATTTTCAGAGTATTTTTGTATGTACTGTAAGATATCATCTTTTCAAAGAGAAACTTTAAAACCTTTACTGTCTGTCTTTAATTTTTTAAATACTCTTAATTAAAATATTTAAAATGGAACACAGAAGCATAGCCAGGAATGCTGTGCCCACCACCTTCAGCTTTCACTCAATGCTCAGCAGGTGTAGAGGCGGGGGCTGGAGGGGGTACACTGAGTATGCAGGAGAAATAATGTGGCCGGGGATCCCAGAGGACACATGGGAAGCCACAGAGTCAGCGAAGAATAGCAATCCGTTTTCACTTGCAAACCTTTACCACCCATTTTAAATTCCTAAGTTTCTATTGTCAGAGTTCTGTGTTCTCCTTCTCCTGACCGGTGGGTATCTGAAAGGCAGGTTCTAGTGTTTAATGTATACAAAAAAAAAAAAAATGGAAAAAACTTGGTGAAAGCAAATAGCAAGGGCTGAAAAAGAAGGGCTGTTTCGCTACTCACATCAAAGGCCACAGGGAGTCTCAGCTTTCTTGGCAAAGCTAAATGTTTGGGATTTGTTCTTCAGATACCCTTGAGTGTGAAGCTGATGATTATGAGAGGACTGTCACCTGACTGAACCTATGAGGATGACTTGGTGGGGGGCCTGATTAAATCTTAGGTCCAAGAAAGAAGCCAAGCCAGCACTACGGTAGCTCTGTTCTTAGGCCCAGGGTCCATTCACCATGGTCAGTGTAGCTCAGCACCAGAATCTACAAAGAGGGACTTACTTCATCAACTAGTCTGGCAGCTGAGAAATTAGATGGGTCTGATATGGCGGGCTGTTGAAGAGTGAAAGCTTCCTGCCCTGACTGGCTGGGGAGACTTCATACATTTTGTTACCGTTGTAGGGAGTGTCTGGACCAGTTCCAAGTAAGTAAAAGGGATGGGATTCAGTGTTATGTTTGCTGGCTGTTCTCAAGTACATAGCTATCGCTAGAAATATATTCTACAAAGCCAAATAACCTGGAGCACTTATGTTCATTTTCTTAAGATACTGGACTTTAATCCGCTCATTTTTCAGTGATTGTGCTCTGGAGACTAACAAAGGAAAACATACCTGGAAGCTTGAGCTTTGAGAATTTAACCAATCTGAGGTAGAAAGTACTTGGTTTAACATCTTGCAAGACTGGGAGAAGAATTAATTTTTAACATTTACTGATGCTTAAAATAAGTCTAATTTTGTCTGAAGACCGCCATTCAGTAGTGTTAGTACAATGCTTACTAATTTTTAAATTAATGGACAGTGTCAAATGGGCCAATGTTTTTTTCCACAGCATCCCCCAAGATCTCACTTTGTAACCCTCACTGGGTTAGATCATGCTGGCTTACAGCTTTGTGTGATCCTCCTACCTCAGCACCTGTCTTGTCTCTTGGTTTTAAAATGGGAATTTCTAGCTTGAGGGTCATGAGTACCTGACGGTCCTTTAGAATTGTGTATAAGGTTTTGTGTATAAGGTTTTGTGCATTTTCCCAGTCAAGGAAAGTTAGCTTTCATCAGTTTCTCAGACTAGCCCATGCCCTCAAAAAGGAGGCTAAGGGTTGAAACTGTCAGGATTGAACAGTCCTAAAATATTTATAATTTACTCCATTTGATTTTGCTGCAGTAGATTTCTAAATGCAAGGTGGCTCTTTAACAAGGTGGGCCATGGGGGTGCCTCAGAAATACTGTATTCATTAGGTACCTTATATACTCTGGGTGAAACTTAATTTGGTTGGTATTACCATCAACTTTCTGTGCTAACTTTGATTCATTAGCAAGGTCACTCAGAATAGAGTAGCTTAGAATGATCCTTAAAGACGATAGAAAAATAAAGATCAGAAACCCTGAAGTTCCATGCATTAAAGTTCTCACTTGCTCCTCCAAGTATGTAGTTCAGGCCCAAACATACTAAACCTACCAATAAATATAAATGCTTTAGTTTTTTTATGTATATATTTTATATAAACAAATTTATGTTTAAATCAATAACTACCTAGTAAATCATACAAAGCTTAGGATTTGTGCAAATGATTGAAGGAAATCAGTCTCAATAATGAAAACTTTTCCTTAGATTTTCTAAGGGAATTACATAAGGTCCTTTCCAAGTTTTCTATTTTGGAAATAAGCTAATAATTTTGTATTTGAAGTTAATAGAACACAAGATTATCAAATTTGTTAAATTTTTTTAAAGTCTTATTTTTGATTATGTGAATGTGGGTGTGTGATGTGAGTGCAGTGCCAGAAGAGGGCACCTGAAGCACCCCTGACGCTGAAGGAATAGGCTGTTGTAAGCTGCCCAGCATGGGTGCTGGGAACCAAGCGTAGGTCCTCTGGAAGGACAGCCAGAATTCTTCACTGCTGAGTCATCTCTCCAGCCTCGAAATGTGTTACAGTTTTAAACCTGACTTTTGAAAAGACCCATATAGAATATCTTTGATGTACATGGAGCTACAGCATGCCAGTGTTTGTAAAATGGTTGCAGCTGCTGCTCTTTTCTCGATAGTTGTGTGGTACGTGTTAGTTTTGTCTTATTTAATAATTGGACACATGAGCTTCATTTGTCTGGAATAAGTAATTTAATAAACTTTCTTTGATAAATAGGTGATGTTTGAGTGATATTATTTGGGAGTATTTTCAGAACTGCCAGAAGACTGTATACTTATTTCTTAAACTGATATCAATCGAGTCATTTACGACTCAGGTTGTTTATGGTAGAAAATGGTATTTCCTAACTACTTAATAGGAAAGCAAAGTTCAGACTCAGTTTACCTCACACAATCACTTATTAGCAATATTTAGTAGCAAACTGTAATAATTTGCAAATGTCTAAATTTTTTTATAAATTTATTTTTTACACTCCATATTCCATTCCCCGCCCAACCCCCAATCCACCCTCCAACTGCTCCACATCTCACACCTCCTCCCCAACACCCCTGTCTCTACATGGATGCCCCCACCCCCCACCCCACCTGACCTCTAAACTCTCCCAGGGGCCTCCAGTCTCCTGAGGGTTAGGTGCATCATCCCTGAATGAACACAGACCTGGAAGTCCTCTACTGTATATGTGTTAGGGGCCTCATATCAGCTGGTGTATGCTGCCTGTTTGGTGGTCCAGTGTTAGAGAGATCTCGGGGGTCCAGATTAATTGAGACTGCTGGTTCTCCTACAGCTTCTTTCAGCCTTCCCTAATTCAACAACAGGGATCAGCGGCTTCTGTCCATTGGTTGGGTGCAAATATCTACATCTGACTCTTTCAGTTGCTTGTTGGGTCTTTGAGTCATGTTAGGTCCCTTTTTGTGAGCACTCCATATCCTCAGTAATAGTGTCAGGCCTTAGGACCTTCCTTTGAGCTGGATCCCACTTTGGACCTGTTACTGGACCTTCTTTTCCTCAGGCTCCTCTCCATTTCCATCCCTGTAGTTCTTTTAGACAGGAACAATTACGGGTCAGAGATGTGACTGTGGGGTGGCAACCCCATCCCTCACCTGATGCCCTGTCTTCCTACTGGAGGTGGGCTCTATAAGTTCTCTCTCCCTACTGTCAGGCATTTCATCTAAGATACCTCCCTTTGATTCCTGAGAGTCTCTCACCTCCCAGGTCTACTATAGAAACTAGAAAGATCAAATATGATCTAAATTTAAAGAAGTGCCAGCCCCCTGTTCTTTTGGGTAGCCTTGTGCATGCTTTCATCAAGGGGATCCTTGAAGCATCTGTCAAGTGTTGAAGACACTGTCACTCTTGTCACTCTGGGAACCAGAAGCCTCCAATTGAAAACAAGTGTCAGTAATCTAGGTACCAGTCCTAGAATCACAAGTTACATAAGGACTTCATACGTTCATACATCTGACAGTAAGCATAACTCTATTGTACATCTTAACACTTAAATGATTCAGACTTGTGTAACACTTAAGTTCACATATTTGTTTACTCTGACCCAGTAATTGTGGTGTTTATCACTGCAATAGAAAGCAAACTAACAAATGGCCTTTATTCAAGAATCTCTCTACAGAGGTTGGCTGGCAATGTACCCCAGTTAGTGGATTGCATGCCTATCGTGCAGGAAGCCTTAAGCTTGATCCTGGTGGCACACACCCACAATCCTATCACTAGGAAGGTAGAGGCTGGAGGATCAGAAGTTGAAAGTCATCCTTGGCTAGACAGTTCCAGGCCAGCTACATCCTTGTCTCATGGGAAAAACAATAGCCCTCCCTTAGAGAAAACTTAAGAGGACAGTGAAGAAGAAAACACATGCATCTTTGGTTTTGTAAAATGGCTGCCCTCCAAAGAGGGAAGCAGAGTTTAATTTCAAAACAATTAATTTAAAGAAAGAAGTCATGGACTAAGATGCAAGAAAGCAAATAAAACTTAGAGGCTGCCGGGCGGTGGTGGTGCACGCCTTGAGTCCCAGGACTTTGGGAGGCAGAGGCAGGCGGATTTCTGAGTTCGAGGTGAGCCTGGTCTACAGAGTGAGTTCCAGGATAGCCAGGACTATACAGAGAAACCCTGTCTCCAAAAACCAAAAAACTTAAGAGGCCATTAAAATGTGTTTCTCTAATAGTAACCCTTAGAAGTATATTTCATATGTTAATGTATACACAAACAAATGTCTTAGGTTGGAGAAATAGCTTTCCTTATACTATTGTGATACCAGTTGTTTTTATTTCCTATATTTTTAAAAGTCCTAGTGTGCTGGTGGTGGCAGCACACACCAGGCTAGTCCACAGAGTGAGTTCCAGGACAGCCAAGGCTGTACAGAGAAACTGTTTCAAAAAACAAAACAAATAAAAGCCAATATGCAACAAAAAAGTCATTAATTGGGACATTTTAATATTGGTCAGAGTGCCTGATCCATGCTTAGAGTGGGTCAGCGTTGAACTGAGGAACCTCAGTGTCTTATAATTTGCTCAAGTATGCTGGAGAGATGGCTCAGTGGTTAAGAGCACTCACTGGTTGTTGGTCCAGAGGACCCTGGTTCGATTTCCAGCACCCACGTGGCAGTTCACAGCTCCCTGTAACTCCAGGGGATCCAACATCCACACACAAATACACATGCAGGCAAACCACAAATGTGCATAAATAAATTATTATAGATTTGCTTATGTGAGAGGCATAAACTCACTCAAAATCCTATTGTACCCATGTCTCATACACCCCAACACAGTCCAGAAACTAGGTTATTGGGTTCCAGCAGTAAAAATTATTATGTGATAATATTAGTTCTCGACTTTATAACTGTCATCGATTAAGCATTTGCTATGGGCCCTTTCCAACCCTGACAAACCTTATCCTGTGAGGCAGCACTACTATGTTTCAAAAGAGGAAACTAAGGCCTGGTGAGACAATTTGACCATTTCCAACTGCTAACTATTCAGAAACACACTCCAGAAGTATCTCGAAGTTAGGAAGAAAGCTAGAAGTGTCAAGTCCCAATAACACTGCCCTGTCCCACAGGATCCTGGTCAGGACCAATGATGGCATGCTGTGCCTGCTCTGCCACTAAAAGCTATGTGACTTTGATGCTTAACCCTCAGATCCTTCCAGATAAACATGTATATGTGTTTTTATGGGTCCCAGGGATAGAATTTATGTCTTTACCAGCTTAGCCATCTTGACAATAATAATGTAAATAAGATACTGAACTGATGCCCCACCCCCAGTGAGGGAGGACAGCATGTGAGTGAACCCTTCATCTGTGGTAATAACAAAATCAGAACATGCCTAAAACTACACAGTGTATACTAGCATACACATGTCATTTAGAAGGGTACCTCTGTACTCACACTCTGAAGACAAAAGCAGGAAGATTATGAGTTCAAAACCAGCCCAGACTATATAGCAAGATACTGTGTCATATTTATATAAGCCTATAAAATAAGTATACAAATAAAACATTTACTGATAATCATAAATGTATTTAAACAACTCTTGATACACATGTAATTTTACCATTTATTAAAGATGAATACAAATCTGCATGCTAATAGGATAGATATGCTTGCTTATGTTTTCCGTAATGAACTAGGTTCTGAAGCTGGTAAGATGGCTCAGTGGGTAAAGCACTTGCTGCACAGTGGGAGGGCCTGAGTTCCAATCCTAAGCCCCACATCACACCAGTTGTAGCAGCAGCATGTGTCTGTAATGCCAGCACACCAGTGCATTTAAGATGGCTATAGTTTACTAAACTGTACAGTGGGAACACCAATACCTTTCTTGAAATGAGAGCCATTATACTTTGCAACCACTCTGCCTTGGCCCAGATCCAGTCCTGGCTCTCAGACCCAGATCCACCTGTTTACCATGAAGTACTCCACAAGCTAATTCATCTCTCGTGTTTCTGTCTTCTCTTCTATAAATGGTGGTTCGAATAAAATGCCCTACTTCAGAAGTAGCTCAATGAATCAAAAGAAGAAAGCCAATAGTTCCTGACACTTAGCAGAATTCAACAAATCACTACCAGAGACACATGAAATAACATGGCACTTGATTGACAGTGGACAGCTCCTCTCCAAGAAATCCAGCCCAAGAACAAAGAAACAAGGCCAACATCCATCTCCCCAGCCAGCCTGGATAGAGTGCCACCTCCCATGAGATGCTCTTGCCTTGTGAGAATTTTCCCTGGCAAGTCGGAGGTGGGGAACTAGCCAACATCTACTTCCTCTCCATCTCACAAAGTTCCAATGACAAACTAGGGTAGAGCTCCGCTAAGATTCACTATGGGAGAACGAACCATTTATTAGGCTAACAAATGGAGTAAGGCATTACAAGCAGGAGAGTAGGTGACTTTAAGGCAGCCATACTGGAGTCCTTGCAGGAAGTGTGCATGACTCATGCCATGCTGCAGACTTGAAGCCCCTCTCGCTAGTCCTTCCCAGCACCTCCCTGAGGCCACATGTAACTGGGGAGGAATTGTAATCAATTGGCTGGTAAGGATCCCATGACCCCACCCCACCCCCAGTCTTCTATGTGGGAACAACAATCAACAGGCCCAGCTGTGCCAAATGGGCACAGCTGAACTCAGGCACATGCCGGCCTCCGGCCTGGAGGATACTCCTGAACACCTTGTCACCAGGCCTTTGAGAAAACAGCTGCTGTATTTGTAGGGAAAAAAAAAAAAAAACCTCATGAATTATTATAAAGTTCATTATATATTACAGCAAGTTAGAGAACTTAGCAAACCCACTTCTACCAGCCAGCACAGCACCCAGAACGTCTGGCTGAGCCAATGCTCCACCATAGTTTAGCCTTCTGCAATGTAAACATCTGTATGTTGACACCCCCACTTCTGATCCAACTAGATCTGTTAGCAGCTTCGCATGGGGAGGGTGCCACAGCGTGAAGCTACACCCATACCAGCTGCACCTGTATTTCCCTCCTCCCACCTCTCCTGGGCATGAGGCAAGACTGTCTAACCCTGTTTCCAACTCACTTCCTGCTAAAGCTTTATAGCAGTTCAAAGAACTAAGTGCAGGTTCTTTCCAAATAGATTGGTTTCTTGAAACTCACCAACAAATCAAACATCAGAAAAGTGGGGATTTCTGAACACCACCCACTTGGATGGTAACTGGTATTTAGTAGTTTCAAATATTAAGAAAAGAAAAAAAAAATGACCTTGATTAGGCAGTATCTAATCTCCCAGAGCACAGGAAATGAAGGCGATCAAGTCTGATTTGCAGGAGGCCCTGAGGTTGCACAAAGCAGTGGCTCCCCCAGCAAGGCCCACTCACGGCCTGCCTCCGGCCTGCCTCCAGCTGAACACCCAGAGGGAAAGCACCATTAAACTCCCTATAAATTCAGCAACCAATCAGTTGTACCATGGTCAACAGGTGAGGGGGTGGGGAAAAGGAAGAAGGGAAGAGAAGGGGTCACAGGTTTGAGAAGGCTATGCTGTTGGGGCCAGAGGGATTCAGTAATCAACCAGCCTACTTATTCTATATATGTTTAGGATGAATGTTCTGGAAACCAGATAGTTTTGGAAGGACCAGTTGAAAGTACTGGATGTGTTTGGCTGGAAAAGTAATCAGAGCTCCACTTTCCATGGTTGCTGGAGGGAAGGAGAGGCCCAGAGCTGAGGTTGCTGTTATGATCTACCTAAGAGATGGAAGAGGAAACCAAGCTGGCAAAACAAGTTTTGAGAGGTTTTGAAGGGGGTTGGGGGAAAGGATGGGCTCTGCCATCAAAATACATGAGGGGAAGAGTATGCCTTTCTTAGGCAAACACTACCATCACTAAGCAACTCTGAGAACACCAGAGGAGGCTGGGAAGAAAGGCTCCTGACTTCAGATTGGTGGTATTTAATCTGGCGCCCCCATGTAGTAATATGTGACAGATCAGGAGAAATGCTGGTCCAGAGCCTCTAAATTTCACCACCAGTCACCATCCTTCCAGATCACTGTGGGGGACTCCCAGCTCCAGGAAAAGGGTTCTGCTGAAAAAAACTCTCTGCTGGTTGAACCCTTACTGCAACCCACAGCCAAAGCGGGCTTACCTAATTGGCCATTTGGGGGATGACAGCCAAGCATGCACAGACCTGCCGCTGGCCTTTCTCTTTAGATCCTTTTAGTCCTCAGTACCTTCTCTGGACTTGCTACATGGGCTGGACTGTGGAGCAAGCCCACTTGAAGCTGACGCAAAATCATGTCAAGTCTATGTCAGTAGTGGAATGTGGATCTTTGCCTCTTGCAAACTGAGGAGCAGAAAAGAAAAAATTAAAGTCTTAATCACCAGATTGCTAGCCCCCCCACACATATTAGCATATGCTAATTTGCTGTACTTTCTCCCTCCTCTGCATTCTGAGCAGGTAGCTAGGCCTAGTCTGTCCTTTCTGAGGTGGTTACAACACAAGGTCAAAGCAGTGGCTACGGATTCCTGAGGGGGGTGCCGGGTGTTGTGAGGGGACAGAGAGACTTGGCCCTGGAGCTGAGAGAGAAAATTATCAGCCAAATGTCCAAGGGCTGGGATCCGGGTGCTACTGTGTCACTCCAGTCTTAAAGAGCACAGCGGTAGACACAGGAGGGTTGACCCAGGTTGAGGCAGAAGATCCCTTTGCTCTAATCATCAAAGCTATTGACCTGTGAACCTGGACTCAGCTGGACCAGGGAACATCTCTGCAGCCCTCAGTGAGAACCAAAGCTCAATGGATTTGCCCAGCAGGGATCCCAGAGGGAGCTAGCCTTGGCACACTTCTGGCCAAAGGCGATGTAATGGTTAATCTTCATGATCAGCTTGTCTGGATTTAGCATCACCATGGAAGCACGCTCCTGAGTGTGCCTGTGAACATGCTTCCAAAAAGTTTAACTGAAGAAGGGAGACCCACCCTGGATACTGGTAGCATTAACCCCAGAGATTGAGTGAAGAGAGAGCTGGCTGAACACCAGGGGTCACTGCTATGCTTCCTGACTCTTGTGGCAGCTGTACTAGCCATCCCAAACTCCTGCTACTTTATCTGCCCAGAAGTCAAAATAAACCCATCCGTAAGTGGGTTTGGGTTTGGGTTTTTTGTTTGTTTTGTTGCTGATTGTTGTTTTGGTCAGCTATTTAGTCTCGGCAACAAGAAAAGAAGCTAATACAGGAGGATAGTCCACAATTATTGACATTAATTTCCTGCCAGCTCAGTGTCAGACTGAGGTTGACTTACAGTCAAGAAGATTGTTATTTCCTTCACATCAAAGTTGGGAAACTAAAATTCCCAGCTGCAGTAACATTTACAAAACATGGGCTTGCTGGGGTGGTACAGGGGAGGGCAGAAGCCCTGAACCATGGGACAGCCAGCCTTGCCTGGACAATCTTAGACATGCCGTAGGTAAAGAAAGAACACAACCATCCTAGCAGTGATAAAGAGATTCTGAGACATCATGCTCTGTAGCATCCCTGTGGCCATCAATTCCTGAAGCACTGATCCCCAAAGGACTGGAATTGCCCTCATGAATCCCATGCTTTGAGGGAAGAAAGTGGCTGAAGACTGGTGCCCACCTTCCAGAAGAGGAACTTGGTTCCCAGGAAGGCATTTCACTGAGTTCTCACAACTTACCACAGGAGAGACTGCCTGAAACCCAGACACCCTCAGCAGGATGGCCTGTCTCATGGTAAGCATAAATCTGTGCATTGGACCCAGAAAACAGGCATTAGGGATTTCCTGGTCCTTGTTATTTGCTCCTCTTTCCAATGTGGCTACATTGAAAAAATGATTTCTTTTCTACGCTTCTCTGTCACTTGTTTAATTGGCTTATTGAGGGCAGCTGGCCAAGCCTAGCCCATTAGAGCTGCCAGAGACCCAGCTCTGACCCTACAACTGCAGTGACTGGGAAGGTTGAAAAGATGAAGTTAGAACTGTTAAGACTGAAGCAGGAGCAGCACCGAGGACAGGGCGGGGCCGGTGCGGGGAGCAGGCAGCACCTGCCTAGGATGTGTGAGGCTCTGAGCTCCATCCTCACTCAGTACTGCAAAAAGAAGAAGGAAATGCTACAGAGGTCAATTTGAAGAAAGCAGCAGCCACATGACCTGGCATTTAGGAGGTCGCTGGTGACTCTAGCAGAGCCCTCTGTGGAGGAGGAAGCTGCACAAGGAATAAAGGTCACATTCTCAAGAAGAATGGGGAGGAAGGAAGGAAGGGAGATCAAAGGTCACAGATCAAGGTGGAAGATTTATTTGGTTTTTTTTGTTGTTGTTGTTCTTTGTTCTCTGTGTTTGTTTGTTTGTTTGTTTCGAGACAGGGTTTCTCCGTGTAGCCCTGGCTGTCCTGGAACTCACTCTGTAGACCAGGCTGGCCTCGAACTCAGAAATCCACCTGCCTCTGCCTCCCAAGTGCAGGCATTAAAGGCGTGGGCTGCCACTGCCCGGCGGAAGATTTATTTTTAAATTAGAAGATTTCTGGACGTGCCTTAAAGCTGAGGTGGGGCCTTGAAGACTGAGTGATGGTAGACGCTTCAGGAACACATGCCCGTGTTGAGGGACCAGGTCGGAAGGGGAGCAGCAATATGGGGAGATAGAAAAACGTGTGGACAGTTTCCAAGGCTTGCGCAATGGTCTCCCGGTGTTCGTCCTCTGTATAATCCCCTGGAAGAGTCACACTTGCTGACTCACTTCTAACAGTGTTGCACAAGCAATGGCATGCCACTTCTGATATTAGATTATGGAGACTGTAGCTTCCAGCCTTGGCCCTGCCCTCCGCCTCAGATCACTCACCCAAGAGGCAGTTGCCATGCTGAAAGACACTTAGAGAAACAAAGACTGTGTGAGTCTTTCTATAAAGAAGGTGACTGCACTCTTACGGTCCTGAAGGCAAGGAAAGACGCTGCTCTGGAAAGCAGGACGTGGGAGCCAGATCTTTCGAAGGAATCTGATGTTCCCGGCAAAATAGCTGATTTGTAAGCAGCAAAGCCAGCGATGCTAAGATCAAACGTGCGCTGAGCAAATTGCGTACAGAAGTCTGGGATGGGAATTCAGGGGGAGAGCTTTGTGCCTGCTGCCTCAGACAACACTCGGTTGTACAAGGTACAGCCTTGTACTTCCTTGGCTTAGAAGCCTGAGGTCCAAAGGGCCAGACGCTAGGCCTTAACTTGGATCTGTACTCTCAAGGTCTCATCCAAATCAGTCTCAAGATTAGACTGCACGAATATGCCGGGGACCTTAGTTTCATCAGTAGCCAGCCTGCTTTCTAGAGACTGGCCTAAGAGAGGTGTCCACAGAACCTCAAAAACTTTCCTTATCAAAACAAGCTCTCAGCTTCAACTTCAAATGAGTTACTCTCACAGCCTTCTCCATCCTGATGAATGGAGACTGTACCATTTAGTACCAAAAGTCACCCCATCTGCACCCCCCAACACACACACACACACACACACACACACATACACACACACTGCACTTCCTGTAGAACCCCCATTAAAGACTATACATATGCAACTACTAAGTTCTCAGCTTCCAGCACCTAGTGGGAGCCACCCTGGCCTTTCCCAAGGATTGTTACGAGCTGCTCTCTGCTCCTGAGCCTGCCCCTTCAGCACAAAGAGATGCTTTTCAATTATAAATCCTTCCGGCCCCACACAGTCCTGTTCCCAGTCAGATACTGGCTCTGATAACAACTGTGTAGCTCTAGTGCATTGGTAGGGCTGTGCAGCCACTGTATGGGGGAACTATAGCATTGGTAGGGCTGTGCAGCCACTGTATGGGGGAACTATCGAGCATTCTCATCACTTCTGGAAGAACCCTCTCTCCACAGGCTCACCCACTTACCCAGTCCTGGCCAACCTTGTTTTCTGCCTGCAGATCCATCTGCTTTGGATTTCCTACATAAAGTTCTCTGTCTTTATCTCCCCTCCTGAGCATCTCCCTGGTCTCTGTGTGGCCATACATCCCCCTTCATGCTCACACGGCCTGACTTCCAAACAAAGCTCCTACCCGCTGTGCTGGTCCCTAGCACTCCACTGAAATATTGCAACAAGTCTGGGAGAAACCATGTAAGTGAATAGGATTAGAAAGCATAGACCACCCTGCTATATTTTTCTTATCTTTTCTGCTATTGAGGTTTGAACCCAGGCCTCCTGCAAGCTGCCCAGCTGCATTTTCTTAGCAGTACAATTTTGTTTTTATTTGCCAATGTTCCTTCCGCTAGTATCAGCTCCAGTGGCAGACGTTTTGAGGGTTTTTTCCTTATTCTTCAGTCACACCTCTGCGCTTTGAACAGCACCTGAGATGTAGATGTTGCCACCTTATCAGAGGAACAGCAGAAATGGAATCTGAGCACACGCCTAATAGGGTGCTAAAACCCAGCATTAATTATTATACTGTGACCTTCGAGAATAAAAAGGTATGTAAAAGAAGGGAAGGTAGGAGCTTTGTTTGGAAGTCAGGCTGTGTGAGCATGAAGGGAAGGGCCCAAAGCGCAGCTGGTGGCTGCTCCAGGGCACCCGTGCTCACCCTCACCCACAGCAGCTGCCAGACAGCTCGGCTGCTGCAGTTTGCAGCCACAGCCTCTGTAGAAATAGCCCCAACTTGAGAGCCACTGCCTGATTCCAGGGTAAGCAGCGTCTGGCAATGTATACTCGGACTAGAAGTTGGCTCTGTACTCCTTTCCAAGTGGTCATGGGCTCCAAGGTTTTAAGTTCAACTGGTGGGAGCTGACTGTGACAACCTAAGAGCTTGGCTTCTATCTATCCTAGGTCCTTCCCGCAAGGTTCTCACCTTGAGCAGTCCCCACTGAAGGTCCTGTGCAGGGGCTTCTGGAGAATGACTTGGGGCGGGGCACATTCAGAATAACACACCCCATGGCTTTCCACAAAGATGGAAGGCTCTTTAGGAAACTGGAAACAAGACAAATTAGCCAGGTCCCCCAAAGGCCACACCTACATCCTGATGAGCCAATGCAGCTTAGGAACAAAAAGGATCACACCATGGTTTTCGGGGGCCCACGTCTGCCCCAGGTGGAAACAGCTTCATTTCATGGCCCAAAGACTCCAGTCTGGGCTCTCTGTCTAAGCAGGAGCAACTCATGAGTCATCAGGGGCTCCATCAAATTTTCCTCTCCACCCCACCCTACCCCAAGGATAGCGCTTGCTTCCCCAGCCTTCCTGGAGCGTAGCTGTGAGGGAAAAAAAAAGACAAGGAGACACACAACAAAACAAACCCCTGTGCTGTGGGGGCAGTAATATTCTTAGTGGAAATTTGGAGAGGAATAGGCCAGATTATTAAAAGCATTGTTTTATATCGGCCTTTCACTTAAGTATTAAATGATAAGATGGCTGTCACCCTGTGGGAACAGCTTGAGGGCAGGGGTCAGCTGTAAAATCAAAGCCAGTGTGCTCACATGGGGAGACTGTACCATGCTTTGTTCTGACCGTATTCTATGTCCTCACTAATTTAGACACCGTTATTAACACTCCCACTCTTCAGCAAAGTAGACCGTGATACAGGAAGCTAAGAAGGGACATGTGACTTGCTGGGGATCACTCTGGTTACAAGTTTGACCCAGAGCACCACATTGTAATGTGTGTAATTTAGGGCTGCAGGCAGTGCCTGAACTGCGGCCTTTCTCACAGCTGACCACTTACTTACTACGGGAGTTGAGAGGGCCTGTCAGAAGCTCAGGCTGCAGAGAACTTGGGTTACTCAGCACTACCTCCTCGGGAAGCTCCCTTCTTCCAGCCTGTGTCCAGGGCTCCGTGTGTTCCCTCTTGCTAGGCTCGTGGTATCTGCTCTCACTTTGCTGCATTCATTCTTTCCGGATTTTTTTTAAAAGGCTAGCTTTCCACTTGTCACAAGGGAATGTCTGCTGGGGCGGAAACATCGCACATGAGCTAAAGGAGAACACGGGGCGCAGGGCGCCTAGTGAGCCTCCAGCGTGGTGGCTGTCTTGTGGTTCCTGAGTTTCCTCCATGGGAGATCTGATCTGCCGTGGCAGGGGTGGCAGAGACATTCATCACTTCCTCCCTCAACAAAAGGTGAGAATAAGATACTCTTTTCCTCTCCTGGGCCGTTTGGTCCCTGGGCTGACTCCAGCAAGGGCTCCTTTGATTCTTTCTGAGTACCTGTCCCAGTACTTGTAGGCTCCCTGGCCACATGAAGGGGAGTAGCTGTCTCACTCTCCCTAACTCTTTATGGTTCCCAGTTATCACTGCTATACTGGAGGTGGTTTGATTGTACCCGGGACAGACCGGTTCTGAAGACTACATACTAAGTGTAGGCATGTTAAGTGGTGCTTCTAAGACATAGGGTGCCCATTGCCTGCTGGGAAGGAAGTGGTCCACTGAGGGCTCTGCCCTCTGAAGTATTTGGTAGCTTTCAGGAGAGTGCTACTTCAGGACAGGGAGCTCCACCCTTGAAATGCTCACTGGCTTTCTTCTCACCGCGTGATTTCTCCCTTCTCCCTCTCCTACGCATTCCTGACGGGTTGCCCTCCCTATCACTGGGTGGAGGTGTCCAGCGAGGAGCAGGATGTTATCAAAGCTGGTGTCCTGGGTCACAATGCTTAGAGGAGGAAGTCTTTTCCCTTCTACCCCCTTAAGTTTTCCTGTCAGTTAAATTGGCAAAAGACGAACAGCAAGAGCAGTCCATGCTGAGTGACTCACGGTGGAAAGCAGAGCTTCCCCAGCATCTTACCCGAGAGACATGATAACTCCGTGGAGAAGCGACGGACTGTATTTCCTCAAACCACGAGCCAGAATAAACCCTTCCTTCTTGAAGATGCTCCTGTCAGGATGTTAGGTCATAGCAACACTAAAAGTTTAATTAATACAAGACCTAGAGGAGGAAATTGTAGAAGACAGACTAGGCACTGAGGAAGCCAGGGCTCAAGAGTAAGTTGAATTATATGGTTCTCCCCTGGGAATCACCGATGTTTGCCCCTGGCAATTAACTTCTCTCTTCCTTTGTAAGAGGGTAAAGGAACATCTTTAAAAGTTGATGGCCTGCATTGAGGCAAAGATGGGGACAGAGAACTGTCCCTGCAGCTGAAAATTATTACCCTTAGACCAATGTGCCACATTTGGGAGCAACTGTCTGCAGCCCGTCACAGGAATCACCTATGAAAAGGGCTTATTAAGTGTGGCTTTCTCCAGTCTCTCAGAATGTACGTTCTTTGTTCTAGTGTAACACAGTAAATCTTAAATAGGAACCTATCCCATGCCTTACACTGTACCGGGGACCTGGGCAGGCAGATGTATGCAGTGGATGAGGTGAATACAGAACCTTTGGAGAACAAAGACAGTGCCATACCCCGCCAGTCTTGGGGCTTTGGGGAAACTTTCTCAGAGCTTTCCTGAGCTGAGTGTCTTAAAGTAAATAGAAAATTCCAGAAAGAAAAGTTACAAAGTAAAGACTGAGGTGAGGATGAGATCTAGCTGTGTAGACTTTCTGGGTTCTCTTTCATGGGCTTGACTAATTCAAAAGTCAACCTATTCTGAAGTGAGAGATTGACTATGAATTAGGTGCCAAGCCTGATACTTCGAGATACAAAGATGACTAAAACAGCTCTCCAAAGCTCCAGAGTGACTCAAGCAGGATGGGAAGTATGCACGGCCTTAGTACCTGCCCTCAGGGGAGAGGGATGAGGTGCTGGGTGTCCAGAGTTTACCCACTGCCCTAGAACCTGGCAATAGTATGTGATCATGAAGGGGATCAGCTAGTAGCAATGACTGACCACGTCCAACCACCCTGGACTCCCTCAACCCAATTTCCAGGGAGCATTTCCTCCCAGGGGGAGAGCAGAGGCAGATCAGCAGAATTTCATTCTTTGTGACTGCCTCAGGCAGGATCATCATGGTACTTTGTCACGCTGTCAACCTTTACAGGGGGTCTTGTGTTGTTTGAAGATATAGAACAACTCTGAAAACAGCAGAGGTGGCCCATGCTCAGCAGCACGTTGGTAAACGTTTAACCTTTACTCTCCCGGGAGAAATAGCCCAGTGTGATGGCACTGAGTTCTGAGCTGGAGAAGCGCACTCTTGATAGCAAAAGGACCCTGCTCCAACACACAAGGAATGAGTGGTGTTCTACTTGGACTCTGAAACATAACTTTCTACAATGATCTACAAAAGTCACCCCAGCGATGAATAACAGCCTTTCTTTCCTTAGAGCCCCCAAAGCCTTGTTTGAAACACTTGTAGGAATAAATTAGTCACACTTAGAGACCAGGACTCTATGATTCTTTGAGCCAGGCCAGATTCCGCTAGGTCTCACCCTTTCTGTGACCATTAATCTCATACTCCCCCTCGTTGCCAAAGGTCTCTCTCTCACACACACACATATACATACACACTCTCACACATATTTACTCACACACACACACTCACACATATAGTCACACATACACTCATTCACACACTGTCACACACATACACTGTCACACACACACTCATGCACATGCACACTCACACACACTCAGGCATACACACACACACTGTCACACACACTCACACATACACACACTCACATATACACCCACACACACAGTGTCACAACACTTACACATATATACACTCACATACTCTCACACATACATACATATACTCACACACATTCACGTATACACACTGTCACACACTCAGGCATATACACATACACTCATGCACACACACACACACACACACTCTCACACATACACACTCACACACACACTCTTATACACACACTCATGCATACACACACACTCACACACTCATGTATTTTCTCTTTCTTTCTCTCCCTCTTTCTCTCTCTCTCACACACACACACACACCGTCACACCCAATCCTACTGCACTAAGAGTTCTCAGACGCCCATCCCACCTCCTGTCCAGGCCCCAACATGGTATGACCATTTCCTGCTGGGACACTCACTGTATTTTGTCTTCCTCTAGGCTATCAAGTACCTGAGCTCAGAATCTCCTTACAGGACAATGACATGCTTGGTGTCAAGAAGGAACTGAACTAAAGCCCAGAGTCAGCTTTTAAGAGTTCTCTCCTTCTCCCTCAGTCAGATGTGCTAACTGGATTGACCTTTGCTTAGCCACAGGGTTATCAGCCAGCAGAGAAGAAACCCTTCTAGCCTTAAGAAGGAGGCTTTCTACCACACACCACCACTTACATTCTCTGGTATATGAACATAGCTAAAGATTGCCCCAAAGGTGCCATCCAAAGGACTCCACCTTTGGTGAAGAAACATGTGCCTCTTCTTTAAGGCCTGTGACGCAGAGCACACCACTTTGAATTCCAGGCTCACCAACATGCAGTCCATGATCTTTATAGTACATAAACTAGAGATGTGTTTGTAGCCACCCTGCTGGCTACAGGGTGCAGAGTTTGGGGCAGAAGGGAACAGGGGTGCAAAGCCTCTTAGGCAGGACTGGGTTTAGGATTTGAGAGTAGGAGGCTAATGCCTATGGCCTGGGCTACAACATGAGTTCTAGATTAACCTGACTTACAGTGTAAGATCCTCAAAAAAAGAATGAAGGAGGAGAGAGAGAGAGAGAGGGAGAGAGAGGGGGGGAGGGAAAAAGGGAAAGAGGGAGAGAGGGAGAAAGAGAAGAAAAACACATATTGAGTTCAAATATGACACAAATAAATGTAAAATTTTGGTAAAGACAAATTTGACAGAGGAAAGGCTTTGAGTGCCTATACTGGGATTAATGGACCTAGGAAGTAGATCAAGGGAGAGACAACTGGGATCTGGGCATCAGAAATGGTGTATGGGAAGAGTAAGTGGCAGGGGAGAACATGATTAAGTTTTAAGAGACAAGAGTCAGTATGTAGAGAGTGAGTGAGATGCAGGCAGAGGCTGGTACCAGATATGGCTAGAAGGTTGGAAGAGGCCATTCTGTCAGAAATTGTGATTAGCTGCTGAGGACATGTAAGAAGAATAAGTAAGATGTAAAGTTTAAGTTCTCACCTAAAAGTTATCTAGAGATAGAAAACAGGCTCTGCCTCTGACTCTCTGCTGCTTTCACACTGACTTCCCTCTTTGGACTCTTTCATTGTCTCTGGATGTTCACCATAGTGTTGTTATCGTGTCCACATTCCAAGCAGAAGGAAGAGTAAAGAGGCAAAGATGGAGAAACTCTATCTGCATCAGCTTTTTTCTAAAGGACTTTCCCCAGAAGCTCAGCTTAATTGCTTCTATTTGCATCTCATTGTCCATCCATGGCTGCAAAGGAGGCTGGGAAACAGTCCATTCTACTGCCACATGCAGCATGGGGGTTCTGTTACCAAGAAGGAAGAACATTTCAAGTTTGTTTGTGATAACCAAGAACAGCCTGGTGTGGTGGCTCACATCTGCAATCCCAACACTCCAGTGGCTGAAGCTGGAGGATCAACCACAAGTGCGGGATCAGCCTGGGGTCCAGAGTAAATTCTGGGTCATCTGGGCTATAGCATGAGATCCTATCCAATAAATAGGGTAGGGAGTAATACCAAGAACAGGTCCCAGGTAAGCATTTCTAGTTTGAGAGACTGAGACAAGTCTGAATTGAAGAATAAGTTTGGAAACTCTCAAGTCAGAGGTAAGGAGTGATGCTGTAAACACAGACAATTCTAAGTGAGAAAGTAGACAGTAAGGGAGAGGTAGGACTAGGACTGGGACTCCACCCACCATCCTAGAGAGATCCTCATTATATGAGCCCTCCAGCCAAGAAAGCTTCTGTCAAGTCAGTTTGAATCAGTCTCTTGGAGTTTTACTATATATCCATCCATCCATAGCTACAAAATTCACAACCACACATTCAACCAAGCTCAGATCAAATGAATTTGGCAAAATCTGCCCATACTACATATATACAGACTTCTTTCTTGTCATGACTCCCTAAATAATGCAGTATAACAACTATTTATATGACACTCACATTAGGTCTTATAAGTGAAAAAATTATAGTATAGATGAGAGGCTATGCAGAGTATAAATATTACATCATTGTATATATAAGAGCCTTGAACATCCATAGACTGTGGAGTGTAGGAAGTAATATCATCCATTGTGCTTGTGAGAAGAGAAAACTGCCTCCTGGGTGTACGAAAAGATCAATGCTCACAGTGAGTTAATGGGCCCACTTTTGAGTGAGTCTTAAATGCAATCTCTGAAAGGCAGACCTTTGTGTCTTCCTACCGGATGGTGCACAACAAACTCCATGTCCAAATAAGCTTATAGAGTGAGAACTACCAAGCAGGCTCATGATGCCACATGTGTGCCCAAGTTGGGTTCATCTAGTTGTATACACCTCAGTTCTCAGCCTCCACTCAGTGACTCTCCCAATGACCCCCTCCCAGCCAGAGGCCAATCATGGGCTTTCTAGCTACCAGTAGCAACAGAGAGACAAACAAGGATAAAGGTTCATTGGTAACTTCTCTACTTCTGACCACAATTTGTGCCTAAAGGGCAGGGACAAACTGTGTCTGAATGCAAAAGGATTATAAGTGATATTCCTAAATCCTCACAATGGTGAGTCAACTGAATATCAACACAGGAATTTAACAAGCTGGACATATGCACCCGGCTTTCTGTCTATTTGCCCAAGAAGAATCACATCCAGCAAGGTGGGAGGAGTTTTAAGTATTAGAGAAAGAGCTGATGGAACTTTTGGCAGCAGGATGGAAAACTGAGTAAGGAGAGGTAGCTGATAAATAGTATCTGATTTCCAGACAGCGACAAATTTCCTAGATGAGAGTATAAACAAGAATAAGAAACTACAAGCTCTGAGATTTTAGTGTCCAGGGGATCCTGGACTCAGCCTCCTGAACACAGGAATTCCCTTGAGCATATCTTCAAATGGCTCAAAATATATAATATAATCTAAATACAATGAGAAAAATTGTTATGTATTGTTCAGCCAATAATGATGACAAAATGTCTGTACATATTCAGTACATCTGCAATATCTGTCCAAGTATTTTTGGCCAAGAATGGGTTGAATCTATAGAAAAAAAGGATTTTAAAAATCCATAGATTTAGCCGGGCAGTGGTGGCGCACATCTTTAGTCCCAGCACTTGAGAGGCAGAGGCAGGCGGATTTCTGAGTTCAAGGCCGGCCTGGTCTACAGAGTGAGTTCCAGGACAGCCAAGGCTACACAGAGAAACTCTGTCTTGAAAAAAACAAAACAAAACAAAAATCCATAGATTTATCCAATCTGGTCCGTGTGTGTGTGTGTGTGTGTGTGTGTGTGTGTGTGTGTGTGTGTGTTTTCTCTAAACAATCAACTTAGTGTTGGACATAAACGTGTTTCCATCCATGTTACCACAAGTTGCTTGGAAATGGGAATTTTAATCTAGCCAGTCTCAGCAGATAAGGTAGTTATTTTGTCCAACTGGAAAGATAGCATAAAAGTGAGCATTTGATTCAGGAAGAGTAACACATGGTCTTTCTCAAATTTAAATATTTTATTCTAGAAAGAATCCATTGTTTCTCATTGACTCAAGGTTTCACTGAACTGGGGGAAATCACCTCTGAGAGAATGCCCAGTAATGAGAAGTCACCAGCATGTCCCATGCTTGAGCAAATTGTCCACACACTTCACCTCTTTAAAGTCTCTGCTTGCATATTTTATAGCATCAAGCCCCAGCCCACAACACAAATACATGTGAGATCTGTCCTTTGCTCTAAGACAGTCTCTGCCTCACATCAGACTGAGTGCCTCCAAATAAGCCATGACTCCCTGGGCCACCTTGAGTAATTTCTCTTATGTCATTAGTGATTGAAAGGAGGTCTATCTAATGTGTAGTTTTCCAGAGCTATAGTTCCTGATAGAAAATAGGGTTTAGTGATCCCCACAAATTTTTACAGACAAAAAAAAAAAAAAAAGACACCGGAGTATATGACTGGTATACTCCATGTTATCTGTTCTTGATGGGACATAGTCTGGACCTGCTCCTGCATTTGAATGACTGTCCCTCTAAAAAGAGCAATAGCTTTTTAAAATCTGGTTGATAGAAGATAGCAGGTTGAGGAATAAGAGGTATCCTGTAGTTGGCATTTCCATCAGACTTCTCATGGAATCTTAAAATGGTGCTTCCATCTTACGTTCAGGGGCTGCAGTCATTGGGGGGGGGGAGACTTTGAAAAAGCATAATGGCAGACAATATTGTTTGTTATGGGTATAGGTTGAGGTGGATCCTACTCCATAGTAGCTGAATACTAATTATTCAACTGATTATAATTTACTATTATCTATAGTCTTCCTGCAGGGAAGAAAATGACACTAATTTTATGTAACTAAAGTACTCATTATGAGAATAATCCCTCTCCATCCTCTTTCTCCCTGCTTCTCCACCCCTAGACCGCAGCCTTCTGTGATGTGGAACAGCCTCTCCCTGCACTTGAATTATGCTTAAATGATACTTTTCTAGAACCATCTCAGTCCAGGTGTCCCAAGATAAAGGTCTGTACCTATGTTCCTGCCATACCTTAGTTGTTTTATCCAGCTTTGATCACACAGAATTGTAGATATCTGATCAAACAGCATTCCCTGAGCATAGAGTTTGTGTCTATTGTCCAATTACAGGGCTTACAGTTTTGATAAACATTGATTGAATTAAAGAATGGGTTGATGAATGGAAGACATAGCTTAATGATGCCAACTGGCTCAATGGCGGAAATTCCTTCAACCATATCAGTGGGGCAAGTATGAGACTACACTTGCCCTCAAAAGGATATCTGCCTTTAGAAACATAGATATAGGGTCCAGCTGTTACATCCTTCTCTTTTAAAAATAATGGCATTTAATGACAACAGCTCAAAAACTACTTTCTTACTTTTAACTGCATTTCTATATACACAATAGTAACTTGTATCAGGATAATAATACTAAGAAGTTTCTTTAGGTGTCTTTTCTTCGTCGTCGTCTTCTTCTTCTTCTTTTGATTTAGCCGAGAACAAACAGGAAGGGAAAACAGGAATTGAATCCCCTAGCACATAGTCATGTGCTTCTGTTTCTCAGAGCCTTGGTTACAGTGAAGAGGTAAATGACATTTAGATATAAAGTTAGTGACTTCAAATCTCAGTCCCTGGTGAAATAGGGTATTTCCATGAGGTGATCACTGCTCTAAATATGTCAATAATGTGTCGTTCTTCTGCTGAACAGAGAGCTCCGGCACAAAGGACTTTCCCTAGGAGTCCTGGCTCAGCCGTTTCCCTGCCCCTTGGGTGGTGCTTAATGCCTGGTATTTGTGAGATGCTCATAATTACCTGTCCTCCGCAAGGCATTGTTCTAAAGCATAATGGAAGAGAGTTGTGATATCCATCCAGAGGGTCCAGGGCACCCAAGGCACACAGACATCTCACCAGAGGCATAGAGTTACATTAAGAGAGCTAGAGCACATTCACTGAAGATGACTGGACAGGCCAAGAACTAGCAGAGAGTGAAAGAGGTGGGCAGAACGGAGTCCTCTTCTGTGCAACAGGGGAGCCAAGGAAAATGAGGCAGGAGAATGCCGGTGATGGACGGTAGGGAGAATACATTTGTAGGAAGGAAAAGAGGCAAAAGGGTAAGGATAGTTAACGTGTGTGTGTGTGTGTGTGTGTGTGTGTGTGTGTGTCAGGAGGTGGGGGGGGTGTTGCCAAAAGAAGAAACAAATCAGGATGGTGGGGTAAACTTTGGGAAAAAAGAAGTTTCTTTCCTCCAAGAGTATGGACAGATTTCAGGAGGAGAAGTGTCAGGAGTTCCTCCTAGAGACAGGCATGCTGGGACAACTGTCCACACTGAGGCTTGGAGGAAGTTAGAGGCTTTGTGGGTCTCTGCCGCAGCATCTGCAGAACACAGTTGATGGTACTGGCCTAGAAAATGAAGTGTATATATCACACTGGCCTGGTGCTTATGGCTGCAACATCATTGATAGCAATGAGAATTACTATTGTTACTCAGGAAAGCAAAAAACAAAAGATCTACAGGAAGGAAATGGGGAGAAGATGGTTTAGGGCCTGGAAAATGTGGACCAAAGGACTGTGAGGGAGTCAGAAGGTGACTAGAGGGAAGCCAAGAACAATGAAATACTAGCTAGGGCCAGAGAGCAGGGAAGGTGAGACCCCAGAAGACTGAGAGTGAAACCCACCATTCCATCGGCATACTATCAGTACTCACACCTCTGAAGAGAATGGTTGGTTGCTTTAATTCTAGAGATGCGCCGGGCGGAGGTGGCACACGCCTTTAATCCCAGCACTTGGGAGGCAGAGGCAGGCAGATTTCTGAGTTCGAGGCCAGCCTGGTCTACAGAGTGAGTTCCAGGACAGCCAGGGCTCCACAGAGAAACCCTGTCTCGAAAAAAACAAAAACAAAAAACAAAAAACAAATTCTAGAGATGCTGATGGAGGACCCTGTTATTCAAACACTGTTGCCAAGCGTAGGAGCATATTACTCATGAAGGAAGAGCCAGCTACATGACGATCAATGGTTTATATGGAATTCTCAAGAATGGCTTAAGACCATCATCAACACCCTGCCTGCTGACCCTTTCACGTGATGACTTGGATAGTCAGCTGATCTGCAGTTAAAGGGAGTATGCTAGAGCAGAGATACTCAACCTCAGTGCTTTGGCACAGAGGCCAAAATAATCACTTGCTGTAAGGGCTGGTCCTGGATATTATGGGGTGTTTAACAGCATCTCTGACCTTTGTATATTAAATGCCAATAACAGACCTAACACTCCCATCCAGCTGTGACCCTATACACTGCTCTAAGTGAGAGTCACTAACCTGGAAGGACAGTATAATCCTCAGTGAGAAACAGGCAGTGTCTACATTTCATCAGTACTTTTCCCTCGACTGTGACCATGCCCCTCCTGATAGCTCTCCAAGGACTTGCTTCCTCATTACCAAACCCCACATTTTCATCACCTAACAGGCAAGGCAGATCAAAAGGGTTGCAAAAAAGCATGTCTTGAAGATAAAGCCACAGAGATGGAGAAGTATTTCATCTAAGAGTGGCTCCCAATTCATGTTGCCTAAAATCTATGAAACTTGGGAAGCCATTCTGATGACTACTAATGCAGAATTATAAATATGAAGCCTCTGGAGGCTGTGGAAGGGCTGAGGCTAAGCGAGGGGTTCCTATGGTTTCCTACAATCTTGCTTATTATATTCTCTTTGTGAGCCTGGTTCTTAGAGCATTTGCCCAGCCATATCTCTACTCCCCTGCCTCCTAGCACATAAACTAGACAATCCCACAAGTGGCAGCCAACCCCAACTCCTGTGTGGTTTCTCCTGTCAGCAGTTCCTTAAGATGCTAGTCCCTCTGTTTCTTTTTCCCACAGGTTGTTGAAGGTGAAACCATACCACTTTCTGGGAAAAACATAAAGCAGACTGTAAAAGAAACCATCTCATCTGAATTTCTCAGGCCATTTGGAAAATGAAATTGTTGAACTTGTTAAAATAGCCTTTCTTCATGTTCTTGTGACTTACTAAAAATGACCACAAACATATTCTGATCGTTCCATTTTGGTTTTGGTCAGAGTTTCTTCTGAACTCAGTTTCACTGAGAACTTTAATGACATTTTTCCCTCACTTCCTTTTTTTCCCTCTGACGCCTTCTGAACTGAGGCAAAGGGACATGTCACTATCCACCTAAAAGCTTCTCTTCTTGACAGGATCAGTTAGGACTCAGTGACTGAATTAATGATAATTAATCATACTTTCCTCTCAAAGCTCTGAGATCATTAATGTGTCATATTCTGTGGTGAATGTAGCATATTCAAGACTTAGGTGGAGAGACAGCAGTACATAAGATCCTCTCTCTCTTCATCCCAAGGAGGCTTTTCCATGGGAAGGAAAGACACACACACACACACACACACACACACACACACACATACAAATAACAAGAGTCACTGTGATGGTGACAATGATCATTACCATGTCACTACACTGTAAGCACTTAGAGACATAAACTCACCAAGTGTGATTTCAGACTCTGTTCTGAAATGACAGATCACATACAATGTCATTCAAGACCACTGGATGCCACGCCATGCCTGTGTGGACACAACCAAGGTTTCTGGAGCAGACAGCATTTGAACTGAGCCTTTAGGACCACTATGCTTCAAATAGTCTGAGGTGAACCACAGTGCATGCACTGACATCGTTATTTTATTGTGGTGTGTGTGTCTGTCTGTCTGTCTATCTTTCTGTCTGCATCTATCTGCATGCACACATATGCACAGCATGTGCATACACATACACATGTATGTCAGAGGACAGATTTCAGGACTCAGCTCTCTCCTTCCATGTTGCTTTTGAGTGTTGTTTCTCTTGTTTCTGACAAGCTACAAATTCCTGGATAGCTGGCCTGTTATCTAAGTAATTCTCCTGTCTCCAACCCCAATCTTGCCATAAAAGTATTGGAATTACTGGTTGGAGAGATAGCTCAGTGGTTAAGAGCACTGACTGCTCTTCCAGAGGTCCTGAGTTCAATTCACAGCAATCACATGGTGGCTCACAACCATCTGTAATGGGATCCGATCCCTTCTTGTGTGCCTGAAGACAGCTATAGTATACTCATATACATAGAATAAATACATCTTTAAGATAAAAGAAACTTAAAAAAAAAGAGTATTGAGATTAAAGATTTATACCACAGCATCCAATTTTGGCTTGTTTGTTGCTGTTGGTGGTGGTGGTAGTGGTGGTTTTGTGTGTGTGTTTGGTTTCCAGGGACCCAGCTTAGGTCATCAGGCTTACACACAGGGACCAGGCTTAGGCCATCAGGCTTACACACAGGGACCTGGCTTAAGCCATCAGGTTTACACACAGGGACCAGGCTTAGGCCATCAGGCTTACACACAGGGCAAAGCCTTTACTCATGGAGCCGTCTCACCAGTGTCACAAACATTTCCTTCTTATTGGCTTGATCAGGTTCAGGACCTGAGCTTGGCATACTGACTATCTCAAGCTAAAGGAATTTGAGAAGATAACAGAATCAGGCAGATGAGTCTCACCTGCCCTGAAGCAGGTCCTAGACCCTCACCACAGACTTACCTCTTCACACGCAAAGGAAGGAAACTGTTTTATTTTTGCAGATACAGGTAAAGAATTGAGACACACATGAGCTCTTAAGTTCCCCCAGTTCACTACAATTAGATCATACGACATTTATCCAATTACACTTCTTCCTAGCTGTCCATTCTCCACCAATCCTATCATAAATCATTCAACTGTTTCTCTGGTCTTCATTTTCTTTTTGAGGTTGTAAAGTCATAACATAGTAAGTAAGTTGGATGCTTTTCTGTTGTGAGTATGTTGGCTAGAAGTATTTTTTAATACATCTTTGACCACCTATCTATACATCCATCCATCCATCCATCCATCCATCCATCCATCCATCCATCCATCCATGTACATAGGCTGATCACATTCCTCACTCCTCTTTCTCTTATTCTCTATTCAACTCCCTCAGACCCCTTCTCTCACCTCACAAGACTCCTCCTACTTTGATGTCTCGTTTTAGTGTTTTTTAAATGACTGTTGGAGTTTTAAATGGTAGTGTTGTTCACGTGAACTTTAGTGTGGAGTTATCTTAGTGAAACACGGGTAACTCAGCAGCAGCCTTGTCACTCAGGAAAAACAACTTTACTTTGTTCGGTTGCCATTAACTGCTGAGAGCTCCTCACCTAGGAGTGTGGCAGGGGCGTGGGAGGCAGGGGGAGGCTTCGTGGTCCCCTACAACACACATATACAAACACAAACACACACACACACACACACACACACACACACACACATGCTAATCTGTCTTCTCTGATAGCAGTACCCACCATGAACCTAGTACTAAGTAAGGAATGATGTCTCCTCTGGCACAACCCCTTATATTCCCTCACTGTGTTTTAGATTACTTATAATTTTGTAAAGCAGCCAACAGATTGTCAAAACAAGAATTAATTAAAACATTGAGGAGAAGGGAAGGCTGGACAAGAGAATCCAGAGTAAGAAGATTTTCTAGAGTACAGGTAAAGGCTGAGAGTCATGGTAGCTTTAGGCATAAATGACTTCATAACTTCATCTTCTCTAGGAAAAGAAAAGATACACTTACTTAATCTAAACTCTAAGAAGTTGGCTGGCCAGTCTCTATCCAGGGAAGAAAGGCAGTACAACTGTTTTCCACGGATGTAGAAAGGACTTTTGTATCTTTGGAGAAGCTAGGGATCTAAAGATTCACTTTCAGACACTCATAACTCGATTGTGGCGGAGCTAAGAATGGTGCTTTCCAAACCACCTGTGTGTCCGAGTCACCTTGATATATGATGCAGCTGGTCAGAGCTGGGTACCGAGCTTTGCTAGGTCTCCTGAGAAAGTAAGGCTTAGAACTATGGTTCTCAGCCCCAAACACACATGGGAGTCCTGTGAAAACACAGGTATCTAGCCCACACCTTTGGAGTTCACATTATCATCCTAGGAGTTTGCCTGACTAACCAGATCTCACTCTGACTGCTGGCCAACCCACAACCACAGTTTAAGAATCGACAATCCCTCATGAACATGAATAAGTGGTCTTTCTTGGGCTTTGCATAAAGGCTGGGAGCCATGGAGTTTAAGATGAAACAAACCAAGATGGGTCTTCTGAGAAGGTAGGTAGCAAGCTTAAACAGAAAAGAGATCCATTGCTTTAGATGATGAAGATAACAGAAGCTAACGGTTTTTGACATTTTTGTCTGTACACTGAACTAAGGTTTAATACACATTATCTTACTTGGTATCTTAGTGGGCAATAGAGTTGGTGTTTGATGTGTAGTGTAAAAACCAGTTCTGTGTGCATGCCGAGAGGGAGTGTCATATCTTCTGCAGGCTTCTGTGGTTGGCAGAAATACCTGCATGCACAGCCAAAGTGTCTTGCAGGAAACACCCTTATATCTGGACAAGTAGTCACTAGAGACTAGAGTTCTGCCTCACAGAACCTGCAGGAAACAACCAAGAGAATGTGAAGGGAGGTGCTAACCATTGTCTCAACCACAGAAGAGCCTGCACATAAGGCAGTGTATTAGCCCTGGGACATGACAGAGCCCCTGGACACCTGGGACCTATCCTTGAGCAGCAGATGAACATGATCTGAAGAGACATCTGGACCAAGGCATTTCTAAAGTGTCCCCAGGTAGAATGAGAATAACTGGTCAAGGTTTGAATTGGGACAATATGAAGGGGAGACAAAACACAGTTAACAAAACAGATTTTTATGAGTTTGTTAAGTTTGTTTCCTTCTTCTCTTCTCCTCTCTTCTCCTCTCCTCTCTTCTCTTCTCTTCTCCTCTCCTCTCCTCTTCTCTTCTCTTCTTTTCTCTTCTCTTCTCTTCTCTTCTCTTCTC
>NW_022196905.1:7458389-7470752 GCF_008632895.1 Mastomys coucha
GATTTCTCTGTGTAGCCCTGGCTTTCCTAGAACTTGCTATGTAGACCAGGCTGGCCTTGAACTCAGAGATCCTCCTGCCTCTGCCTCCCAGTGCTGGGATCAAACCTGTGGGACACCATGCTCATGTCCTCTGTTAGTCTTAAAAGCAGTGCTTTCCACTTAGGACGCAGACAGCAGATCCCAGAGCAGCCTCGCAGAGGTTGACTTAGCAGATGGAGGCTCACAGTGGGCGGGCTTGCAGGCAGAAGCTGCAGTCCTTACAGCTCCCCAGAGCCGCTGCTGACTTGACTGGCTCCTTGTGTTATTTGCTTCACAATCAAGATCTTAACTGTACACAGAAAAGGTTTCAAGTTCCGGTTTTCTAGTTTTTCTCATCTTTTTTTAACTGAAGAAAAAAAAAGCACACACACAACCACAAACACTGAAATCATTCATAATCCAGTGACAATTATAATAAATGTCCTTTTCTAAGCAACAGATGTGAAAGGATAGGTTTCATATAGAAGTTGTAGGGCAGCTATTATAATTTCTACAATCATAAAGAAAATTTTTGTACCTGGCAAACTCTTTATGAATTTTCATGTCCTTTATTATTAATTCCGTATAGTAAATGTTGCCTTGAGTTTATAAGTATAATAAATTTTATTTCTTTTGATAATTCCTTGGATACAACATAATAAAAACAGCCAATTTAAAGCTGAGTGTGGTGGGGGAAGAAGAAAAAGCTGGGTGTGGTAGCTGTATTTCTCTAGAGTCACAGAATTTAGGGAATGTCTCTATATATTAAGGGAATTTATTGTAATAACTTACAATAAATTAAGTTAGTCTGTAGTCCAACTAATCCAACAATGGGCAGCTGTTAATGGGAAGTCCAAAAATCTGGTAGTTGCTCAGTCCCACGAGCTGGGTGTTTCAGCTGGTCTTCTATATAAGTTGGAATCCTGAAGAAAGTAGGTTCCAAGAGATGTGCTGGCAAGTAAGTGCAAGCAGATGAAGTAGAGTGAGTCTTTCTTCTTCCAATGCAGGCCTCCAGCAGAAGGTGTGGCCCATATTAAAGGTACCATGCCTGGATCTGGAACTTGCTCTGTTCCAGGCTGGCCTTGAATTTAGAGATCTGCTTGCCTCAGCCTCCTGGGATCAAAGGCTTATATTACCTTGCCTGGCCCTAAACTTCTCATGGCCACTATGCCTCAAGATCTCCATGTCAAGATCTTGGTCAGAAACCTGTGTCTTCCAGCCTCAAGACCTAGATCACAGATGTGCACTCCATTTCTGGAATGTAAGTCATTCCAGATGTAGTCAAATTGATTACCAGGAATGACCATCACAGTAGCTAATAACTGTAATGTCTGCACTGGGGCATACGGCAGTAGGATTGCCTGGTCTAAAGAGTGAGTTCCAAGTGGGCCCGAACTACAAAATAACATCTTGTCTTAGAAAAAAAGAAAGCCATTTAAGTATTTAAAACTCAAAATCTGGGGCTGGAGAGGTGGCTCAGTGGTTAAGAGCACAGACTGCTCTTCCGAAGGTCCTGAGTTCAAATCCCAGCAACCACATGGTGGCTCACAAGCATCCATAATGAGATCTGATGCCCTCTTCTGGGGTGTCTGAAGACAATTACAGTGTGTTTACATATAATAAATAAATAAATCTCTTAAAAAAAACCCTTAAAATCCTTCTGAGGTTGAATCATACATATTTAACTTGGTAAAAAGCTTCTAAAGACATGCTGAAAGTTAGTGTCTCCATCAAGCTACCAGGCTGACCCACCATTTTTATGTTTATGAAATCAGGCCAATGATCAAGAGACTTAAAGATGCTTGGCATAGTGGAGCACACCTTTAATCTCACACTTAGGAAGCAGAAGAAGGCAGATCTCTGTGAGTTTGGGGCCAGGCTGGTTCCACAGTGAGTTCCAGGACAGCTAGAGCTACATAATGAGAGACCCTATCTCAAGAAAGTAAAAGACATAGAGATAGAGACAGTGAGACACATAGTCAGAGAGAGACAGAGAGGCAGAGACAGAGAGATAGAAACAGAGATAGAGGGAGAGAGAGAGAGAAAGAGAGAAAGAGAGAGAGAGAGAGAGAGAGAGAGAGAGAGAGAGAGAGGTTCCCAGGGTGTACAACAGTTTCCTAGACTGAGTAAACTGGAGACCAGCCAAGATCATAAATGGAGGTTAGAATTTGCTTATGTCTTTGTCCCTCACAAGTGGAACACAGTTAGAAAACACCACATATATATTTCAACAGAGGCTGGTGCAGCACTGGGGGCATTTGTGTAGGGTTGGCTGACAATCGCAGTTAAAAGAGAGGCAGGCCTGAATTAAAACAAGTCACTACAGTAAAAAAAAAAAAAAAAAAAAAAAAAAAAAAAAAAAATAGAACTACGGAGACAAAAACCTACAAATAATCAAGCAAATAAAAATAACTAAAAGCTTTCATAAATGTTTTAATTAGGAATCTTGAAATTAAGTTCAGGAATTATTTTTTAAATAATGTTTTCATTTATTCTTGAAGAATTTCATATAATATATTTGATCATATTCTTACCTCTCTCCCAGCTTCTCCCATACTCTCTTCCACCTCCCTAACTACCCAAGATTATGTTCTTTCTCTCTCTTAAAAAAAACATGGAAGTTAAAGAAATAGCTCAGTAATTAAGAGCACTGACTGCTCTTCCAGAGGTCCTGAGTTCAATTTCCAGTTACCACATGGTGGTTCAGATGTATAATGGGATTCAATGCCTTCCTCTGGTGTGTCTGAAGACAGCTACAATGTACTCACATATATATAATAAATAAAGCTTAAAAAAAAAACCTCACAAACAAAATACATGGAGTCCAACTTGTCTTTGGACCACTCTTCGGAATTAAGGAAAGACAGTGGACAGTACAGTCCCTGAAAGCTGGTGGCAAGCTTCAGTTACTGTCCTGGTGAGAAGCTTACCCACTCTCAGAGGTGTGAAGACCAGCCTACCCACCCTCAATGGTGTGAAGACCAGCCTACCCACCCTCAATGGTGTAAAGACCAGCCTACTCACCCTCAATGGTGTGAAGGCCAGCCTACTCACCCTCAATGGTGTGAAGACCAGCCTACCAACCCTCAATGGTGTGAAGACCAGCCTACTCACCCTCAATGGTGTGAAGACCAGCCTACCCACCCTCAATGGTGTGAAGACCAGCCTACCAACCCTCAATGGTGTGAAGACCAGCCTACCCACCCTCAATGGTGTGAAGACCAGCCTACTCATCATCAATGGTGTGAAGACCAGCCTACTCATCATCAATGGTGTGAAGACCAGCCTACCAACCCTCAATGGTGTGAAGACCAGCCTACCCACCCTCAATGGTATGAAGAAGACCAGTCTACCTACCCTCAATGGTGTGAAGACCAGCCTACCCACCCTCAATGGTGTGAAGACCAGCCTACCCACCCTCAATGGTGTGAAGACCAGCCTACCCACCCTCAATGGTGTAAAGACCAGCCTACCCACCCTCAATGGTGTGAAGACCAGCCTACCTACCCTCAGTGGTGTGAAGACCAGCCTACCCACCCTCAATGGTGTGAAGACCAGCCTACCAACCCTCAATGGTGTGAAGACCAGCCTACTCACCCTCAATGATGTGAAGACCAGCCTGCCCATCATCAATGGTGTGAAGACCAGCCCTACCCACCCTTAATGATGTGAATATCAGTCTACCCATCATCAGTAGTGTGAAGACCAGCCTACCCACTCTCAATGGTGTGAAGACCAGCCTACCCACCCTCAATGGTATGAAGAAGACCAGTCTACCTACCCTCAATGGTGTGAAGACCAGGTTCATCCCTGCTATCCACCATCTGCCACAGTATCATTGAGTTTTGCTTCTATTCAAAAGGGAGCCCTACCCCAACTCCCAACCCCACCAGCAGCTTCTGGCCACAGAGCTGATCATGCTAAGCACATGGACCATTGAGGTATAGCTCCCAAAACAGAATATCATCAGTTGTATATGCTTACCTCTGCAATCATATGTGTATTGCTATACGTGAGTATACACTCAAACATCCTCATGAACATCCATTCTCTGACAGGAACCTTCACTGCAAATGCTACTTTTGCTACTTGCTTAGGAAAACAAAAACAAACAGACAAACAAAACCCTGATCTATTTATTGCTTTCCTTTTCTCAACCTGTAAACATTTCATTCTCAAATCTTTTTAACTCTTCTATCAAACTCTGTCTGAAGCTTTCCATCTCTGCTTTCTGCCCTGGCCTAAGCATCTTCCTCTCTTCCCTGTACTATTTAGGGTGGCATTATAACTGGCTCCACCATTGTCTCTTACAGTTTATTCTCAACAGACAGACAGACTATTAAAATATGAGGCAGGTCCTATCATTCCTTAGGTTAAACCACACAAAGGCTTCCCAGTTTACTTAGAGTCAAACTCCAAGACTCCTGTGTCCACCTGTCCAGCCACCTGCACTGTGTCCTTTGTCTAGCCACCTGCACTGTGTCCTCCAGAATAGCCACCTGCACTGTGTCCTCTGTCCAGCCACCTGCACTGTGTCCTCCAGTCCAGCCACCTGCACTGTGTCCTCTGTCCAGCCACCTGCACTGTGTCCTCCAGTCCAGCCACCTGCACATTTATACTTTTGGTTGCTTACTGAGATGGGGCTTACTATGTTGCCAGGTTGATCCCAACCTGGCTGGCAGTGAGCCTCCCCTCTCATCTTCCTGAGTAGCTGGGATGATGGGCACATGCAGACACACTTGGTCCATCAGACCTCACTTCTGCTCTTCCCAATGCTCACTTCCTTCTTAATTTAGTCATACTGGCCAACGACTGATCCCAAAGCTTGCCAAGCATGAGACTCCTGTGGCCTTTACACCCGCAGTTTTCTACATAAAGAGTATTCCTCCCTTAAGTCAGAGTCTCTGACCCTTCCCCATCATGTCTTTATTGAAATGTTGCCTTCTCCAGGAGCCTTCCCTGGCTACTGTGCTCTGCACTTAACTGTATTCTAACACTTACCAACACCACCACACATGCCATGAACACACACACACACTCACACCAAACATGTACATTTGTATACATACACACATACACTCACATGCCACACATACACATACATACACAGACACTCACACAAACATACTCATACACACACACACACACCACACATTCATATATGCTCAAATGCACACACATACCAATACACTCACACACACCTATACACAACACATATGCACACATGCTCACAGGCAACACATATAGAGACACACACAGACACATACATACAAACATACACCCTAACAGATACACACACACACACCACACATGCACATACACACACACACACACACACACACACACACACACACATACACACACATCTATGATGTGGTAAATTGTTAATCTGCTCTAAACGCCCTGGTGGGTGCACATGCACTTTTCACCACCCACTGAAATGCTCTGGATTCCAGAAAGAAAGACACAAACATGCAACCTTCTAGTTTACAATTCCTTGAACAGCACAATGACTGGGTACTTCCAAACCTCCCTGTGGCTAACACAATCTCCCCTCTGGTATTCCTGAAACCTATTTTCCATCTTGACCGCCATAGACCCAGGCCTGCAACCCTCATGGGCCATGACCCCAGACTCTTACATCTTGGCAGTGTCTGTCTTTCTGTCCTCCACTTCTCAGGCCAGGACCTTCTCCTCCCCAGCAATGGCAATATCCTCCTCCCTTGTGTTCCTTGCCAGGGAACCCCAAGTCCCGCCTCTGTCTCCATGCCCAGTCATTGGCCACCAGCAACTTTATTTACCAATTAGAACCAGCTGGGAGCAGGGACTGTCAGCATCTCACACTCTGATGTGCGAATTCTTGTGTAATTTTGGAATCCAATTAACATAATATAAGCAATAAACCAAATCCACAACATACACACATGCTCACATGCACACACACACAGACACATACACTCTCACACACATGCACACACAGACACATACACATTCACACACACACACACACACACACACCACATGTACACACACACAGAGACACCTTTGTTGTCACTTACCTGGTTTAGTGTTCATTTCCCTCATGCACTAAATACGATATAAAAGCAAGACTTTGGTCATTTCAGTTCTCTGGGTTTTCCTGACACCTGAAGTAGGGTTTGCTTACAATATAAGCTCTGGAAATATTGGCTTAATGGAAGAATCCATCTCTATGCAAAATCTAAACCAAAACACGTATCCCTAGAGAAAAGCAATCTTGAAGAAAATCCCCAGGAGATATTTAGCCTTAGAGAAAGAGAATTGTATGTATGTATGTATGTATGTATGTATGTATGCATGTATGTATGTATAGTAAGTTTATTTATTCACTTTACAACCCAATATCAGCCCTTCCTCTTCTCCAAGTACCCCCTCATATAAGTCCTCCTCCCATTCTTCTTAGAAGGGGAAGTCCCCCTCTGAGTGTCACCTCCCTCACTCCCACACTCCATCCTCCCCGCTGCCTCCCACCCCATACATTGAGTTGTTGTAGAACTAGGCACATCGTCTTCTACTGAGGACAGACAAGGCTGTTCATCTAGGGACACTGGATCCGTAGGCAGACAGGCAACAGGCTCAGAGACAAACCTCTGTTTTAGTTGTTTGGAGGACCTACATGAAGACCAACCTGCCTGCTCATCTGTTACATATGTGCACAGGGCCTGGGTCCAGTCAATGCTTGCTCTTTGGTTGATGATTCAGTCTCTGGGAGGCCCCATGGGTCTAGGTTAGTCGACTCTGTCAGTCTTCTTGTGGCATCCCGGTTCTCTTCAGGTCCCTCAATCTTTCTCCCAACTCTTCTGTAAGACTCCTTAAGCTCCATCTGCTCTTTTGGTGTACGTTTCTGCATCTCTTTTCACTGGCTGCTGGGTGGAGCCTTTCAGAGGAGTTATGCTAGACTCCTGTCTGCAAGCATAATGAAGTATCATTAATAGTGTCAGGGGTTGGTTCTTGCCCAGGGGATGGGTCTCAGTTTGAAGCAGTCATTGGTTGGCCATTGCCTCAGTCTTTGCTCTTTGTCCCTGCACAACTTGTAGGCAGGACACATTTTGGGTTGCAGGCTTAGTAGGTGGTTTGTGTCCTTATTGCTCCATGGGAGTCCTGCCTGGCTACTAGAAGTGACCACTTTTAGGATTGATATCCCTCACTGCTAGAAATCTCAGCTAGAGTCACCTTGTGGGGCCTCTTCCCATCCCAGGTCTCTGGCATGTCCTAGAGATTGCCTTCACCTCCCAAACTATTTGCATTCTCTCTCCCCCTGCTCTCCCTACATATGATTCCCCACCTTCACCCTGCTTCTCTCCCCAACCCCTCTTTCACCCAATTCCTTCCTTCCATCAACTTCCCATGTCTATTTTGTTTTCCCTCCTGAAAAAGATTCAACCATCCTCCCTTGTGATCTCCTTGTTATTTGGCTTGTTTGGGGCAGTTGATTGCAGCATGGTTATCCTGTACATTATGGCTAATACCCACTTATAAGTGAATACATACCATGTATGTCCTTTCGGGTATGGGTTACCTCACTCAGGATGATGCTTTCTAGTTCAATCCATTTGCTTGTGAAATTTATGATGTTCCTGTTTTAAATGGCTGAGTAGTATCCCATTGTGTGGATATGCCACATTTTCTATATCTACTCTTCAGTTATGTGACATCTGGGTTGTTTCCAGCTTCTGGCTATTACCAATAAAGCTGCTATGAACATAGTTGTGCAAGTATCCTTGTGGAATGATGGAGCATCTTTTGGGTATATACCCAGGAGTGGTATAGCTGAGTCTTGAGGTAAAACTATTCCCAATCTTCTGAGAAACTGCCAAATTGATTTCCAGAGTGGTTGAACAAGTGTGTACTCCCACCAGCAGTGGAGGAGTGTTCCTTTGCTCACCATCATCACCAACATGTCCTTTGAGTTTTCAATCATAGCTGTTCTGATGGGTGTGAGGTGGAATCTCAGAGTCATTTTGATTTGCATTTCCCTGATGACATCGAACGCTTCTTTAAGTGCTTCTCTACCATTTGAGATTCCTCTGTTGAGAATTATGTTTAGTTCTGTACACCATTTTTTTTTGTTTGTTTGTTTTTTGAGACAGGGTTTCTCTGTATAGCCCTGGCTATCCTGGAACTCACTCTGTAGACCTGGCTGGCCTCAAACTCAGAAATCTGCCTGCCTCTGCCTCCCAAGTGCTGGGATTAAAGGCCTAGGCCACCACTGCCTGGCCTTCTGTACACCATTTTTTACTTGGGTTATTTGGATTGTCAGTGTCTAACTTTCTTGAGTTCTTTATATATTTTTGGATAGTAGCCTTCTGTCAAATGTAGAGTTAGTGAAGATTTTTTTCCCCAATCTGTTGGGTGTCATTTTGTCCTGATGACAGTATCCTTTGACTTACAGAAGCTTTTCAGTTTCATGAGGTACTATTTATTAATTCTTGACCTTAGCACCTGCCTGAGCCATTGGTGTTCTATTCAGGATGTTGTTTCCTGTTCCAATGAGTTCAAGACTATTCCCTGCTTTCTGTTCTATTAGACTGTTTTTGGTTTTATGTTGAGGTTTTTGATCCATTTGTACTTGAGTTTTGCGCAGGGTGATAAATATTGATCTATTTTCATTCTTCTACATGTAGACATCCAGTTAGAACACCAATTGTTGAAGATGTTCTCCCTTTTCCATTGTATGGTTTTGGATTCTTTGTCAAAAATCAAGTGTCCATAGAAATATGGATTTATTTGTGGGTCTTTGATTCAATTCTATTGATCTACCTGCCTTACCTATACCATGTAGTTTTTGTTACTATTGCTCTGTAATACAGCTTAAGTTCAGGGATGGTGACTCCTCCAGAAGTTCTTTTATTGTTCAGGATCATTTTAGCTGTCCTAGGTTTTTTGTTTTTCCATATGAAGTTAAGAATTTTTCTTTTAGGATCTGTGAAGAATTTTATGGAATTTTGATTGTGATTGCATTGAATCTGTAGATTGCATTTAGTAAGATGGCCATTTTCACTATGTTAATCCTATCAATCAATGAGCAAGGGAGATCTTTCCATCTTCTGATATCTTCCTCAATTTCTTTAAGAGACTTGAAGTTCTTGTCATACAAGTCCTTCATTTTCTTGGCTAGAGTTACACTGAGATATTTTATGTTGTCTGTGACTATTGTGAAGGGTACTGTTTCCCTAACTTCTTTCTCAGACTGTTTATCACTTGTGTAGAAGAAGGCTATTGATTTCATTGAGTTAATTTTATATTCAGCCACTTTGTTGAAGTTGTTTATTAGCTATAGGAGTTCTCTGGTAGAATTTTGGAGGTCACTTATGTATACTATCATGTCATCTGGGAATAGTGATAACTTGACTTCTTTCTTTCATTTGTGTCCCCTTGATATCCTTTCATTACTAGTCTTATTGCTCTAGCTAGAACTCCAAGTACTTACTGCATTGAAGAAATATGGGGATATTGGACAGCCTTGTCTGGTCCCTGATTTTAGTAGAAAGGCTACAAGTTTCTCTCCACTTAATTTGATGTTGGCTATTAGCTTGCTATATATTGCCTTTATTGTGTTTACTATGTCCCTTGTATCCCCACTCTCTCCAGGACTTTTATCATGGAGGGGTGTTGGATTTTGTCAATCACTTTTTCAGCATCTAATGAGATAATCATGTGGCTGTTTTTCTTTCAGATTGTTTATGTGATGGATTGCATTGATGGATTTTTTTTGTATATTGAACCACCCTGCATCCCTGGAATGAAGCCTACTTGATCATGGTGGATGATGTCTATGATGTGTTCTTGAATTCAGTTTGCAAGTATTTTATTGAGTATTTTTGCACCAATGTTCATAAGGGGAATTGGTCTGAAATTCTCTTTCTTGTTGATTCTTTGTGTGGTTTAGGTATCAGGATGACTGTGACCTTGTAGAATGAGTTTTGCAGTGTTCCTTCTGTTTCTACTTGTGCACTACTTTGAGGAATATTGGATTGGGACTTCTTTGAAAGTCTGGTAGAATTCTGCACTAAAAGCATCTGTCCCAGAACTTTTTTTTAATGGCTGATTCTATTTCTTTAGAGGTTACAGGACAATTCAGATAGTTAGTTTGATCTTGATTTAGCTTTGGTAATTGGTATCTATTTACAAAATCATCCATTTCATTTAGATTTTCCAATTTTTGGAGTACAGGCTTTTGAAGTAAGACCTAATGGTTCTTTGAATTTCCTCAGTGTCCATTGCTATCTCTCCCTTTTCATTACTTATATTGTTTATTTGGATACTGTCTCTGTGCCTTTTAGTTAGTTTGACTAAGGGTTTGTTTATCTTGTTGATTTTCTCAAAGAACCAGCTCTTGGTTTCATTGATTCTTTGTATTGTAATTGACTGACTTCAGCCCTGGTTTTGATTATTTCCTGCCATCTACTTCTCCTGGGTGTGTTTGCTTCCTTTTTTCTAGAGCCTTCAGATGTACTTTTAATTCATTAGTATGAGAACTGTCCAACTTCTTTATGAAGGCATTTAGTGCTTTGAATTTTCATTTTAGCACTGCTTTCATAGTGTCCCTTAAGTTTGGATATGTTGTGCCCTTGTTTTATTGAATTCTAGAAAGTCTTTAATTTCTTTATTTCTTCCCTGATCAGTGATCATTGAGTAGAGAGTTGCTCAGTTTCCATGAGTATGTAGGCTTTCTGTTGTTTCTATTGTTTTAATCTATGTTGATCTTATAAGATTCATGAGGTTATTTCAACATTTTTGTATGTGTTGAGGTTTTCTTTGTGACTAATTATATGGTCAATTTTGGAGAAGGTTCTGTGAAGAGGTGCTGAGGAAAGGTATATTCTTTTGTGTTTGGGTGAAATGTTCTGTAGATATGTTAGGTCCACTTGAATCATAGCCTCTATTAGTTTTGTTATTTCTCTCTTTAATTTTTGTCTCAATGACTTGTCCATTGGTGACAGTAGGGTGTTGAGGTCTCCCACTATTAATGTGTGGGGTTCAATGTGTGATTTAAGCTTTAATAACAATTCTTTTATGAATGTATGTGCCCTTGCATTTGGTGCATAGATGTTCAGAATTGAGATTTCCTCTTCGTGGATTTTTTTTCTTTGATGAGTATGAAGTGTTCTTCCCTGTGTCTTTTGATTACTTTCAGTTGAAAGTCTATTTTATTAGATATTAGAATGGCTACTCCAGCTTGTTTCTTGGGTCCATTTACTTGGAAAACCTTTATAGACCTTTATATTGAGATAATGACTATCTTTGTTGCTGAGATGTGTTTCTTGTTTACAGCAGAATGATGGATTCTGTTTACTCATATGTTCTGTTAGCCTGTGTCTTTTTATTGGAGGATTCAGTCCATTAATGTTGAGAGATATTAATGGCCAATGATTACTTCCTGCTATTTTGATGTTGATGATGGTTGGGTGTGTGTTTGTGTATGTGTGTGTGTGTGTGTGTGTGTGTGTGTGTGTGTGTTTGTATTTTTCTTCTATGGTTTTAATGGTGTGAAATTATTTATTTCTCATGTTTTCTTGAGTGTAGTTAGCCTCGTTGGGTTGGAGTTTTCATTCCAGTATCCTCTGTAGGGCTGGGTTAGCAGAAAGATGTTGTTTGAATTTGTTTTTATCATGGAATATCTTGGTTTCTCCATCTATGATGATTAAAAAGTTTGCTGGATATGGTAGTCTTGGCTGACGTCTGTAGTCTCTTAGAGTCTGTACAACCTCTCCTCAGGCCCTTCTAGCTTTTAAAGAATCAGATGAAAAGTCTGGTGTAATTCTGATATGTCTGCCTTTATATGTTACTTGGTCTTTTTCACCTTGCTGCTTTTAAAATTATTTCTTTGTTCTGTATATTTAGTGTTTTGATTATTATGCGGGATGGGGAATTTCTTTTCTGGTCCAACCTGTTTGGTGTTCTGTAGGCTTCTTGTCTGTTTATAGGCATCTCTTTCTTTCAGTAAGGGAAATTTTTTCTATTATTTTGTTGAAGCTATTTTCTGGGTTTTTGAGCTGAAAATCTCTTCCTCCTTCGTTATTGTTATTAAAGTCATAATTGTCATCATTATCATTGTTGTCATCATCTTCTGTTCCTATTATTCTTAGGTTTGGTCTTTTCATAGTGTCCCAAATTTCCTGGATGTTTTGTGTCATGAACTTTTTAGATTTTGTATTTTCTTTGACTGATACATTGATTTCTTCTATCATATCTTCTAAACCAGAGACTATCACTTCCATCTCCTGTATTCTGTTGGTGATGCTGGTGTCCATAGTTCCTGTTCTCTTTCCTAGGTTTTCCATCTCCAGGATTGCCTCAGTTTGT
>NW_022196905.1:7470762-7473324 GCF_008632895.1 Mastomys coucha
GCTTCCATTTCCTTTTTTAGATCTTGGACAGTTTCATTCATATCCTTCACCTGTTTGATTGTGTTTTCCTGTATTTATATTTATTTGCTTCCTCTTTTAATGCCTCTACCTGTTTGAATGTATTTTCTTATATTTCCTTAAGGGATTTATTCATGTCTTATTTAAAGGGCTCTATCATCTTTATAAGAATGGATTTAAGATCTTCTTCTTGTGTTCCAGTTTCATTAGGTTATCTAGGGGTTGTTGTAGCAAGATAGTGGGGCTCTGGTGATGCCACATTGCCCTGGGTCTTGTTGATTGTGTTCTTAAGCTGTCCTGTAGGCATATGGCTTTCCCTGATATTGGCTATGTGATCCTGATGGAGGCAGGACTTCTCAGGAAGGTAGGGAGAGCCTGGGCCAGACAATGAAGGTCAGGGTATCTGACTCAGTAGGTAGACCTACTCTGCAGGCTGTATCCCAGCGAGACCCAGCTGAGGTGATGGGCAGATCCAACTAGGATGGTGGTCAGGCAGGGTTCCAAGTTGGTTATTTTTCCGGCCCCCAAAGGTTTCCACAGGGAGGTAGGATATTCTCAGGGTCCTGCAAGTCTCTGTTGAACCCAGGAGCAAGGCCAGATCTAGACAACAGAGCTCAGAGGACCAAACACCACACCACTCACCTCTGCAGGCTGCCCCAGGCAGACTGAGAAACAGAATTTATAGAAGGAGGAAATAATTTTGTTTTTCCCCTTTGCTTCTGAAAGTAGTATTTAATGGATGGCCATGGCTGGCCCAAGGAATCTCTTAATATGCCTTCATGAAAATACAGAGGTGAATGGCAAGTGGATACCTGGGAGAGGGCAAGCAAGGAGAGGGGAGCAAATGGACAAGAAAATGAAGGTCAAGGACCTCCCTGAAATACAAGAGCCATAGAAACAATATTTACCCTAGTCCTTTTGGCCACAAGCAAGTCCCGAAGCAGGTTCTTTGGCTGACTCTGTTCTTTGGATCCTATGACCATAGTTTCCTCAGACCCAAGAAGTCCTCTGCCTGGTTGCATCACTGTGAGCTTCTTTAAATTTAAGCAGTGCACTCATTCAAAACTTCCATCACTGGAGCTGGACATGTGGCTCGGTTAACACAATGGTGGCTTCTTAGCAAGTAGCAAGCCCTGTATTCAATCCTCAGTACCATCTAAGACACAGGTGCTGATGCACACCTACAACCCCAACAATGAAATGGGGGCAGGATGATCATGAGTTCACCCACAACTACACAGAAAGTTCAAGGCTAGCCTAGATGGCATGAGGTCCTGTTTCTGAAAGAGGTATGTGTGTGTGTGTGTGTGTGTGTGTGTGTGTGTGTGTGTGTGTGTGTGTTTGTATGTGTGTGTGTATGTGCATGCGCACGCACGCGCGTGTGCATGCATACGCATGTGCGTGTGCACACCTGGGAGGCACAAAGTCCTATGTTTGACCTCCAGTAAATGGGTTTGTGGTGATACATGGATACTATCCCAGCACTGGGAAAAAGAGGTAAGAGGTCAAGGTCACCCTGAGTGATATAATGAATTTGAGGTCAGTCCAGGATACATGAATCCCTTAAAAGAAGAGAGATAAGGGAAGCAGGAACCAACATCTGTCCCAACACTACAAGTAACTGGAACCAGCAGGACCAGACACACAGGAACTCCACCAGCCCAGTGACTCGGGATCCTTCTGGTCTGTCTGGGCTGGGGTCCAGAGCAGACCTTGGGCACAAACTCCGCAGCCAGTCCCACAACACCCAGAGGAAACTCCACTCCCAGACGCTCTGACACACCCAGGATCAGAGAGTAGACCTTGGGCACAAGCTCTGCAGCCAGTCCCACAACACACAGAGGAAGCTCCACTCCCAGGTGCTCTGATACACCCAGGATCAGAGGTAAGTAGGAACCAACATCTGTCCCAACACTGGGAGTAACTGGGACCAGCAGGACCAGGCACACAGGAACTCTGCCAGCCCAGTGACTCAGGTTCTTTCCGCGGTCTGTCTGGGCTGGGGTCCAGAATAGACCTTGAGCGCATGCTCTGCAGCCCCAGAGGAAGCTCAACTCCCAGGCACTCTGACATACCCAGGATCAGAGGTGAGCAGTAACCAACATCTGTCCCAACACTGGGAGTAACTGGGACCAGCAGGACCAGGCACACAGGAACTCCACAAGCCCAGTGACTCCGGTTCCTTCCGGTCTTTCTGGTTTAGTGTTCTGAGCAGACCTTGGGCACAAGCTCTGCAGCCAGTCCCACAACACACAGAGAAAGCCACACTCCCACCTGATCTAACAAGCCCAGGATCCCTGAATCACAGGATCACAAAGACAGCCTGACTCTGAGGAGTTCTGACACAACCAGGATCACAGGAAGGACAGGCTCCAGTCAGATTTAGCAAGGGCAGGTAGCACTAGAGTTAACCAAATGGCAGGGGCAAGCTAAGAAAATAAACAACACAAACCAAGGTCACTTGCCATCAACACAACCCAATTCTCCCACCATAGCAAGTCCTGGACACACCATCACACCGGAAACACAAGACTCAGATCTAAA
>NW_022196905.1:7473934-7474571 GCF_008632895.1 Mastomys coucha
AATGCACTAAACAAAGAAAGAATTTTTAAAGCAGTAAGGGAAAAAAGGCAAGTAACATATAAAGGCAGACCTATCAGAATTACGGCAGACTTCTCTAGAAGATCCTGGGCAGATGTCATACAGACCCTGCATACAAGAACACAAATGCCAGCCCAGACTACTATACCCAGCAAAACGTTCAATTACCATAGATGGAGAAAACAAGATATTCCATGACAAAACAAAATTTACACAATATCTTTCCACATATCCAGCCCTACAAAGGATAATAGATGGAAAACATCAACATAAGGAGCAAAACTACACCCTAGAAGAAGCAAGAAGGTAATCTTTCAACAAATCCACACAAACCTAATTCCACCTTTTACAACAAAAATAACAGGAAATGACAATTACTTTTTCTTAATATATTAATCTGAAAATTAATATTACCAATACATCCTAATTGATTGAAATCCAATAATATGAGAAATTGGAAATTTGTTGATTGTCATCCAATGGTCTCTCTAATTTGGTAATTGGAGAAATAGGTCCAACATTGAACAATCTATATACACTGTCAGCTGGTATGTTTGTGACAGTGTCTTGCTGGGTACAACATAAGGGTCTTGAAATCTTGCTTCTCCTATCTCAGCCT
>NW_022196905.1:7475433-7521289 GCF_008632895.1 Mastomys coucha
AATATTTTATAAATTTTAAGGAATATGACAAAAAAGATATTGTAGGTATTGAAGGGGGGTCTATGGGACAAGCGGTGGTACAAAAGGGGAACAAGAATGTGATTCAATTCTATTTAATTAAAATATGTTTTTAAATGTTAACAAATTCAGATAAATTGAAATCATGTAACTTTTCTCATCATAATGCAATAAAAGTTAAAAAAAATAAAAGAAGAGACATCAGATCGCTTCATGAGTAAAGTGTTTGCCATTCGAGCAGGAGGGCCTGTATTCCACAACAGAACACATGTGAAAAAGCCAGGCATAGTGGTGCACACTTGTACTCTTACAACTAGAGAGGTAGAGACAGACAGATGCCTAGGGCTTGCTGGCCAGCCAGCCTAGCCTACTCCATGAGTCCTAAGTGAGTGGGAGACCTTGCCTCAAATACACAAAGTTGTGGCTGAGGTGATGGCTGTGTATAAAAGAGGACCCAAGCTTCGATAATCAGTGCCCATATAAAAGCTAGATATGGCTGTACATCTTATAGCCCCAGAATTAGAGTCGGAGGCAGGAAGATCATATGAACTTTCTGTACAGCTAGCTTAGCCTAAATATGAGCTCAAGGTTCACACATGCACACACACTTAAACACACACTGGGAGTTGGGGGAATGAGGTGCTCGGCTCTTCAGGAACCTAAGCCAATGTTGACTTCTGGCCTCCATATGCATGTGTATATAGATGAACACACACACATTCCACCATTTAATAAGAAGGAATACTGTATCTTTTTTTTTCAAGATGGCTATTATCAATGTTGATCATAAGTGCTTAAGTAGAAAGAGAAGCTCACCAAGATGCTAAGCCTTCATTTCCTGAAGGAGCAGAGAAGTTCAACCTTCCTGGAGAAGACTGACACCCAGCTAGCTCACTCCAATTACTTTATTCAAACATTATACCAGGTTAATTGGGGCTGGGAAAAGTTACAACTACCAAAGTTATCTTGCTCTTGCTGCCTGAGAGAGCCAGCAACCCAGTTAGCCATAATCAAAAGTAGGAACTCCAGGTTGGCCAAAGGTGTCCTAGGACCAAGGCTGGTGCAACTGCAAGATCTCATGTAGCACCAAGTGCAGAGTCTCTAAGAAACAAAATTTCTTCAAGGTTCAGTCTTAAAACAAGTTCTCAGCCTCTACTGATCAACCCAAACATAGCAAAGGCTTTGCTGAAACATTTCACTGGAAGGAAGGCACATAGGCTTTACTATACATATCACTACAGAAGACAGAGAACACTCTGACAGTCCACCATTCACCAGAGTATAATCTGGGGGAAGCTCAAAGTAGGCTATCAGGAAGTAAAAGACTCTCAACAGCTGAGGTGGGACAGCCAGATCTAGACAACATCAACATTAGCAGAGGGGAAAACCAGGAAAACGTCTCTTCCTTCATTCTGGGTGCTTACACTAAGTACCAAATACAGCAGTCAGTTGGAAGTGAGAGCCAGGGCTCGAAGCCTGAGACCCTCTGTGAACCACTCTTTGTAAATTCAGACCAGGTATCATAAGGACCAACAGACTATGGGGAGACTGCTGAAAAGCAGCTTTGAATTAGACTCACACGGCATTAAGTGGGTGGAAATCCTGATGGCAACAAAGACTGCAGAACCCTGACACAGTCTACAATTCCCAAGGTACTGAGTGCTACTTGGGGTCTGTGTTGGAGTTCCCCTATAGACTGTGGTGTGAGCATCTGAGGCCCTACCTGTGAAGCACAGCTCAGATGGCCCTGGCATTTGTAACCTGATAAGAAGAGAGCTGCCTGCCACAGAAGACCATGCAGTAGAAAGACAGGCTTGTAGGAGTTGGGAAGGAGCATGAGACATCCAACAATTAAGCCAGTGGGTTTTCATATCTTATATCTCCACCCACCTCTTACCCTATACATTTATTCCTTCTTTATTTACTCTTTAAGGCCTAGAACCAAAGGAAGGAAAGAAGGAGAGAAGGAGGGAAAGAAGGAAGAAAGGAAGGAAAAAAGGGCCTAGAACCAAAGAAAGGAAGGAAAGAAAGAAAGAAGAAATGAAGGAAGAAAGGAAGGAAGAAAGGAAGGGAAAAAAGGAATAAAAGAGATCTTTTAAAGAAATAAAATACCAAAAATTCTCAAATTCCTTACACTTTTACATCAGAATGCTGGCATGTGGAGAATTTTTCCTTTCCTCTCCCTCCATGGCTCCCTTACATTCCACAGGGCTCTCCTGAACATGCATGCAGACAGCATGTAGCTCCAGGTACACAGCTGTCCCTTGGCCACCCTGGCTTTGACTGCACACACAGGAGCACAGGATGCTTTCCAAAGAACTGACATGAGAGACATAGCAAGAGAAGGGTAGTGTGGGACTCGGATCCAGAATGTGATCTTAAAGGGTGGGGTGGGGTCTTAAAAGGTGTGGGCATGTACACTGGCCCCTAAGAATACCTCACATCACAGAAAAAGATACAGTAGGAACACAGGACCGTCTAAAGTGCAGGGCTCCAAGTAGGGCTCTTCTTGCCTGGGCCTAAGTGTAGTGTTTGCTACTCCTAGAGGGTGAAACAGAGGGTAGAGAAGTTCCAAAGGGAGAAAAGGGAAGAATATGCAGGCAACATCAGGTAATGCCTGTGCCAAGTCCACCTAGAAGACTTCCTCCGCAGCCAGAAGTCCAGATCAGTAGTCAGGAAAGGAGCCCTGAGACTGAGTTGAGTGGAACATCACTAAAAGCAAGTCTGCCTGATAAGTAAGCCTGCTTTCCTGTACACATTTTACTTAGCATGGCATATGCTTGCTCAATAAAACCTTTAACTCTGCAGTTCATGGTACTGTCTGTCACTGGTACTGTCTGCCATGGTACTGTTTACCATCTGATAGGTTATTTCTCTGCTGGTGAAATGAGCCAATTCAAGCCAGAATTTAATATACTAGAGGCATGTTTATTGGGAAGCTGCTCTTGGTGGGTAAGTTCACAGGTCCCAAGGAAGGAGGCCACGGATGTCACCATGGTGGGGGTGGGGGAAGGAGAGAAAGGGGATGCATGCAGAAAATGAGGAGGAGGAAGAGGAGGAAGAAGAGAAGGAGGAGGAAGAAGAGGAGGAAGAGGAGGAAGAGGAGAAGGAGGAGGAAGAAGAGGAAGAGGAGGAGGAGGAAGAAGAGGAGGAAGAGGAGAGGAGAGGAGAGGAGAGGAGAGAAGAGAAGAGGAGAGAGATTGAGAGATTGAGAGAGAGATGTCTGGATTATATAGGTAGGATCCTCTGGGGGAAAGGAGGAGAAGGAGGAGGAAGAAGAGGAGGAAGAGGAGGAGGAGGAAGAGGAGGAGAAGGAGAGGAGAGGAGAGGAGAGGAGAGGAGAGGAGAGGAGAGGAGAGGAGAGGAGAGGAGAGGAGAGGAGAGGAGATTGAGAGATTGAGAGAGAGATGTCTGGATTATATAGGTAGGATCCTCTGGGGGAAAGTCAGCCTAACCCCTGGGCTAGAAAGTTCAGGGTTGAGGGCAGGGTATACCAGGTAGGCACTGAGGGATGCTGGGAGAACCTGGAATCCAGATCTGCTTTTATAGTAAAGTATGTACCTTAGTCCCTTATTCAAGCTGGGTCCAAAACCAAATAAATAGCCACAGTATCATATTTTATCTTTGGATAGTAAGAGGTTTGTTTGGGTTCAATTTGGTTTGGTTTTCTTGAGACAGTGCCACATGTAGTATAGGCTAGCCTCAAATTTACTAAGTAGCCAAGGATGCCTTGAGCTTCTGGTCTTGCCCCATCTCCCAAGCACTGGGATTGTAGCCATGCAATACCACTCCAAGTACACAAGGCACTAGGAATAACACATGCACAAGGCTTCATGCATGCTGGGCAAGCACCCCATCAATGACACTACATCTCCAGACCCATTTCTATTTCCTGTTCTTCATCCTCAGTTTCTATGGTCAGCAATTGTAATATTTTCTTACATATACAACACAGGGCCAGCTGGATCCTCTCTCTTCATATCTGGGCATAATAACCCTCTGTGAACCAAGAGGCCATTCCTGTGTAGAGTTCTACTATGTCTCTTTGAAGCACTCCTGAGCCTACCATGTTGAGGACAGGATCTAGCCTGCTCTGTCCTAGGTTTCACAAGACAATTAGACCACATTATAAATAAGTCCATGGGCCATGTAAATAGGCTTATATAAAAATCACCCTATCTTGGATCCTTACAAGGGAAGAACAAATATCATTAGAGGTTATTTTTTTTTATCTATATAAGTCTCTGTCATGTTTGTGGTGTTGTTCAAAGCTTATCATATCCTAATGTCCTATAGATCTGTATAAATATTGTATAGTAGATAAAATAATATGTCTGTACTAATTTTTCTCAGACAAAAATCTATGCTTCTGGCTACCACATATGTTGTAATTTTTTAAAAAAAATTTAGGTTTACTTGTTTTGTTGTTTTACATGTATAAATGTTTTGCCTGCATGTGTATATGGGTACTACATGCATGCTTGGTGTCCTCCAAGGTCATAAGAGGTACTAGATACCCTAGGACTGGAATTATAGATGATCATGAGCTACCAATTAGGATGGTGGCACTTGAACTTGGGTCCTCTGTAAGAGCAGCCCCTGCTCTTAGCTGCCCAGCTGCCTTTCCAACTCCCATACATACTTTCATATTGCAAGTATTTCTTCCAATCACTTTCCAATAATAAAAATTATTATTATCAATTTGCATTTCAGCACTCATTGGAAATCAGAAACATGGAGAGATTGTCATTAACTTAAAAAAAATTTTTGCTGGTTTTTTTTTTTTTTTTTTTAACAGAGTCTTTCTATGTAGCCCTGGCTGTCTTGGAACTTACTCTATAGACCAGGCTGGTCCTATACTCAGCAATCTGCCTGCCTCTGCCTCCAGAGTGCTGGGGTTAAAGGTGTGCACCATCACTTCCTGGCTAAAGTTGTGTTTGTTAATATTCATGTATATTTTATTTTTTGAAACAGGATCTTACTATGTAGCTCTGGCAGGCTTAGAATTTGCTTATGTAGACCAGGCTAGCCTAGAACTTGCACCCATTCTCCTGCTCTGCCTCTTGAGCACATTAATGATAGGCAAGTGTCACAATCCCCAGCTTTATAATAATGCAAGTGTTTTTATTTATTGGATTAATATTACAGAAAGCAAAAATCATTACATAGGAAAGCAAATGCAAAGAGATCTATAAAATCCTTTAAAGAATTACCCAACACTTTCTTCCAAGTCCACTTATTTTGGTTTTCCAGAAATGTGGGTATGAGATAAATGGGTAAGAAACCAGTAAAATTGTTGTGTTGATGACTGTAGGTGTGGTAGAGCACTTACTTAGCATGAACCAGGATCTGGGGTCCATCTGCAGACTATTTTGTTTTTTTTTTTTTTTTTTTTTTTTTTTTTTTTTTTTTTTTTTTTTTTTTTTTTTTCGAGACAAGGTTTCTCTGTATAGCCCTGGCTGTCTTGGAACTCACTCTGTAGACCAGGCTGGCCTCGAACCCAGAAATCCTCCTGCCTCTGCCTCCCAAGTGCTGGGATTAAAGGCGTGCGCCACCACCGCCCGGCCTCTGCAGACTATTAAAAGCTAAGGTGGCATTAGCATGGGGAGGCTTATCATTAGGAAGGCTCAAGTGGTGAGATTTCCATAATACCAAAATTGAAAGTCACCACATGCTTTCTTATAAAGCCTGTCTGGAGGCCATCAGAGGGTATGGACCCAGGATAAGAAGAGAAAGGTAAAACCACAGGGTTCAGGGCTACTCAGCTAGCCTGAGAGCCATAGCTGCTTCCTTTGACACACTCTCCCCATCAACTGAAGATGACTGTGATCTACTGTGTACCCTCTCTCCCACCTTTGGTATACCACGGTCTTTCCTGTGTAGAGCTCCCGGAGCTCAGGCTGTTTCTCTGTGCAGGTCACTGAGAGCTGCTCTAGCCACCAACAAAGCCCCACACCTTCCCCCTGCCACAGACACCATGTCCTTCTCATAGGATTTCAGCCCTGCAGTAGCTGGACTACCACTCTTTGCCCTGCCAGTGACTTTCTTGAAGCCCAGCCCCCTCTCCTATCCTTCAGTAACATCATCAGCAGTGGCAGATAGCTAAATTTAAGCAACAAGGTTGTTCTTCCATAATGGTCCACTCAGGAGACCTGCCCCTGCTGCCTGCTCTGAGTACTTTACCCGCTGGCCACTGTGACACCACAGGCTGGGATCTCTTCTCCTACTCTATGTCCTTTCCTTTCACTTCCTCCTTGAAACCACGTCACTTAAGCCACAGCCCTGACTTTTCCTCTCTTCCCTTTCTAGGTGGTCCTGACCTCAGCAATTGTTCCCAAGCAGGAGGCCCTGATGTCTTGCCTTCATATCTGCCCCACATCTGTCCTGACACTTCTCTTCCAGTCATTTGCCCCTCTTCTCTGACAGCAAAGCACTTGGACTGACTGAGATGTTGGAAGGCCACATTAGCTCCAGAGAATCCAAATGCAGGCACACTTCTGGGTCTGACCACCAGGCTAGCTCTGCCTCTATGGATGGGATGTACAGCTAGGGTGAGGAGATTTGACTTGGAGAGGGGAGTTATTATCACACCCAAGGGGAGCTGCAGACCCCCAGCTGTATTTTCCAATTCATTTTTTATCAGTAATAAGTTTGATTTACGGATTACTCATGGTGGCCTCGCTCTATCTTTCCATTGATTCCAAATCAGCAAAGGGCAGATTGTTTAGACCTCAACCATTCCGTGCACCCCAAGCCCCTCTCAGAGCCCACAAATCAGGAGTGCAAGAGGAACAGGCAGAAGGACACAGCCTAGGAGACTTGTCATATAACAAGAAAGACAGATGTTTCCTAGTGTCTATACTTCTAAGTACAGAACATTTAAATGAGACTTGTGTCGTAGAGTTTTGGCAAACCCAGGCCTCTGCAACCTTAATCTACACTAGGTGCACAGACGTTAGCAATAGACAGATCTAAGCCAAATATGGGGATAAGTCATCAGGCCACTTAAAATCTCCATGAACAACTTCCTTAGGCACTCTAAGCTGGGATAAATGTTTGCTGTTCCTACCATGTTTCCAGGCAGGAAAAGGAAAAGCAAGCTCCATGTGCGTTAGAGCTATGGGCCTCTAATTCACAAGAATGACTACTAGTTAACATGCTGTTTTCATGGCTCCTACTTTATTCAGTAATACTTTTGTGTTTTGAACAAATTCCTGGGTGCTGCTGGTGCTGTAGGTCTGAGGGTCACTTGAGAACCATAGGGCTAGCTAGCATTTCCGGCCTCAGGCACACCAAACCAACTACCTTAAATTTCCTTTGTTTACATTATGCTGAACTGAATCTGGTTTTAAAGCCAAGAAGAAAACCATGGAGGAGTCAACCTGGTTCCATAGGACTCACTTACAAACACAGAGAATTACCCTCAAACCCAGCACTTAGATGAAACCATTAAAAGATTTGCTTTTTAAGCGTAGTCATAATTTTGACCGGAAACTCAGAGTTCAGCTGCAGAGTGCAGAAAACTTGATTTTCCAGGTCGTAGCTTAGGCCAACCTTTCAACTTCATGAAATAGTGAATGCAAACACTGTAAGGGAATAGGAACACAGAGCAGACATGGAGCATGCCATCTCTAGGAATCAAGGAGCAGGTGGATGGCTGTAAAAACTTTGAATTTGGGGTCAGAATAAGAGTGGTTGGAGAAAGAGAAATAAACAAGTAAGACTGATAATGGTGGGAGGAGGCCAGAAGATGGAATCTGGGGTTCAGGGAAGGACATACCTTGCTTGTTTGTAGCTAGTGCTAATTCTGACTGGCTGCTCCTGGGTCTTACTGCCACTAGAGAGAACTGTTTATTTAAGGGAAAGGTTTGGCTGCTGCTGTGGCAGCACCAGCTAGAATCCCAGCACTTAGGAGGTAGAAGGATCAGGAGTTCAATGCATTCCTGGAGACAGGATGAGCCCTGTGCTGGCTGGACTGCCTTAGACTCTGCCCTCAAGTATCCCAGATCTGAGAAGCCTCTTCTTGTAGTGGGGAGCAGTTCATGGGGAGATGGTTAGTGGATCGGAGCACTAAGAAGAAGCAGCTCACCTTGAATAGACAGCTATGGCCAGACCCTTACCACTGAGACTCAGGGAATACCTTGGAAGAAGAAGTACAAAGAATGTAAGAGCCAGCGGAAGGAGTCAGGGCTGTCTCTAGCCATGGCTTTCCACTCTCCGGTGGATAGCCCTGAACCCATAAGCACTAACCAGACTTACTATTTTTAAAAAGAGACAGGAAGTTGGAAGGAGAGCATTCTGAGGGCACATAGGGGTGGGAGTTTGAGAGGAAAAATCGGGCATAGATGTTATTGCATTTCATTGTTGTATGAAATTCTCAATTAAAAAAATACATATTTAAAGGAAGGAAGGAAGGACAGAGTGTAGACAGAGGCCAGCCTGGTTCAATATGAAAGGAGATGGGCAAAATACTTTGGCCCAACCACTTTTAAATACAGAATTAACAGCCCTTCAGTTTCCATTACTGTACATAAACAAGGTTGATATCCAAAGAAGTCTGAATGAGAAGATATTTCAGAAAACAGACTGGAATCATCTAGACATCTCCTCCACCCTCAACCAAGAAGTACAGTTCCAGGAAGCTCTTGAGAGGCGCCCTTTGCAAAGGTCAGATGAGAAGTGGACAGCAGGCTTACCTGGGGAGTCATGCTTTACAGACTGTGGGAATTATACCATGTAGTCACACAGCTGTGGATAGACTGGGACTGGAGCATGTTCTGGAAAGATGAGCAAAGAATGCAAGACATTCTTGTACAGGCTTACCAGTGACTTTCTGCGGCAGAAGAGGGCTGTCCATTATCACAGGAATGTCAAGATTAGGGATACCTACCTCAAGGGAATTGACTAGAGAAAGTCTAAAGAGGGGTTTTTCAGGTATGGGAAGGTGAGATGGGCTTCATGCAACTAGTGGTAAATAGAGCCCAGGCCTGGTTAGGTATCGCCTAAAGGGACATCAATACCTAAGAAGGGGAAGAATAGGATCTGTCTCGGTGGCCATGTTTTTGGCAGATTCAACAAGTCATGCTTCCATGTTGCTCACTGTGGTAGACCAGACACTACAGGATGTACTGAGTCAATCATAAAAACAATCATCGAGACTCTAAAGCAAAGTGAAATAAAGAGGAAAACACTAGTCAGTGTGACAGTGTCAGCTAATGTATGATAAGGAAGGAAACAATGAGCCGAAGAAGGAGAAAGTGCTCATCTCAGAAAAAAGACAGGCAACAACAGAGGCATATGGAAGACCCACAGAATGTTTCACTTCCCCAGGGACAAGAGAACTTCTGCTCCCTGCCACAGAGCTTTAATACCAAGCAGAGGAAGACAATGAGTCTATATCCACATACAATAAAAGTATTGTCCTAAGACCCAGAGAACAACCTCAAAACTACCTCCATGACAAACACACCAACAGCTTTCCATACAGCAGGTGGAGGGGATGTATAGATGATGCCAATCTGTATGGAAGTGGTCCAGGTGTGCTCACAGATAAGCACTGGGGAACCCAGGAATGCTAAACACCCAGGGTTGTCTCCCTAGCAGAGGAGATGTATATCTGTTTTCCACTCAGACAGCTGGGAGTGGGTGTAGTTAATAGTATGGTGACATGTGCTATTTATAGGGCGAGGTTGTCAGGAGCCATAATGGGACAAGCTAATAACTAGCAGGTGATCATCCTGAAATGGCCTGCTTCAGATCATTACATAATCTGCAACAGGTGCACCCTTATTAAGCAAGGGTGTAAGGGATTCATTTTAGGAAAGATTCCTGTTATTAATATGATTTCCCTGTTATTATTAAACATAAATAACAATCACTAAGTAATGGCACACCCCTTTGGAGCAGACCTCTGTAGATCCGCGAAGTTGTACTGTCTTGTAGTGTTGCTATACAGACATATAGATGACTTAAGTCTTAATGATGATCCTATAAGAATTACTAAAATTATATCAGTGATTATTAAGCTCATTTATAATGGGACTGCTATTAGGTCCTTTTCTGATAGTCAAAGCTGCAATGAGAACTCTGCCAGTCTCCCAGGTGTCACCAGATGCTCTTAGATGGTAACCAGACTTTCTCCTACTCAGAACATATTCCAAGAGGTTGTAAAACAATTAACCAGAGGTCATAAAAAGGGAACTAATGATTTATTATAGGTGCTAGAACAGAAGTTAAATTGACTAGGTTTATGTATACAAAACTTCACTAATAACTCAGTTATGGTTTTAAAGTTTCAGTGAACCTGTGAAGCTGAGACAGGTGATGGATGTTTAGCTAGATAATTACTCCTAATGGATATGCATGTAAACATTCACTGTTGTAAACTTCTATTTCAATTTATGATTTGATTTTCTGTGTAAACTTTTGATGAACTTTTTAACATGTGATCATGTATTCTGAAAGTTATTTAAGGGCTGAGGACAAAGAGATGTGTCAGAACTGAGGGACTGAGGTGAGAGGAACAGAAGTGAGAAGAACTGAGCTAAGAGAAGAACTGAGCTGAGGAGAAGTTTTTAGACAGAACACATTTTAGATTAGGAGAATGCAGAGTGGAATAATTTAGAAACTATAGGTAACAAAAAACTAAGAGAGCAATGTGGGAGAATGCAGAGTGAAAGAGGAAAAAAAGAAGAAGCTGCAGAGAGCAGACAGAACAGGTCCCATGGTAAGGACAACACAGGCTTAGTCTTATTAAAAGAAACAAAGCTTTTTTTCTTACAAACGGGTTTAATTCATTTAGCATTAAAAGGGTAGAAGCCTTTTCTTTCTCTATGTAATAAAGATTGAAGCTCATTTTTTCATCCAGAATGAGTGAGTTCTTTCTGCACCAATGCTTGGTCTTTTGCTCCACATGTATATATAAGTATGGATGTGTGTATAAGTATGTGATTGTGAGAATGTATGCATGTGTGTGTGTAAATATGTAATTGTGAGAATGTATGCAAGCTGAGCCCAACTGGGTTTGAATGGAAATGTATAAATGAATAAATGAGCATGCATGAACCTGTATATGAACTTATGTGAGATTGTACATATTCACTTATGTAAGTTTTTCCTTCTTTTCCTGGCTCAATAGAAATTTATTGCTTCAAACTTCCCCCTAATCCAACAAGCAAGAGGCATCTGGACAATAGGGAAAAGGCTCTAGCAATCAATCCTTTACTTATTCTCCTACTGTTTTAGGATGAAGTGCTAAGTGCCTGAGACTGTAGTTTCTGGCCTCAGAAGAACACAGAATGTAGGTCAGCTACAATAGCATAGTAACTTAGACTTAGATAAGTAAACTTTTTATTATACAGCAACCCTAAATTTCTCGTAAGACAAAGTCTTCCCCCCCTCCCTGCTGACACTCTTCCCCCCTTCGCTGCCTCAAGAAGAACGGATCCCTTAAGACAGTTTTTCCTACCTTCCCATTTCTAGTTTCTTGAACTCTACAAACACTCCAAATTAAACATATTCTGTTCCATCTGTCTATCTACTTATTTGCCAGTGCCATACTGTTTTTATTACTCCATCTCTGTGATATAACTTGACATTAGATTTGGTGATACCTATTGCAGTGTCCTTTCTGCTCAGGATTGCTTTGCCTACTGATCAATAACTAGATCAATGAGCTATCACACATGGAGCTGTTATAAGCCAAGAGCTCTTTCAGTAAGCTTGTTCTTTCTCCGCAGGTGATGTCTGTGCTGTATTGGAACTCTGTGGAGATTCCCTGCCATCAACAAGGTCCTCAGTGATAAAACTCCTCAACTTTGGATCCAGAGTCCTTACCTAAAAGTCTTGGCATGGCAAGTCTAATTCCAGTGCTAGACAGGCAGAGACAGATGGCTGCCTGGAGCTCTCTCTAGACAGTCAGTTCCAACCAAAGGAATGAATCCTAAGTTAAGTTAAACTCTGACTCACTCAACAAATCCATCAAAAGATAGATAGATAGATAGATAGATAGATAGATAGATAGATAGATAGATAGATAGATAGATACATAGATAGATAGATAGATGGATGGATGGATGGATGGATGGATGGATGGATCGATGGAAGGAGGAAGGGAGAGAGAGAGAGAGAGAGAGAGAGAGAGAGAGAGAGATTAGATAGATAGGGAAGCAGCCAAGGAAGACACTCAATATCAACTTCTGCCTCTATATAACAGACATGCACATACATATGCCTGTACACACATGAAAGAAGAAGAAAGGAAATATTGTAGCTGGATTTACAATCCTGGTACTTAGAAGACTAAGTAGGAAGATTGAAGTGATTTTAAGGCCAAACTGCTACAGAATAAACCTTATTCAAAGAGAGGCTAGAGAGTTGGCTCAGTGGTTAGGAGTACTTGTTCTTCAGAGGACCAATGTTTGATCCCAGCACCCACAAGGTGACTTATAACTGTTTAAATCCAGTCTCAGGGGATCTTCTGCCCTCTTCTGGCCTCTATGGGCACTTCACACATGTGGCACACATACATTTTTATTAACAAAACACTCATATGTAAAATAATACATCTTTTTTGAAAAAGACAGTAAGGAGATTTCTTAATTTTGCAAGAAGCTAAAACATTCTCAATTTCCAGATGAGATGTGGTAAATCTAGATAATAGTTAGCTTTTTATTTTTTTAAAAAATCCATCAGCAAAATATAAAGTTTATGAGTCAAAAATTATGGAAACTAACATAGTCTTAAAGGCATAAGGCAAGGGTGCTACCCATACTTTCTAATACTTTCATGTATTTTCTGTTTTTTTTTCCCTTCTCTCTGATACTGATGGGATCATTAGTTAATGCCAACTCTGGGTATACATTCTGAGATTCAGGGTTTAATTTTAGATGGTGGAGTAGGCATTTATATGATATTTGGCTGTTCACCAACTAAATTTTCCAATTCTTAGGTGGGAGTTGGAGTCCATCTCCTTTTATAGAAACAGAAAGTGAGCCAGATATGGTACTACATACGTGCTTATAACCTCAGTACAGGGGAAGTGGAGGCAGGAGGATTGGGAATTTAAAGCCAATCTCAGCTATATGAGATCCTGCCTCAAAAACACAAACAACAACTTCAAAAGAAGCCTAACACCTCCAGTGTTAGCTTCCCTTGCAGCTGTGTGACCAAGGCTCAGGGAATGAGATCTACATCTTGATCTTTGAGTCAGGAGTTAGTTGAAGTTCAATAGAAAATCCTCAAGATGGTGTGTATGGGTACACACTCAACCGCCAACAACAGATTCTTCTCTTGAACTAGTTCATAGGTCATACCACCTCAAAGTCACAATTTCCGGTCATCTGTGTAATTCCCCTAACTACCCAATGGGTATGTACAAATTCCTTTTTTACTTAAATCAGGAATTGTTGGTTTCTATGGCTCATAACCTAGAATGGCAACCAACAAAACTGGTTTAACTGCTGTTAATTGGCAGATTTACACGTTTTCAAAATTTCTTGGGCGTGTGGCTCATATTAAGCTTTAGGCAGGAAAGATGAAAAGGCTGCCAACTAGACAGAGAAATGCTTCTCTGTTACCTAAAATTACCATTTTATATGGTTAATCTTTCATATTTACTTAGCTATAGATTTTTTTTAAATCATATTGCCCATCTGTATACTTATAAAGAAAAATATAAGCAAAATAATAAACACACTCATTAATGTAAAAAAAGAGGTCTAGTGTTGGAGAGATGGTTCAGTGGTTAAGAGCACTGACTGCTCTTCTAGAGGTCCTGAGTTCAATTCCCAGCAACCACATGGTAGCTCACAACCATCTGATGACCTCTTCTGGTGTGTCTGAAGACAGCTACAGTGTGTACTCCTATAAATAAATAAATCTTTAAAAAAAAAAGAGGTCTAATTCACATACCATAGCAATTTCATAGTTTTTAGTGCATTCACAAAGTTGTTCAACACAACTATTCTAGAACATTTCCACCAACCTCCAAAAGAAACTCTGAATCCATCAGCAGTTACTCTCCCTCTGTAGGCCCCCAACCCCTGCAATCATAAATCTATTTCTTGTCTCTATGATTGAACTTAACTCAGAACAAACTGTTCATCTCAGACTGTGCCAACCCTTATATCCTTAAAGACATTAGGAAATCACACCTCTTCTGTCTGAAGACTTTCTTCAATGCTGCTGGGATCCAGTCTGCAAACTTTGATAGTCATATACAAGCGACACCAAGACCACTAGCTTACCCTTCAACTGAGAAGACTATAACTTGTGCCTGTTTCAGAAAAGTTATAATGTGAAAGAAAGCAAATCCATCTCTTAATAATAGTGAATACTGTCACAGAGGTGGTTATTGGAAGTATTATTATTCCATCACACTTTATAAGATATTTATATGATCAGATGATCTCATTGTGTAACTTCTGGTGAGAGAGTGGGAGAATATAGCTGAAGAAATACGAAACTAGAGCAAGGATGGTAAAAGTTGCCATCTCAGGGTTCAGGCGATTTAGAAATTTAATTGTAGAACCATTCTGCTCCTGATTCAAAGCCTTTTTGGAGCAAAGACTAAACAATCCATCAGTGACTAGAAGGGGCTCAAAAGAAGAGGAGTTGGAGGTGAACTCATAAAGTGAGAGCAGTCTGGCCTCAGCCCTCATGTGGAGACAGTCTGTTCTGAGGGTCATTCTCCATCTCTCCCTTCCCTTTCTGTGTTGGGCGGCTGACAGTTCCAGATACACTTCCTGGTCAGTAGACTCCTCTGGCTTCTGGTGTGCTGGATATTTCAGGGATTTTAGAGATGGGAAGAGCAAGCAGGCCAGGCATTTATCTGCCCTCACACGATTCAACACTTGCCATCATTCTGCCTAGGGAGGACCAGTTTTGTCACAGTCTCCTTTCTTCCTTCCTGGTAGGCAACACCTCAGCCTTGACTGCAGTTCTGGTAAGAGCTCCCACCCTTTGTCCCTCCTTCCTAGAACTTCCCAGTACCTCATTCCTGGATGCATCTCCCTCCCTTGTTGGTAGCTTTAATGTTGTCCACACCTTTGCAAAGCATCCCTTTGTAAATTCTGTTATGATTCCTGGACTTTGAGTACACTGTTGACTTCCTGTTGAGGGCTCCCTCTTCCCTCCAGGAGTGACTCACAGCAGCCTGGGCTCCTCCTTCCTCTGTGAACAGATACTAATGTTCCCCTGTGTGATGTTCCCTCCAGCTGTACCAGGGTTCAGGGAAAGATAATAATAATAATAATAATAATAATAATAATAATAATAATAATAATAAACCAACCTGGCATACAGATCAAAGTGATGGCTTACAATCCAATATCCCATTGACAGAATTGAGAACCTGATCCTCAAGATCAGTATCTATTTCTCAGTTGGCTTGTAATCCAGAAGGCAAGGATCATTACTTATCGGTCCCCTTAAATCCCAATGATTCCCTTCAAATTTAGACTGCTGACTTGGGACAATCATCTTGCCATTTCAAAGCTTTCCAAATTGAACATGTGCAAATTAAACTCACAATTTTCCCCTTCCTGTCCCCAAACCTGGGTCATTTCCAACATTCCCTGTTTCATTTCATTCTGCCATTATTCATACAACACATGGCCAAAACCCGAAAAATAGTTCTTAATCATATCTCCTTTACCCTTCTGGGAAAGAATCTTCAAATATTTTATATCTTATCCATGGACATTATCAGGAATCCATTTGCTTTTCTTCATCACCATGCCTACAACCTTGTAAGCTACCATCAATTCTTGACAAAATTAGCATGACTGTGTATTACTTGCCTCAGTAATATGGCAGAAGAACTGACAGTGGCAGCTTAAGGAGGGAACCTTAATCTTGGTTCTCAGACCATCATGGCGGCCACGGTATGTGGCAGGAGCCTGAGGCAGCTGGCCACAGTGCATCCACTGTCAGGAAGGAAAAGCAACGAAGTGACTAGACTCATCTCACTTCCCACACCAATTACCTTTATCCAGATAATCCCCACAGCTGTACCCAGAGGTTTGTCTTGTTGATTTTATGTCCTGTAAGGTTGACACTCAATAGTAACCGTCATAATAACCTTTAGACATAGGCATCACCTCCTCTCTAAACCATTTGCCATTCAGATCTGTGAAAGGCTTCACCGTCAACTTGACTAGATGTGGAGTCACTAAGAGATAAACCTCTGGGCAGGTCTGTGGGGCCATTTCTTCAGAGGTTTACTGAGAAGGAAAGACCGACCCTGAATGTGGCCAACATCATCCCATGATCTGGGGTCCTGAACAGAGCAAAGAGAGGGGGTGTAGGAAGCAAGCTGAATACCAATGTTCATCCCCCGTTTCCTGACTGCACATGCAATATGACACCTGCCTTACATTTCTGCCACCATTCCTTTTCCACAACAGACTACACTCTCGAACAAAACAAAACAACAAATTCAGAAGAGTTGGTGGGAAATCTCAAGCCACCCTTTGAGATTGCAAGGTTCTGAATGTCTCCTGTTCTTTCTAGTGACTCTGGCCTTTTCTTTTCTGTGGCCCTCCCTTAAGACTCAGTGATGGGAAGCAGGATCTACAATATTTAGTAGGTTATCATGGGAGCCTTGAGTCTCGATAACAATTTTTGTCATTTCCTTCTCAAGTTGGGAGCAGACTAAGGATCTATCCCTGAGAGGGCTTTACATTGTGAGGAGGAGGAAAGTCCATTTTGTAGGGCTTCCTTCAGGGCCTCTCAGAAGGAGATAGGGTCTTGACTGGGTACCTGATTAACAGTTTTCAACTATTAGCCATTTTCCCTGACATCTAATTAAAATTGTTTGGCTACATTGCTTGTAACCAAGTTAATTTCTTCCTCCATAAGATTTGGGATCAAATTCATTCCAATTATAGAGGATATGCTTGAGAGGTGATTAACAATCAAAGTGGAATTTGATTGATTTGGAAATTCCCTTTTGTTTAGGAGAATTGGGATTACTATCTCCTATCCCATTCTAGAACCGTGGTAAGTGAAAACTAAGTTTCTGGGATGATAGACATCAAGGTCCAAATTTCTCTCTTTCTCTCTCTCTCTCTCTCTCTCTCTCTCTCTCTCTCTCTCTCTCTCTCTCTCTCTCTCTCTCTCTCTCTCTTTCTCTCTCTCTCTCTCTCTCTCTCTCTGTGTGTGTGTGTGTATGTGTGTGTGTGTGTGAGTGAGTGCATGTGTGTGCATGTGCATGCACATGTATGGCTGCACTTGAACCCACACATGAGTGTGGATATGTGTGTACACATGTATGTGAAGGTCAGAGGCCAACCTCAGGTATGATTACACAGGGTCTTTCATTGACCAGGAGCTCACCAAGTAGGCTAGGGTGGCTGACCTGTAAGCCAAAAAGATTCACCTTTCTCCATCTCCCCAGTACTGAGATTACAAATGCACACTACCATGCTCAGCTACTGTATGTGAATCTGGGAGACGGGGTCAAACTTGCATCTTCATGCTTGCACAGCAAGCACTTTACCAGCTAAACTATCTCCCCAGTCCCCCAGCCTCTCTCTATTAACTCCCACATTTAACACCTATGGTACAAACATCTTTTTATAGATTCCAACTCTGCTTCACACTGGTTTGTCCTGAAATTACTTTCTGTGTTAAAACCAATAATCCTGGTTTTGCTTGAATAGAGGTCAACAAGGGAGAAGCAGTGCCTCTACCCCTGTTGCTGCAGATTCTGCCATTTGAAGCCAGGGTTCAAATATCAGCAGCAGCAGCAGCCATGGGATAGACATGCTCACCAGCAAGAAGTGAAGCCAGTCAAAGAAGCATTACTGCTCTGTCCTTACCTGTGTCTAGGCTCCTGCCAGAGGGTGCTGCTCACTCCTGGAGAGGCCTCCCTCTTCAGAAAACCTTCCCTGATATGTCCTCACAGACTAGACTGGCCCAGACATATATCTCTTAGGTTGACCATCAGGGTTAACCATCAGAGATGGTCACTCCTCTCTTCCTTCAGAAGATGAGCCTAATTTTAAAATGTGTTCACTTCTCGCATTTGAAGAACTCTTTGATGACATTCTTGGTGTTAGATTGTCATAGTCCTTATCCACTACACAAGTACAGCCAGCTACTTTACAGGAGTTCCTCTCCCACTCAGTTTTATAGAGGTCGGCCCATTCCTGGGGTCCTTTTCATCAACTTTAGTGAAGCTGACTGATGCTCAGTATAAAGCACTCCCACAAACTTGACACACACAGACTCCTCATAGTTGGATGCAACACAAAGGTGGGCTTGCTGTTTGTCTAAGTGTTGTGGAGTATTACCCGGCTACACTGGGTATCTGGGATCCTGGTACAGCACTGAGTCTTTCTCAGGATGAGTTTTTAAGCACAAAACCCATGTTCTTTGTTGACATAATTCAGTTAACAAGAAACTTAGCCAGAAGCAGAACTAGAAGCTAAAAAGCAAGGTTAGTACATTTTGAGACTTTCCCAGAACTTGATAGACTTTGCTAGATTAGGTCTTTGTTTTAATTTTGGCTACAGTTGCTGCTTTACAGCCTGAATAGCATTTCTATCAGGGAGTCACTTTTGCTAAGGACTGAAGGTCTACTAATGTCTGAGGCCCTATGACATAAGGCTCTGGGAACTCTTACATTGTATGTACCATGCCATCATGGATGCAGGCAGTCTTCAGGCCTCCTTTGAAACAGTGTTAACAGCTGTTACTCCACCAGCAACAGAGCTTTCCCCAAAGTGTCTGTGGCTAGATGGGGATGGAACTCAGCACCTCTCATGAAGCAGTATTAATACCCATTTCTCCTCCTGCAGCAATGCTTTATGTCCTGGCAGTGAAGTACAGGGAATGCGGAATCTTGAACATGTCCAGCTTCTGCTTCTGCTTCTGCTTCTGCTTCTGCTTCTGCTTCTGCCTCCGCCTCCACCTCCGCCTCTGCCTCTGCGTAACCTGACAGCAGCAGGAAAGGGCTGATTTACTTATTTTTCTCAATTTCCTCCTATAATGGAATTGTAAGGTGGTTAAGAGGGGTGCACTCTTTAGATTTAATGATGACAAGGGTGTTAATTATGATAAAACTCAAGGTTATAACTACTCTGGCCCTGAGACAATAAAAAAGAAATAAAGACTTGAAAGAACAAAATAATAAAAATGGATCTATTAAAAAGCTATACTCTATAGGATGACATATCCTACTCTTAAGGAGCCTCAGTAAAGCCCTGCTATCTTCACCCTCCTCTCACTTGTCTAATCTATAGCTAAGTGTCATGCAGTAGTTTAAATCTTAAGGATGGGGCAGTTGTGATGTTTTCTCTCTTCTTCTATATGATGTTTCAAATTCCAAAGACAGGCAACCTTGTATGTGTACATTTGTTTTAGTTTGGTGGGTGGAATTAGATTTGGAGAAACATTGTTGAGAGATAGTCCAAGGTGTTAGTCAACTAAGAACTGCCCACATTCCAGAACCAGCTGCCTCCCTGCCTTCAGTGACTGCACCAGTGTCCTGCTATCACTAAGAGCCAGTGCAGCGTTTCCAGGAATGAGCATTCTCCCTATGCACATGCTCCATGCCTCTTATGAAACCCACCATCACAACCTAGTCTGCCACTGTCTCCATCCATCCCTGCTCAGAGGCAACCATTCTGTGTCCCTCTTCCCCAGTACATTTCTTGCATGAAGTCTGTCCTGTGGTGTGATTGTTCTGGCTATCCTTGACACCATTTGCCAAGATACTCTTTTGCAGCAAAATCCTTCATTAGTGGATTGACATAGACAGGTTTGCTGATGTTTGTGCTTCCTGCCAGGGTCTGAGCCACACCAGGACCCTACCCCATTCACTCCACACTCAACAGATCTTCCAGGGTCTGAGCCACACTGGGACCCTATTCACTCCACACTCAACAGATCTTTCAGGGTCTGAGCCACACTGGGACCCCATTCACTCCACACTCAACAGATCTTTCAGGGTCTGAGCCACACCGGGACCCTACCCCATTCACTCCACACTCAACAGATCTTCCAGGGTCTGAGCCACACTGGGACCCCATTCACTCCACACTCAACAGATCTTCCAGGGTCTGAGCCACACTGGGACCCCATTCACTCCACACTCAACAGATCTTTCAGGGTCTGAGCCACACCAGGACCCTACCCCATTCACTCCACACTCACAGATTCACCTTCACTGATTGCTCTGGCCTTCATCCATCACTAGCACTTGCTAAAGTAATTCCTCTCAGTGGGTGTAAATGCTTTCTTGAGTTCAAGGAAGTGACTGTTGAGCATTGGGAAGCCCCTCTGGTACCCTTGGAGGTGGACATACTCCCAGCCACAGTCTTTAAGGTCACAGATGACACTCTTCAACTGACCCCACTCCCACCTTTTCTCTGGGGTGGGGCTTCATTCCTAAGTCTGGTTTTTCACTTTTTAGCCTCACTGGTAAAAAGCCCTGGTATCAGGCCCTGAGTCTCCTCAGGCTATTAGTCCCTGGCTCCTGTTGAATGTAGTGATGACCCACTGGAAAGCTCACGTCTTCTCTTGGTCCTCCCTGAATCCTGGGGATGTCCACAACTACAGGCTTAGGATATTATTCTTTCCCTTGCCTGTAGGAATGGTGTCTTCCATATCTTCTGGCTTCCCCTTGGGATGCCTTTTAGGAAACTTCCAGACTCTCTACCTGGCACCCAACCTAAGAACATCAAACTTACTCACTTTTGCAATCAAAATTGGTCTCAAATATCCCTTAGATAACCAATCCAAATGGCTGTGGCACCCTAGATCTAAATATTATTTGGGACATTTACAATGCAGAAAAGTAAAGAGATTCTCCATTCCTTATTTCTCTTTTCTTAGCTCCAAGTCATTTTGCCTGGTCTCCCCTAACATACTGTAAATGTCCTGTCTTTAAGTTACTATTGATGGATCTGTAAATTTGTTGCAAAGTGGGAGAGAAGAGCCAGACCTATCAGGAGCTGGAGAAAGAAAAAGGAGTAGGCCAGCTGAGTGTACATAATCTCCCCACCCCAGACACACGTGCACACACACACACACACACACATACACACACACGAGAGAGAGAGAGAGACAGACAGACAGAGACAGAGATAAAGAGACAGAGAAAGACATACACACACATGAGAAACAGAGAGACAGAGATAGACAGAAAGAGACATACACACATACACACACACACACACACACACACACAAACACACAAGAGAGAGAGACAGAGACAGAGACAGAGACAGAGACAGAGAGACACACACACATATCCATCCTTGCCTGGTGTGTTTCTCAGCTCCCTCCTGTAGCATCCTCTGTCTACAGCCAGGGCTCAACAAAATTTCCTACCTCTAAGCCTTCTGTGTTATTCCTGTTTCCCAAATGCTTTTCCCTATAAGATCCAGCTTTTTCCCAAATACCCATTGCCAGGAGCATGCCTGAACACTGGTTCTCTCTAGAAGGCAGTCAAGAGGGAAGAGTGTTAGCAGAGGGCAAGGTGGCTTGTTATTAAATAACATTCACCTGTCTTGACTCTTAAGCTATTCTGAGGCCAGGAGCTGCAGGGCTCTGACATTAACACTCAATTGTTTAAAAAATGGGAGATTAAATAAAGTGGTTCTTTGTTTCCCCCACACCCCACCTTCCCATCCCCACAGGTCCTTTCTGACCTGGGCCCAGGCTGGGAGGTTTTTGTTTTGTTTTGCTTGTTTGTTTTTAACCCCTTGTCAGCTAGAGAAAGTCTCGGAAAGAAGCACTTTTACACAAGCAAATATGCATAGACACACCTATACTTTGGCCAGGCCCAGATATCTGTCTCATCAACCCTTCAAGTGTTCATGCATACACCTATACTTACACATACACACATCTATTTATTTGGTGGATAAAGCAAAAGCCCTCAAGCAAGCAAGCAAGCTCCATAGAGCAAACACCAGCACAGAAGAGAACTCCCTTTCTGGATAAAAACTAAGCTCCAATCCGTATTGTTCAGAGAAAGAAAGAGTTCTACTTTTCTATTGCTAAATGAAAAAAAAAGCCGTGTCTTTACCAGTAAGAAGCCCTGCTGTTAGAAAAGAACTGTCCCATGGTAAGAAGAAGTCTGCCTGCGTTTTCTGCTCTCTCTGCAGCTCCTTCTGCTCTGCTGTGTTCTCTTCTGCTGCTCTCTATTGTCATAGTTCCTAGATCTTAGGCTACATGATCACATGATATAAAGTATTTTTTTCAAAAGTTCACAAGTTTGGGCTGGAGAGATGGCTCAGAGGTTAAGAGCACTGGTGGCTCTTCCAGAGATCCTGAGTTCAATTCCCAGCAGCCACATGGTGGCTCACAACTACATGAAATGAGATCTGATGCCCTCTTCTGGCCTGCAGGCATATATACAGGCAGGCCACTGCATACATAATACATAAATCAAAAAAAAAGGGGGGGCTGGAGAAATGGGTCAGTGGTTAAGAGCACTGACTGCTCTTCCAGAGGTCCTGGGTTCAATTCCCAGCAACCACATGGTGGCTCACAACCATGTGTAATGGGGATCTGATGCCCTCTTCTGGTGTATCTGAAGACAGTGACAGTATACTCACATACATGAAATAAATAAATAAAGCTTAAAAAAACAATTTTAAAAAGTTTACAAGTTCAAGTATAAATTCAAATCATAAACTGAATAAGAAGTAACAACAGAGATGTTCACGTGTTTCAATAAAGACTATTTATCTAACTAAACATTCATTATCTGCCATTAGCTCTACAGGTTCATTAAAAGTTAAAAACTGTAATTCTTACTTCTAAGTTAACACTGTCAAGAGGCAAATCATCTGCCTAGTGTCTTATTATTATTGAAGTTTTGTATAGATAAATCCAGTCAATATTTTATCTTCTGTCCTTTCACATACAATAAACTTTTATGACCATTAGTTGTCAGAGAATGGTTTTACAGCCCAAAGAAATATTTTCCTTAATCATAAATCTGTTTCATGCCTGCTTTCTATTTTAGTGCAAATAGCCCATGACACATGAAAGGTTCCAGAATCCTAATTGCAGTTTTCAAATTACAGAGGGCTCTAAATTACCTGTATAATTTTAGGAATTATATAGAGTCACTATTAGGAATTAAGAAATCACCTATTTGTCTGTGTAGCATTGCTACAAAAGAGCACATTTTCATTGATCTGCAGAAAATCTGCCCAATGGGGTAGGTTAATGCCCAGGAGTTGTTATATTAATTTAATAATGATGGGGAAGGCATATCAGCTTCAAGAATCAATCCTGAGAAAAAGTCTCTGAGGGCCTTGCCTCCTAGAGCTCATCCATCGCAGTCCGTGCAAAGTTGTCTGCTAGTCTTTAGCCTATCCTAAATGGCTCCTGATACCCTTTACTCTCCTGGATCTCCCCCCTCTCCTCCCCCATCTTCTCACATGGCCCAGTTCAGGGTCACGTTCACTCTGGACTCTCCCAGATATCTCTGGCTCTCGCTTTGGCTCTGCTCTCCCTTTTATCTACAATGAACCTTCTCCTCCACCATACCTAGGAAGAGTCATGTACTTTCTTCTTTCTTTTTTTCATTCATCATTCCCTTCCAAGGACCCCAGCCCATCTGAGCCAGCTGCTGATTTGACTCTCCTAAGGTATGTATGGATAATTTGTTTCTGCCAGATCCTGCCATCCATTGAATTTGACCCCAAATTCTAAAGTCTACCTTCTCCGCTACTTCTCCTCTGCAGGTACTCTTAACCATTCCTCTCCTTGTCTATGCCATAAATGTTTCTCCAGCTCCTAGTTCCTTCTGCAGCCTCCCAGGGAACCCCTGGGCACACTCCTCACATCTCCACATGTTTGGCTATCACTTGCTGTCTTCCTTCCCCCACTGCAGCTTCCTTAACCCTGTCCCAGACTGGGCAACCCTATTCTCCTATCTCTTGGCTCCTGCCTACAGGTCTGCAGCTTCTTCTCTCAGCTCTCTCTTGAAGCTTAGAAAAATTCTCTCCAGCAGAATTTTTTGACCATTTTTTGACCACCCCTCTCCTCCTTGGACTACAAACAGGTTGGCTTCAGTACAGATCAATCGCCAAAAATTGGCATATTTGATTTCCAAATTCTCACAAATCATATTAAAAACTGTTTGACTCTAGAATTTCTCAGTATCACAAATCATCTCTTAAGACTATGCTATACACTCTATATTAAGATTCATAAATTTGTTGGATGAAATTTTAAAAAGCTATAAAATCTGTAACAAAATTTAGCTTAAACTTGTAACAAAAATGTGACAGTTAAAAATCTATGCATAGATAATTTTAATTTGCTACAACATACTATATATGTTTAGAAATACTGTATATGTAATGAAGATTCAACTCTTTTAAAAAAATAGAACCAAAAAATCAATGATTTAAATAGCAACCACATGGTGGTTAATGCTTTTAACTCAGAATCATTTCTGGGTCCCCAAGCTTTTACAATGACTCAAAGGCATGAGTCTATCATCTTTTCTACTATGTGGATTCCAATACAGATTAACAACCGTGGCAATGCTAACATATCTAAAACTTTTCTTATAAACCAAAAAATTCATGTAAACTTCAGGGAATCCACTTGAGTCCACCTCTCACCGGTCAAACAGACTCCAGATAAGTACTCCTAGGTCTCCTCACTTGTCTAACCTCTCTCTCTCTCTCTCTCTCTCTCTCTCTCTCTCTCTCTCTCTCTCTCTCTCTCTCTCTCTCTCTCTTTCTTTCTCTAACATGTTCTTGAGATTCTCCTCTCCCAACAACCAGAACTATGACCTCAAGATAAAAGTTTTCTCCTAAACTCCTAACCTTTACCTTGTCCCTAATATGTATCAATTCCGATGGATTTCCAACTGATTGAAGACTGCAAGCTGCTCCAGAACAGCCGTAGCCCCAGGTGGACCTGCAGATCCTGGACAGTGAAACAGCCTGCTCTTCCTGGCCTTGGCCAGCATTCTAGCTTCCTTGAGTCCCCAAAGATGTTGATGCCCCCAGATAGCAGGAAGCAATCTAAATAGCACAGCAGCCTCACTCCTACCTCACCAGACAGCTTTCCTATTTCCTTACCTCTTACAATAAGCAAAAGGAAGGAACCGCCCACATTCAGGAGCTAGGATCCTCACCTTCAATGACTCAGTACCAACAGCTCCATCATCACTAAAGGCCAATGCAACACATTTCCACCATCTCTGTGGTCATATATTTTCCCTAAGTACATCCTCCATCCTGATAGAAAACCCAACCCACCATTATGGGCTGATCTCTCTCTCTCTCTCTCTCTCTCTCTCTCTCTCTCTCTCTCTCTCTCTCTCTCTCTCTCCTTTTTCCATCCCCACTTTTGTGCCCCCTTCAATAAATATCTTATGTGAGGTCTGTTGCATGGTGTGATTGTTGTGGTTCCTTGGCCCTGATCATCAAGACACCCTTTCACTTCAAAATCCTTTCAGGCATCCTCCCCTCCTCCCTAGCACTTGGCTTTCATGAACCTGTGCTCTTCGGCCTAAGTTAGCAATCAGTAAGAATCCCCACATTTGTTCAAATTAGCTAGCCAGATTCATGACAGCTTGATGAACAAACTGGCCTATTCCAAGACTATAAAGGTATGGACTCTATGCCACTATTTAGCATTTAATTCTTAATAAGCTTGTTTGCTTGCCTGTCTTCTACTGACTCACTAGTCAGTCATTCTTCACGATCACGAAACAATAAATTCAACTCCAACCCAAGAAACTGGTAACACAATGGTAGAGAAGAAGTACTTACTATTTTGCTAAGTCTGTGTGGGGGATCTAATGTCCTCTCTGTGATGCCCATGGTAATCCTACAAATTATAGAAAACCACGAGACAAAGGCTAAAAGACAAAGACCTAAGTGTGAGACATTTCAAAGGTTGTCTCCATTATCTGTTTGGAGAGTCAGGTTTATTTTTTTTCTAATTTTTAAAATTATGAGTATATGGGTATCTGTGTATGGATATGTGCACATGAGTACAGGTGTCTTAGAGGGCAGAAGAGGGCGTCAGATCCCCTGAAACTGGAATCACAGGTGGTGATGAGCTGCCCAATACTGGGAACCTAACTTGGACCTAAGAGCAGTACATGTTCTTAACCCCTGAGCCTTCTCTCCAGCCCTACAGGCAGTTTGATTTTCAATTCCAGCTGAGGAAAATGAGGTATTCAAGATACCACATTTTGAAAGAGAGAAGAAATGGATTTTGTGGGATCTACAACTTCTACCCATTCAGAAGTTTGGTGGAGTCTTTGGTGTCTTCCTTTGGAGGCCTGCTTTTGGTCCCCACTCCCTCATTCCTTGCAGCACACTAATTTTTCAAGGTACAAAGAACTTGTAGTCAAAAGATTGTGTCTCTGTTTATAATATGTTTTCTCTGGCTACAGCTTCAGGACAGGGTCATGTTACCATGACCATCCATATGCCATACAATTTGTCCACTTAAGTTGCATAGTAAAATACTTTTGTTATTTGCTATTTTTTAACATGGTGTTATATAATCCAAGCTGGCTTCATTATGTAGTCAAGGATGACTGAGCTCCAGACCCTCCTGGCACATTTTCAAGTGCAGAGATTGTAGACAAGGCACCCTTTTGTCCAGCCTATTTCAGCAATTTTAAACACTATTGAGCATCTATTCTCTTATCTAAACTGGTTGGGGTCAGAAGTGTTTGGGATTTGAGATATTCTGGATTTGATAATGAGATATCATTATCAAGTGATATGATGAGATAGCAAATGGGATGGGACCAAGCTCTAAACACAAAATTTACATATGTTGGAGATATTGTGTGACATGTAAATAAAGAAAACATCTAATAAAAAAATTATATATGTCTCATCAAAGCTTATGTAATACACAGCTGAAGGTCATTTTATCCAATACTTTCACTGTGCCAGTATTTTGACTTTGATCCATCACGTTAACTCAGGGGCAGATTTCTCACTTGTGGCAACATATTGGCTACTGTGTGACCTTTCACCTTGTGATCATATTGACAGGAATGATGATATTCTAATGAGACGTGCACGCTTCTCCCTTTGGCCATCAGTCTATTGAAATGGATTCTAATAACTCCCAGTCTCAAGCTGGGAGAAGAAGAAGACTGAAGGTTGGGGCCAGGCAGATGGGAAGCTTCTCTTCTTGAAATAGATTTCATAGAATTCTGATATGTCCTCCCCCAGTAGGAGAGGCTTCAGCCGAATGATGATGGGCAGGACTATATCTTTCCTAGGATGGCTTAGTTATGAATACCTCAGACCTCACATTAGAACCCCAGGCATGGACTATTGGGAGGTGGGGCTGGTCACTGATTTTTCTCTGTTCTTTTTTTTCAACATGGTGACATTTGGGGAAAAATGTGCGTGTGTGTATGTATATGTACATGTACATGTATATGTATATACACAGTTTATTTATCTGGTCTACTGAAAACAAGTGGTTGAACTTTGTTAGGGGCTCTGCCAAGGCCCCAGCAACCCAACAATACCAGAAAGAGAACATTGACAGACGAATAAGGAGATTTTCACCCAAACCTAGCTTGTTAGTCAGTAACAATTAGATTAATTGTTAGTCAGTAGATTAATTGGAAATACTGACAGGCACACAGGTGACTCAGAGACTCAATTGGGAAGTCCTACCTCCAACATGGTAGTGGACTCACAAGCAGATATACACAGAAGAATCCCACCCCCTGCCCAGTCAGGACGTAGAGGTCAACCTTGTGAAGGAAAAAAGTAGGATGGAGAGTGAGGTGCCACAGACTCATGCAACTCCTGGAAGAGTCCTGATCTGTCTGTCTTACAGCATTAGATCTAAGATGGCTCCTAGAACATGGGTGAGACAGCAAAAAGAAACTGAGGCCAGGACAGTGGCTGCATCCCCTGGCTGCTTCACCCCATCTTTATAGAGTCCTAACAGGTTACATGTTATCCCCCATCCCCCATCTGTCTGCTCTGTGTCCCCATCCTCCTCTTCCTTCTGAGTTACCTCATCAGGCAGGATTCTCATTGGGGCACAGTGACAGTGTGAAATATGATTGGCCAAGGATATAGCAGCTTGGGATTGGCTCAAACACTGTATATAAGCTATGTGTTGCTCAATAAAGTCAGATGTACACCCTGATGCTGGTCTCTGAAGTCTGATTCCTGGAATTCATCATGTGACTCCACCACCTCTCACCCCCATCCTAGGTTCTGTTCCCACATACATCTAAGTGCTTGTGTGCCTAAATCTCCCTTACTACCTACCAAAAACCGTCTGCCGCTAAGGCAGGAGGTGGTGATTGGAATCTCATGGAAGTGTCTTACAACTGTCCTTCTAGGAGGGAAATGTTAACACGCACATTACCATTGCCAGAGATCAGCTATCAGCAATAGTATTCTGCTCATTTTGTTGCCGTGACTGGCCAAGATCTTCTGTAGACTGCGACAGGCATGTTACACTTGAAGGAAATAGCCATATCAGCATTCAATTGGACACTTTGGGATTTTAGACTTTTGGGGTTGGGGTGCTCAGTCTGTTAGTTTAGCTTTGCAACCTTCATCACAATCAATTTTAGAATATTCTCAGCACCCCAGAAAGGAAAACCATACTCATTACATTCATGAGTCATCAATCCCCATGTGTCACAGTCCCTAGTCAAATAGTCATCTACTTTTTTCTTGTCTTAATTAATTTGTTACTCCAAACATGTGAACATGTGAGCATTTTTCATGCCACTTTCCTGCATATGTTTTGGCTGCTCTTAATTCTCTCTTCTTTATTCCTGTTATGTTTGTTGTGTGTGGTGCATGCATGTGCATGGGAGGCACAGATGACATGTGGGTATCAGCTCTGTTCCTCCACTATGTGAATCCCAAGAACAGAACTCAGAACATAAACTTTGGTGTTAGGTGCCTGTAACCACTGGGATATCTCACCAGCCACTTAATTTTCTTTAATCTTCTTTCAATACTTTAAAACAAGAATAATTACCCAGAGTTTAAGCCCTATAATGCTTTGACTTGTCTAACAGCCATCTTACTCATCTTGAAATTCAGCTCACAGATATGGCCCCACTGATGGTTTCTTTTCAGAGACATCAAATGCTTGACTATTCTGAGACTGCTAAACTTGTACCCAGTTCACAGGGGTCCTAAACTTCCCAATTGTAGCTTTTGACTTGCTGAGTTGTGGCATGTCAAGAGTCACCCAAAATATCTAACACAATTTGTTAAATGGTATGAAATAGAAAGACAAAGTAATAAGAAGAGAATTATCTATAAAAATTCTCCCTTGAGAAATATGGCATACTATTTAAACATTCACTCTAACTATCATTTTTCTAGAACAAAGACCTCTTTTTGGAACTACTTGGCCTCATCAATTAATTATTTGCTTTCATTATCAAAACAGGGCCTCTGACTGGAAACTACCAGTTTGCCTTGCTTATTATAGCAATTAGTTATAATGACTTCTAGTGAGCCCTTGGGTTCTTCCCCTACTTGCTAAAGAACTATAGGATTTAAATCACCTCTCTATTGCTACACACACACACACACACACACACACACACACACACACACACATATACACACAAAAAAAACACCCTAAGTTTTAAGCTCTGGCTTTAAACAACATTAACCATCATTATGCTATATAAGGTGATATCGTATGCCATTAATGGGTCAGTAATTTAGGAAGAGCTCTAGCAGACCATTTTGGCTTATGCTCTGCAGTAATTGCTTTTCTTGTTGCTAAGCAAAAACCTAACAAGAAGGGACAAAGGGATAAGGGATTTCTTCGGGCTCATGGTCTTTGGGTTTATAGACCATCATAACAGGGGAGGCATAGTGGTTGGAACAGCTCAAGTCTGTTCCTTGCTACTTCCTCACTCTTCAAGGGAACAGGAGCAGAAGGAGGTAAAGAAACAAGATGAAGCTGTACTTCTCAAGCTCTGCCCTCCCAACACCCACCTTTTCCACATAGCCCTCACCACCCGAAGATTCCACGGTCCCTAAAACAGCACCACCAGCCTTGGAGCAAAGGTTCAAGCACATGAACTTGGTGGAGACATTTTACATCCAAGCCATAAAAGGATTTGTCATGCAGTCAGACATAACTATTCACAGAAAAGCAAGCACCAGAAAAGTGGTTGCCATGGCTAAGCGACTCTCTTTCTCCATGCAGGAATCTCTCCACATGGGCCTTCTACAAGGGTTGGTTGTGCTCTCTCACTGCGTGGCTGAAGTAGAATAGGAATGAAAAAGAGTCCCTCATCCCAGAGTCTGGTTGAAGCCTCTTGCCAGCTAAACAAGACTTGCAGCACAATGTCCATTAGCAATGAAGGTTATTGACATAAAGATAGCATTCCTTTACATGCAGATAGCTCATGTTATAATGGTGATGAGCTAGCCTTAAGGTGTGAATGTCTGTGTCCAGGGCTCAGGCCTCACTCCCCTCACAGCCATTTTGGGGAATCTTAACTAAAATGATTTGTTAACAGTGAAGCTACTCTACTGCCACACCTCTTTATGTTATAGGCTGTCACCTAAAATCACTCCAGAGCCACCCTGTGATCCCATTCAGCTTCTCTTGCAGTCTTCTAATAGTTTTAAAATATGAAGTCAACTTCCTGGGCACTGAAGCAGCAAGGACGATTTCTGCATTCTAAAACAGTGCAGCATGTGTCGTTCTCTGGAGCAGTGGTTGTGAAGGTCAGGCCCTCTTTCTATTTCTGTTGACCAGTAGTGCAATAGGAAGTAAACATGACTGGCCACAGTGCATATGGCAGATTGGCCTATTTAGAAAAAGTGAATTTAAAATTGTGTTCTGAGGAGAAGGCTTCTGTAATCTGAAAACTTTTCCTTATTTCTTCTGTTTAAAACTATACTAAATCCTTTAGTCTCTGCTCCATAGTTAGTCTCTACAGCTCCTTCCATGGGTATTTGGTTCCCCCTTTTAAGAAGGAATGAAGTATCCACACTTTGGTCTTCCTTCTTCTTGAATTTCTTATGGTTTGTGGTTTGTACTTTGTGTATTCCTATCTTCTAGGCTAATATCCATTTATCAGAGAATGCATACCATGTGTGTTCTTTTGTGATTGGGTTACCTCACTCAAGATGATATTCTCCAGATCCATCCATTTCCCCCAAAATTTCATAAATTCATTGTTTTTAATAGCTGAGTGCTACTCCATTGTGTAGATGTACCACATTTTCTGTATCCATTCCTTCCCATATTCAATCATCAAATCTAGACACTATTGTGGATGCCAGCAAGTGCTGAATAACGGGAGCCTGATATGGCTGTCTTCTGAGAGGCTCTGATAGTACCCGACTAATACAGAAGTAGAGGCTCACAGCCATCCATTGGACTGAGTACAGGGTCCCCAATGAAGGAGCTAGAAAAAGGACCCAAGGAGCTGAAAGGTTTGCAGACCCTTAGAACGAACAACAATATGAACTAACTAGTACCCTCAGAGCTCCCAGGGACTAAAATTCCAACCAAAGAGCAATGATCTTTTGAGTCAGATCTTTCTTCGTTATGTGTTGCTCTGTGCATTATGGGATGCTCAGTGGTATGCCTGGTCTTCCCTCATCCTCCAACCAATACACTAACAAAAGCTCCCACCCCATAGGACAAAATTCTCCTCTTCATGGGAAAACGGTCAAGGCAGTTGCAGAAATATTTTAAGATTGCATGTTCCTTTAGCTCTGCTGGCTACATTCATTGGCTTGTGTAATAATTACTCCTCATTTTTCCCCACTCCCATGATCTCCCTTAAATGTTTGAAAATTTAAGATTTCAGCTTTAAGTATTGTACTTGGTTCGTATGCACTCTTGTACTAGGCCTGAATGTTTCCTGCTGTTCTGTGCTACTCTGTGCTTCCTGTTTGGTTAACTTTTTATTTCCTGTGCTCTGTCAAAAGCCTTGGTCAAAGTTGTAAACTTCCATTATGACGTAGGAACTATGTTCTATATTCAAATCTGCCAGCAGTCTTGGGCAAGAGTAAGAGAATAGAAACTGTTAAATGTAATACAGAAAATGAAATTTAAGTTCTGTCCCTTTTGTTGGCATTGTTTTGTTTTGCTTTGGTTTGGTTTGTTGAAACTTGGTAGCTCAACCTACCAAGGGACACTTGGTAGGCCTGGTATCCTACTTAGGCTGGCCTTGAACTTGGGCAATTCTCTTGCTTCAGCTTCCCACTTGCTGGAATTATAGTTGTTAGACACCACATTGGGCTTGTCTTTATATTGATAGAATTTGTTTTGTGTGGTGGATAGGACATGCCTACAATCCCAGCCCTTTGGATATGGAAGCTTAGGGATCAGGAGTTCAAGGGCAGCCTCGGCTACATAGCAATTCTAAACCAGCTTGTGCTGAGATTCTATCTTTAAAAGAAAATAGAAAGAATTTAATGGGCATTTTAAAGAAATATATGTTTTAGAGGAAACCATTTCCTGGCAGTTCAAGTCTCAATCTGTTCCCCTGCTCTAGCTTTTAGCTAGACCACCGAGGACCCAGCACACTCTGACCTCTACACACATGCCATGACACATATATACATGTAAAATAATAAATTTGATATAAAAACCCTCAGAATCTTCCCAGATTTTTCTTCTCTGAAGTCTCAAGCATGTTGGTTTTATCTTTAACTAGTGATCTTAAGATGACGTTTATAGTTTGTCATATCAGATACAGTAAAGTCCAATGAATTATGAGTGGAAAAAAACAACCTCTTAGTCTATGTATTCTAACAGAATATGTAAGAGTAAGACATTAAATAAGAACAGAACATTTTTTTCTCCAGATGGATGGATGCATGGATGCATGGATGCATGGATGGGTAGGTAGAAAGATAAATGGATAAATGGCTCATCAAGTCCAGTTTCTCCTGCCCATATGTTCACCATCTCACCTGCCTTGTGGCTAACTCCTTCTCCTGGCTCTTCTCCCTGGAACAAAAGCCCAGTCTTTCTATTTCTTCTACCCAGTCATCGGCTGTCCAGCCTTTTATTAACCAATCAGAAATAATCACGGAGCATTCCTTATAGCACACTGATACAGGAGATTCTTCAATATTCATGACAATGCCTATGTCCATACTGTAACTAGATCTCAGGGCATAGAAAGGAGTATCTAAATAAACAGAGCCCAAGACCCTCTTCCAACATCTCCCCCTTTAAGTCCAATAAAAGACTCTTTTTAGCTGGGCAGTGGTGGCGCATGCCTTTAATCCCAGCACTTGGGAGGCAGAGGCAGGCAGATTTCTGAGTTCGAGGACAGCCTGGTCTACAGAGTGAGTTCCAGGACAGCCATGGCTACACAGGGAAACCCTATCTCGAAAAATCAAAAAAAAACGACTCTTTTTTCATACTAATAAACCATAGACCATAACAACAATTATGAAACTATCAGGTAAGAATTGTATTCATAATTGTTCTGGTTTAAGCATTCAAGAGACCGATGGAAAAATGGAAATACTAGGAGACTGGATAGTCATGTTCTGTAAGCAGTAGCCCAATGGAGCTCCAGAGGAAGACATTTGAGCTACAGTCTCTAGAAACTGTACTCAGGATGCACTTAGAAAAACTTTGAGCACAAGCAGTGCTGACTGAGGTGTATATTCCAAAAGTCTCATAACCTTTTTGACCGAGGGAAAATCTTCTGTACTAAATAAAACAGGAGAGAAGAGGCCATACTCCACTGCCTTGTGTTCATTCAGGTCAAACCACCTTCACTGGAATGGCACATCCACAATGCCACTAGAAAGTAAGACACTAAGGCTGGGACATAATCTCTCTTCATGCTTAGAACAATGTTTAGCATGAAGTGAGTACTGAATCATGGGTTGATTCAACATTTATTGCTTAACTTTCACTTATATATTCACAATCCCATGACAACTTACAGACTATGTAAGTTAATACGACTATGACAAACATGTATCCATTTTATTCAGTAAATCTAGAGATATAAAAGTATACTTTTATCAGTTATACTATTACTTCAAGCAAGCACTAAATAACACTGAAGGTGTACCTAGACACAGTGGTATACATGGGTACTCCCCATACCTGGGAGGAGGCAGGAGGATTGAGACTTTGAGGCCAGCCTGAGACATACAACTAGACATTGGCTCAAATAAATAAGTACATAAATAAATATGCTTATGAAAATGAAAATACTATTTGGAATATGAAAAAAATAAAATTTAGTGTTAGATGAAAGTTACACTTGTCTTCAAGTTCCACTGAATATCTGAATGCAAGTCTTCCTTTTTTAGCCAATAATTTAGAAAGCCCAGCCTCCAGTTCATATTTTCCATTCTTCCAATCTTCTTAATCCATGGTAATTCAAAAATCTTTAACCTGAAAGGACATGGCAGCCTCAGAATGTTCCCAGTTTCCTAGAACAGCTACTCCACCCAGCTTCTCTTTTAGAGCTCAGTGTAAAATCCCTGTAGCTCAATGGCAAAATGCAAAATAAAAAATATGTGCATACTGCACTCGCCCTTCAGTGAGACACACATGCATATCCCAGAAACTCCCTTGCCTGATGCTTCCCCACTGCTGAGGTTGTCAGGAAGTATAAACATTTTCCCTATAAACTGGAGGGGAAAAGAAAAAGTCACACTTGTGTTAAAGATTCTACATCCAGTTAGAATGTTACAGAAAAGAGTCAAATTATCTTGGGCTATTTTTAGTCCTCTTAAAATACATATAAAATTAGCCAGACAGTGGTGGAGCACAAATTTAATCCCAGTACTTGGGAGGCAAAGGCAGGCTGATCACTGAGTTCAAGGCTAGCTTGGTCTACAGAGTGAGTTCCAGGACAGCCAAGGCTACACAAAGAAACCCTGACTGGATAAACAAATATATATACACATATATACATATACATATATACACCTATACATATAATATTTCATTTTCCACACCTGTGTCCAACCTAATATCCTTGTAACTCTCTAAAACTTTAAAATGCATTTTTAGCAGACTTCCATCTAAGAAGTCCCTCGGATAGCACCTGAGGCTTGCACCTACCACTCTGTAACCAACAGAATAGACACAGCTGAAGCACCTAGGAGTGTTCCACATCCTCACTGGTGAAATAGGATTTGGACTGAATGGAGCCAGGCATTCAGGCATGGCGGCACATCCTGCTCCACAAGTTCAATATCAGTTTGGGCCATAGTGAATTCAAAGGCTAGTTACAGCAAGTCTCTGTCCAGGGAGGTCTGAATAAATGGATCTCACATTACCTCAGATGTCATTCCTGTTACAGAAGTGAAGTCAATACCCTGTGCCACACTTACAAGCACTGTTAAATACACAGTGGCCATACTTAAGTACAAGCATACAGACTGAAAGCCAGAGGTTTCTGGATGGCTTATGACTGCCTTTAGGAGTTCTCACGTACTCAACTTTAGTTTCTCTGGGACTTCACTAACCCAATGTTTCAGTTCCTTTTAGCCTAGGTGAATGGGGCAGCTGTCTCGGAGCAGTTTCTCACCTTGGGGACTGCCCCTCTTCCCTACAGCTTACTTTACAGTGGGTGTGTATGTCCTCCTTGTTGGACAGGAGACATTACAGACAGAGCTGATGGTAGGGTTTAGGTGATGCCACTATATGAATTATCACTAATTTTTGAAGTGGTCATACATAATTCTTGCTGTACCCAGAGCATCTCAGACTTGCACTTGTATCCAGTTCCTACCCCCAATTCTCTAAATCCATTCAGTCACCAAGTGGACAACTTCTTCAAGATCTTTTCCTAAATATTTTCATTGTTTAATTTTGACTTCACATGCTGACTGGCTGAGGCTCACTTTGCAGTGAGTTCTATGTGCAAGTTTTTCTGCTCCCCATCTCCTCAGACACAGCCTCTGTTATAGCACTCCCTGGTTTAAGAGCTTGCCACATTTCTCTCTGGATACAACTTGTACTGTGTGAGCCAGTCCCATATAACTGAAGGTATGGGTCACAAAAAATTTGGTAACAGTAAAAAGTTTCTGAACATACAACTACATAAAATTAATTCAAATTAAAACTCATAAAGACTCTGCTATGTTCCTGGAGGAACTCACCATCATTGGATCACATGAACTCCCTGCATGTATGTGGAACACACATGTGCTACTCTCACTAATATGTGCCATCACACCATGCCAGGCCAATGTCTGCAGCTGAAACTGTTTGTACTTTATAAGCTGTACTATTTTAATTGTATGGATGAGTTTTGCTGTCCTTATAGAACGTAATAGAAACAAGGACTTTTAAAATTTCCCTAAAAACATTCCTCAGCATCTATGTGTCTAGTTGGTTTATATTTGGATTGTATTGTGCTAGAACATTTGATTTTTAAGAACTGCTATTTAGTTAGACATGCTGGCCCATGCTTGTAATTCTGGTCTCTTTGAAAGGTAGATTCAGGAAGATCAGGAGTCACTTTCTGCTAGTTTGAGTTTGAGGTCAGGCTGGGCTACACAAAACTCTAAAATTTTTCTTTTTCTTTTTATCTTTTCTCTTTCCTTCTTTCTTTCTCTTTTATATTTGAGTTGCTAACTTGAGTTTCATTTAAGAAATTATTAAAATAATTTTGATCTTGTTTAGGATCAGAATTTCTATTTCTAAAACAGACCCACACATGCTTCTGGTATTTTGCATTACATATTTATAAAGCAGCATTTTCAGCATTCAGTTATAAAGGCACAATGTTCATCAACTCTGAAAAGCACTGAAAATGTTCTATATTCTGTGTTATTCAAGATTTAATTAATACTGTATCGAGCTGGTCTGAAATTCACCATGTAGCTCACTGTGGCCTCCAATTTGTGGTAATCCTGTATGGGCTTTTCAAGTGCTGAGATTAAACCTGTGAGCCACCATACTTGGATAAGAAACAGAGTCTTATGTAGCACAAACTGTCCACTGAGTTCTCTATTAGGTAAGGATGACCTTCGATTCCTGATCCTCCTGCCTCTACCTCCCAAATGGAGAGATTACAGGTTTGGGCCAACACACCAGTTAAGATTTTTTTAAAAAGATTTATTTATTTATTATGTATACAGTGTCTTTCCTGCATGTATGCCTTAAAGTCAGAAGAGGGCATCAGATTGCATTACAGATGGTTGTGAGCCACCATGTGGTTGCTGGGAATTAACTCAGGACCTTCAGAAGAGCAGTCAGTGCTCTTAACCACTGGGCCATCTCTCCAGCCTCCCAAGAATTATTTTAAAATAAGTTTCTCTGTCACTGCTGTTAATAAATGGTTTGTAAACCTACAATGTAGGATCTACAGCTGTAGAAGGATCTACAGGTTAGCTTAACATAAAACAAAACTGCTTTCTACAAGCCTCTGCCGGAGAGCAGGTAAAACATATCTCTGATGAAGAAACGCTGGATGCTTACCCGGCAGTGCAGAGACTGTGATGGTGAAGGCAGCTTTCCCAGTGTGAGGCTTAGCTGTGTGACCTCTCCAGATATGAAGGACTCAACTGCATAGCTGTTACAGTGAAGAACTGTTACAGTATCCAAACTCTCCCCTGTTACATCAAATTAAAAGAAAAAGAAAAGGTGAGAGACAGAATGCAACTGAGCATTCTGTCTATTAAGTTACAAGTAGAAATTTTGGTGAGAAGAGGTATTGAGACGAGGTCTCACTTTTAGCCCAAGCTAGCCTCAGACTCACTGTGGAACCTCATCTGACTTCATCTTATGGCAATCCTGCCTTAGCCTCTCAAGCACCATCATCTCTGGCTTTGAAAATTACGAAAAAAAAAAAAAAGGGCTGGTAGTCTTGCTAGCAGTTTTTCAGCCCATGCCAAGCATGTTATATTAAAGATCTTGTTCAGTCTTATGGTGAGCCTATGGAGCAGGTATTGTATTATAGTCCCAGTTTACAGATGAGCAAATAGAGGTGAAGTGACACCTTTAATGACTCACAGTTATCTCAGTCTCACACAGATTCAACGCCAGGTCTGTGTGCTTGCAAAGCCCAGGCCTTTAGTATAGGACAAAGGTAATCAATGGATCTTTTCCCATAGCTTCCATTCTGTATTAAAAACTCTTACTTTGTCTGACTTCTTATTCACCCAGAAGTCTTTCAACTGCCTTTGAAAACAGCTAGGACCCAGGAAGGTATGCCTCAGGACTAGAGCGTGACCTACCTCTTCTACTCCCAAAAAGAGCCTCTACTGAGACATAGCTGTGCTCAGCAATCAGCTAATGCTGGAAAAAGAGATGCTATCTAGCTGCTGTGTAGGAAGTGTAGGAAGCATGGTTGTCATTTCCGCCCCAGTCTTTGATAGATTCGGACTCTCTGATGGCAACAATTAACCTCGTGCTCCCCAGTTACCTCCAAGCACTCTTAACCCCAGAGAGCTTTTCCTCTTTCCTCCATCACCACAGTTATCAGCTGTGTTTTAAATTTTTAAATTTACCACATCCCAAAGTGGTACAAAGTCATTGATAGTATTACTGCAATTTTCATTACTTGGAATTTTTGCTTTTGTTTACAATAAAGAGACAGCAATAAAACTTTACTGCCAATACTGCTACTGCATTTTTTTATTGCTTTAAAACATATGAACACTAAATAATATCTCTAGGTATAAATATTCTTAGAAGCTGGACCCTGTTAAGATTTTATAGCATCAAATTGAAATTGTATCAAGGTTGGGCATCACTGTGTAGCTGAGGCCAACCTCAAACTCATGGCAATCCTTCTGCCTCACCTTCTGTGTGTTGGAATTACAGATGTCAGATATCACGCCTGACTCAACGTTATTTTTTAGTAACTTCTTTCTTTTCATTCTTTCTTCCTTTTGCTGTTAGAGCATTACTTTGACTTATTTAAAAGCACACATTTAAGGTAGATTATGATTCCACTTCAGGAAGTAAAGGGTAATGTCAAATGCATAAGTTATTAAACAATGGGCACTGACCTGATAAGGTGGAGAAGAAGTATTTTTGATACTAATGGACATGCCTTAAGCATAGAAAATAATTCTTTTGACAGGGTCTCACCATATAACCAATAGCTGATCTGGGACTCACTGTGTAGACCAAGCTGGCTCAGACTCATACTATGTAGATTTGCCTGCCTCTACTTACCAAGTGCTGGCACTAAAGGCATGCATCACCATGCCTGCACAGATACACATACAAACACACACACACGTAGACACACACTCTATAACTTTTTAATAACACAGCAGCAAAGAAGTCATAATTCAAGAAACTAACAAAGCTAACTAGCAAGTGGATGTCTTCTCTGGCTGGGTCCATGACCCCAAATAAAATATTAAAGAATAAAAAATAAAATTGTTCCATGAGATTTTTTGTTGAAAGAACAAAGACATAGTTGCCATCATAACTGAAGAGATGAAATTATAACCAAGTTTCAGAATAAACTCTAGTGTAGACCTCCACAGGCTCAGAACTGTAGTGTAGACTCCTGAAAACAAATGATTGTATGAGTAGGATCACAGCTAGGACAATGTGATTATTTACATTACTGACACTTCCAATCCATAGACATGGCATGTCTCTAGGAAGGAGTATTCTGGGCAGAGGGAAAAGAACGAAAGCAAGTAAGTAAGAAACCACCTTGTTTATACATCTCGGGCTATAGAGCAGTTCAAAATGTATAAAATACAAGATATAGATGGTAAGAAATGAGGCATGGTCTCCTGGAAGTGTCCAGACTATGGAAGAGATTGGAAGCCACATATTTGGACCCAAGGATGGTTTTAAATCACAAATTTGGTGTGGCTTGATGTATATTCCCACAGGTAACTTGGGCAGCAACAGATTTGAATATATTCTTTAAAGGGGACAGAAGTAAAATAACAATTAGAACATTCCAGTAGTTTAGGAAAGACCGAACAAAAATGTCCCAATGACAATGGTAGTCAAAATGAAGAAGAGGCCTGTTGACATAGCACAGAGGCAGACTTAGCACGCTTAGCTGGTTTCCAGGTGGGTCTAGCCTGCAGTCCGTGGTCTTTATGGACCCTAGGATAGGCACCCAATGCATAGGGGGCAACCCAACACAAAATTATGAACACTTAAAACAGCATGAGTGATTTTTTTTTTTGCAAGTTTTTTTTTTTTTCAATTTGACCATGCTTTTCCCAAGTGTGAACTTTATAGGTGACAGTGTGTCATAACAATGTCAAAAGGCTGGACATTTCTCCAAGCCTTAAATTAAATCCCTAGCAACAGAAGAAAAAGGATTCATCACAATAGGCTATATGGTGAATGGATGCTGTAAGGTAGGCTGAGGTGATAGGAGGGCCGATCACAGCTCCTAGGCTGCAGAGACATTTCAAGCTAAGCAAGCATGACAAGCAGAGTTCGGACCCTCAAGAAAAGCCAGCTGTGGTAATGCAAGTCTGTAACTCCAGAGTGACTTATTCCTGCGCCTTCAGCTAGAGTAAAGGGTACAGAGCCAAAACAAAGAGACCATCTTTCATCCCATGCTTTGCAATTCCTGAGGGTGAGGATGGGAGGGTCAAATGCCCCCTTTACAGAGGTCACATATCAGATATCCTGTATATCAGATATTTACACCATGACTCATAACTAGCAAATTACAGTTACGAAGTAGTAATGAAAATAATTTTATGGTTGGGGTTACCACAACATGAAGAACTGTATGAAGTGTCTCAGCATTAGGAAGGTTGAGAACCATTGCTTTAATAAAGCCTTTTAGAAACAAGTGAGTAGTCAATGCGTTTTAGCAAAGGCAGCTCCTACATTCCTTCTTTGGTACAGCAGAGGTATCCTGTTCTAGCACCATCTGCACACTAAAATTCCACCCTGGCATCATCCACCTCCTTCCCTGCCTAGTCCCGACTTGACCCTGCGTGATGAACGGCCTAGGAACCAAACTCCCATGCCAGAGACTGAAGAGCTTACTGATATTTTTGTTTGTTTGCTCCTTCTGCATTTTCAGTCTTACTCTGTATATCAGGTCAGCCTGAAACTTGTAACAACCTGCTCCAGTCTCCTAAGTGCTAAGATTATAGCTATGAACCAATAAGCTTGCTTCTCATTTTCCTTTAACGATTTCTGTTTCCTAATCTCTTTGGAAGCTAAGGCAGTGTGTACTTTCCTGGTGTGCAGTAACAGGAAGGCAGACTGTGCCTGGCCCACATTAATTAATCTTTCCCTTGCCATCCTTTTCCCTCCCTTGGTAAGGCAGCCTTGGAGGTGTTACGTATTTGTTATGGGCATGTATGGCAGAAACATGGACAGACATGTTTGTGTCTTCCTATAATGTCAGAATGTACTGAGTAAAAATAAATTCACAACCTATAATAGTTTTGTTGGCTACAGTTTCCCAAGTCTCCAGCAGACACTTGGGAATCAGTTCTTTTAACTGTAATTATCAGCATTAACTCTCAGATCACACAGTACATATACATGTGTGTGTGTGTGTGTGTGTGTGTGTGTGTGTGTGTGTGTGTGTGTATACATGCACATATGTAACAAATTAAATGGGGTCTAAGAGAGGCTACAGAATTCCAATGCTTTCTTGAAGACAAAGGCAGAAAGCAGATGCAGGGCAACAGGAAGAGTCTGCATGGATTGGGCAAGAAGTCCTTATAAACTGCAGGCATGGAGCGGTTCACATCAAATACCAGTCCAAGCGACAGGACATTTCCAGGGTCTGTTTGATGTGAGCCGAGTGTCACCTATGGGAGACACTTTGCTTAAGCTGGAGACTGAGGCAGAAGCAAAAGAAGTGCTTGATATAGCAATTATCCTTTATGAGGCATATGACAGGTAACTGGGGGACAATTGTCATACCTGTCATGTTTTGGTCTTGGGGGACTACTTCCTTTATAGTCCCAGGTTAGGGGATGGATTACATGCAACATATCAGTTCATGTGTGCTGGGCTTCTAACCACCATTTGATATATTTAGCTCTTGGTTTGTTTCTCACACTGTGCTGGCAGATAAAGATTGTTTGCTTGTGTAAGCAAGATTGTAGACTCATTCTTTCTTGGCACTCATACTCAAAACAGAGTAACTCTGGTCGTGGTTGTTGCTTTGTAACTCAAGGCTTGTGTGGTGGTTTGAATGAGAATGTTCCCATCTGCTCATATAGTTTATCTTGGTCTACAGTAGGTAGAACTATTTGGGAAGGAGTAGGAGGTATGCTGCTGGGAGTAGGCTCTGATGTTTCAAAAGCCATTCCCGGTCAGCTTTCTGCCTCCTGGCTGTTGTCTCAAGATGTAAGCTTCCAGCTACTGCCCCAGGCCTCTGGCTTCCATGCTCCCCACCATGATGGCCATGGGCTAACCCTCTGAAACCATGAGCCCTCAAATTAAATGCTTTCCTTTACAAATTGCCTTGGTCATTCCTGTGTTTTATGACTGTAATAGAAAAGTAACTGAGGTCACTAGATATAGCCTAAAAGGTGATATTCCACATCATTGACCTGGTCAGAGCAGGCCCAGCCTATTCTCTCTCTCAGCATTAGTATGCATTATGGAAGATGCCTGGGTCATTCCTAGAAGGAAGCCTTCAACTTACAGGGGACTTTAACTAACTTATTAAGCCTGAGGCCGTTACTTATATGCCCAAGTACACTATAAATCCACACCCTGCACAGGCTAATACTCCACTTTTGTTTTCTTCGACACTCTTCCAAAAGTTTATACCTACCACATCCACCATTCTCTCCCTCAACCTGCTTCAATTCTGCTTTTATAATCATCCTTTTAAAGGCAGACACCTCAAGTCACAAATGACCTCCATTCCTTATCTATTTCATAGACAGGGTCTCCCAAAATAACCTAGGCAAGTCTTGAACTTCAGAATCTCTGGCATCAGACTGCCTAGTCCTAGGATTACTGGAAAGAGCTATGCCACCCAGTTTAATGACCTCCATTTTGCCATACTTGAGTTCAATTTAAAAAAAAAAAATCCTCAGCTATTTCAATTTTAGCTGCTGGCCCTGCCATCAAACATTGACCTTCCTTTCACCATGTCTTCTGCACAAACACTTGTCCAAATCACCTTTCTAAAATGTCCATCATGGCAACAGTGTAAGTGCCCTGCCCTAGCCCCTAGGGAGCATATACTAACAGTGTGACATACCAGCCAGGGTAAATCTCCAAACGTACTCATACATCACTTGCATAGCTAAAGTTTCCAGTAGCAACCACTAACTCATACGTGGTGTCTACAGAGTGTCCTAGAGAGCCCAGTCGGTTTCTGCTACCCCCACCACCTTATTTTCTTTATAGAAATACAGTAATGTATAGATTTATGTATGCTTGTGTTTTGAGACAGGCTCCCTCATAGCTCAGGCTGGCTTGGTATACTCATTATATATTGGAGGATGGCCTTGAACCCTTGCTACTCTGACCTCCACCTCCCAAATGCTGGGATTACAGACATGCCACCCAGTACTAGTACTACCACATGTTAGTCTCTATAAACCCCAATAACCAGCAGCCCTATCAGATGTAGAGTGACACCTTCCCCCAACACCAGGTCTAAAAATCTCCGTGAGAATTTAAACCTCCCTTGGCTTCAAGATGTAGTTTTCTATTTACTTTTTCTTTGAATAAAGACAGTAAGTAGAAACTATGCCACATAGATATGGTTGTGTTAAAGGCAGAAGTATGGGTGCGTTTATGCTTGTGTGTGCCTCTGTGTGTGTGTGTGTGTGTGTGTGTGTGTGTGTGTGTGTGTGTGTGTGTGTGTTTGCTGTTTTGTGGCTATTCCTAGCTTCAGTTTATGATCCTGTGGTCTTGGCCTCTGGAGTGCTGATCATAATTCACCCTGCTAATTGTATTTTTAAAAATTTTAAATCTTTGTGGCTTGTCTATGATTGTGTTTAACTAAAAACACAACTGCTATTTATACTCTTTGTGAAGACACTTTAGAATTAGCAGATTTTAATTATTTCCTTCACTTTGGAGGAGTTGTCTAACAGGGTGACTTTTTTTTTTAATGACAGGATAGTATATATTTTAATTATCCAATTTTCCCCCCTTTGGTGCTCTTTCAAGCGCATGCGTTTCAGCACATGTAGAGGTAATAGGACAACTTTTGGAAGTTGATTCTGTCCTTCCATGGATCAACCTCAAGTTGTCAGGCATGGTAGGAAGCGCAGTTTCTCTCTAAGCCACCTTGTTGGCCATGCAAGATGATATTCTCCATTTCCCCTCCATTACTTGTTTTAGTCAGTGACTGGAGAACGCAAGAGGTGGAGCCAGATAACCCTGAGTTATTTTTGTTGTTGAGACAGTCCACCTACCTCAGCCTCCCGCGTGCCAGGAGTGCGCTAAACTGGGCTGGATAATCTTAAACTTAAATCGTGCAATTCCTTACTAGAACTCTAAAGTACCGACAAGCTACTCAGCTTCTCCAAACCCCAATCAACTCGAATACTCGTGTATACAATGAAATGCTAGTACACCATAGACTAAGAGAACAGGTGCGTAGTTGCAACTATAGGCAAACAAGTTTCTGCTGGACCTGTCAAAGCACTAAAAGTTCGGTCCAGGCCTCAGGCAGTGGGTATCTCGGTCAATCTCTGGACGTCGTGTTCATTTAGAGAGAATGGGGCAGCGGCCTCGCAGTGCAGCTGAAAAGCTTTGGTAGGTAAAAGACGTAATGTAGATATAGAGGGAAAATAAGGCTGCGGGGGTCCCCGTATGCAAATCTGCACCTTACAGCCGAACGCGGGCGCCGGCTCTTCCGCACTTCCCCTCCAGAGCACCCGGAGTGCAGCGTTCTCCTGCGCGGGGGCGGAGATTTGCATGTGCGAAATAAGGAAGAAGGGGAACCACCGGTCGAAAACCCCGGCGGGCCTCCAGCGGCCAAGGAGCGCGCCCGCTGCACCGCCCGGCCCGCCTCCGGCCACTCGGCCAGCAGAACGTCACGGACACGCCCCTCGGCTGTGAGCAGCGCTCTCAAGAACTCCGGAGGAGGGGGATTTCTCGGGGACCCGCGGCTTCTCACGCGCGGAGCCCTCGCCGCGCGCCTCCGGGAGCTCCCCGCGCGAGCGTGCAGGCCGCCGTGGCTCTGAAGGGAAGGGAGCGCAGCGGCCCAGCAGCCCAGCAGCCCAGCAGCCCCAGCGGGGTAGCGCGTCCGCCGCGAGGCCCCGCCCCCCGCCGCGGGTAGGCGGTAGCGCGAGTGACGTAAGCAGCGGGAAATCCCCTCTCCCCCCGTTCCGCCGGGCGGTCCGCCCCGCCCCCTGCCCCTGCCGCGGCATCCTGGCAGGGCGACGCCAGGACACTAGTGACCGGAGCGCGGAGATTCGGGGGTGGGAAGGTGTGAGCCGCAAACCCAGAGGAGCCGGGAAAGAAGAGGAGGCCCGGGGGTGGTCCGAGGACTGGGGTCCCGGCAGCAGAGGCTGCTCAGCCTCCTCACTGGCTGGCTGGCTAGTTGGCTGACTGACGGGCTAGCTGGCTGACCTTCTGCCTGCCTGACCGACTGCCTGGCTGACTGACTGACTGACTGACTGACTGACTGACTGACTGACTGACTGACTGACTGACTGACTGACTGACTGACTGACTGACTGACTGACTGACTGACTGACTGACTGACTGACTGACTGACTGACTGACTGACTGACTGACTGGCTGCCTGGCTGCCTGGCTTGCAGCCCCTGGCCGGACGCTGGAAGCTGCAGCGAGCGGCGCGCGGAGCCGAGCCATGGCTTCGAGTGAGTACCCGGGCGAGCACCTGCGGGTCAAGGGAAGGAGCTGTCGGGGGCTCCGTTTGGGGTTGGGACGGTCTGCCTTTCAAGTCTTCTCCTCTGGCAACTTGTCAGCCGTTTAAAAAGTTGCCCGCTCCGGGGGGCGGGGGGGG